>NC_079161.1:20466574-20799548 GCF_947563725.1 Argiope bruennichi
TGAAGAAAATATTCTTACAAAAAGTCAGAACAAATGATAAAAATAAAGTTGCAGTCTTTTTTTTCAGAAAGTCTTTTTACTAAACATGCTATTTACTCGCGTATAAAAATAAAAATAATATTTTTGCAATTAGGCAATGAAATCAAAATTATATTCTCAATTAATCGTTAGCACAAACTTTTTAGAGCTATTTTTTAAAAATCATTTTAATCGATTGATTAATTTATCACCATCGATTACTATACAGTATAATATGATGACAACTATGCAATTACAAATCAAATATAAAAAAACAATCCTTATAAGAAAATAAAAGAAAAAAATTCAAAATTGCAGTATTCCAAAACAAGTTATTACATTAATTTGTTTGTTAACTTTTGCACAATAAACGACTTGTTCTTAATTAGAGTTAAAATGGTGAACTATAAAATCACAGAATTGTAATTGGTCTAAATAATAGTCTCTAAATATAAAAACTGACTGAAAAACAATAAATATAACTATTTAAATTTTCTGTTGTTTGCAATTACTTAATAATTCATCATTTTATTTTATTGTTTATTATTATTTACACTCAAGAGCGAATTATTAAATAAATAAAAATAAATTTAATAAAAACGTTTTTTTCAAAAACTCGTTTGGTGAAAAATAGCTCATAAAATTTCTATTTAGGAAAAAAATCCTTGTATTTCAATTTTTTTCTACTTTTTAGAGTTTTATTGATAATGCAATATTATAAGTATTATGGAATCAAGAAATAAATATTTAACTTAAATTCATAACAGGTGATATCATATATACAGAATAAAAATTTAATTAAATGAATCGATTAACTGATACCAAAAAGTTATTAAAATTACATTGATTTATAATTTATTATTAAAAGTAATACGGTGTCAAGAAATATTTTTCTTAAATTCGCAATAGATGGTGCCACATATACGAAATCGAAATTTAATTAAATTAATCGACTGACTGATAACAAAAAACATTAAAATGACATATTGTCTTTGAGAACTCACAAATGTACAAAATTTCGAAACTGTAACATATTAGGGATGTAATGAAAAATCGGTTATTAAATTCGATCTTTACAACATAAAACAACTAGCGTTAAATATATATATATATATATATATATATATATATATATATATATATATATATATATATATATATATATATATATATATAAATGTAATATAAAAGATGAGGTGGCTTTTTTTCCTGTAGTCTTAAATGAAATATGATAGATAATCTGTTTAAATTTATCAGAACTTTTTTAAAAGTTAAAATTTTTTCCATTTATATTTATTTAATAAAGTGAAAATAAAAATTTTTGCTAGTGAGAATTTTTTTTCTCTAAGCATTCGCCTTTCCGTAACACAAATAAAACTTCGCGAACGAGGAAGCGTTGGATTCCCACAACATATACCACTCAAACGCTTTTCCGCAGAACGTTTATTTTTGACAAATCGCATTTAATATGGTGCTGTCACAAAACATCCAATCGCATTGATATACCTAGCACTCATAAATTGTGGGAACGGTTCAATGCACGAGTCTCCAACCCGCCAGCGTCCACAGGATGACCGCTTCAACGGAAAAGGAAGTAGTATGTTATTGTTTGGGAAGATGCGTTTTTCCATGAAATGACGATTTCGGAAAGTGATGAGAGATAAGTCTATATATACTCAATGCAATTCCTATAGGCAAATAGAGCGATTCAAGGCAGGACAATCATTGAATTGATAGGAACGAAGACACTCTTTCGATTATTATTCTCAAATATTCAGAGTTGCCATAACCGACAAGGATTGATCGAAATTTAAGTGCTAAGTAAATTGAGCACGAAAAAAAATGGTTTAGTACTGATTTATAATAATCCGACAAACAGATAAACAAAGTTCCAGCAGCATGATAGGATGAACATGTATGTGGTTGGTAAACCATTCAGACAAGACAAATTTTAACCACTTAACATACAACCGGTATTTATATATATAACGTAAATAATTAAAAATAGTGGTAATAACCAAAGAATTAAGCAAAGCGATTATGTTACAAATAGTGATAAGAATGTTGTGCATTAAAAATAAGGGTAACAAATAGTGATAAGAATGTTGTGCATTAAAAATAAGGGTAACGAATAGTGATAAGAATGTTGTGCATTAAAAATAATGGTAACGAATAGTGATAAGAATGTTGTGCATTAATATAATGGTAACAAGTAGTGATAAGAATGTTGTGCATTAAAAATAATGGTAAGAATTTTGTGCAGCCAAAAACACTTTCATTAATAAAAGATGCAGGGCTAATTTTTCCCCCCCAGTCAATTAGTATTTTAATATTCATTCTACTCATTTTAATTACAACTTTTTTCTTCTGTGACCACGATCTTTACTACTAATAAAGATGAATGTGTCTGCACATTAAACTATAAATAAGTGCTCTACGACAAATGGTGCTCTAAAGGATATACCATTTGACCTACATTACGGATATAGCACACATTTAACTTGGTGGAAAATCTTATCTTCGCCCAGCATTCTATAATTTGGCATTTCACTTCTGTTCAAGGAATTGTTACTGTTTTATAGTATATTCACAATACCTGTACCTTGAATCGATTTCTATCTTGAATCGATTTTTTGAAATATTCTATGAATATTTTTTTGGAATTCTACAAAGAGAACAATCCACGGAAATCACAAGAAAACATCACTTCAAAAAGTGTAGTTAAAGTCCCCGACTGGAGGTCAATGTACTACATTGACCATCTTCATTCTGATGTATAATTTGGAAAGTAGGAATGTGCACTTTGGAACGATTTTTTTTGAAATTTTAATTACTTAAGTTGAATTTTAGCATTTTTATGCGATAGCTATCAAAAATATTACTGCATAATAATAAATTTCTCATCGTTTGAAAATTTAAAAAATTTTTTTAATGAACCAATTTAATATTTGTGAAAAACTCTACTGATTTTTTGCCAATTTTTTTGTCTAATATTCTACAATCAATTACATTGCTGTCCTGAAAATAAAACATTTTCATTGTTTCATCGAATATTTAATCGCGTGATTTTTCCCCCATTGTTATAAGCTAAAGAAATAAAATTCTGTTTAATATTTGTGCAGTCTACTACACAATTTAAAAAAAAGCGAAATTGAAATATTTCTGAGACGATTGCTAGTCGTAAGACGAAAGATTTCCGTTATTCGGAAAAGGTAAACAAACTGGAAAACAATTCATTAGTATAGTTATAAACAGTATGTTTAAAAGTAAAATTAACAAATAATATTGTTTTAAACTCATCTGTTGTTTATTAAAGCTTTATCTTTCCTTTTTTGTCACTATTTCACCATCAATTGTAATATAAATACTTACTAAGACGTAATAATTTTCCTTAAATATTTTAGACAATACTGGCAAAGCAAACCTCAAATGTCATGGATCAGCTGACTCGCTTTCTACCAAACACAAAGCGAATAAAACGCAATGATTGCATAGATTTTTTTTTTTATATAATAGAGAGATATTAGTGAGTAAAGAATATTTTACTACGATTAATAGGTTAAAAAAACTGTATAAAAATTTAATTTTTTTTTCATAAAAAAGCTTAATGAATGGAACAAAATAAAATAGAATTATTTATGCCATTTAAAGCAATTTTACAACTAGAAGTGTAAGCTATGATGGCTTAGAAATTAAGATATTGAGATGCTATTAAAGTGTACTAAATTGAAAGTATCGAATTTAATTAATGATTGTGAAATTCTTTTATTCTTTTTATATTTACCCTAGTAATCTGCACCAGTAGGTGTCTGGGACATATGTTTCTAGAAGTTTCGGTCCCGATTATATTTAGATTCCTAACCGCAAAAACGAGAATGAGAGCAAAGAAACAAAGCTAATTCATGTAAGAATTTAGAACGGAAATGCTATTCTAATATGTTATTAGGCGCAATAAATAAAATAAATTAGGAGACCACAAACGGCCAAAAATGTTCATTTGTCATAACAGGGACAAGACTATGTACTTTACATGCAAAATAGGGAACCAAAGTTCCCATTATGAACAAGGGCCATTTGAAGCATGCTTAAATTTTGAGAGCTCAAAAATTTCACATAGATTTTTAAATTCTCGTGCTGGAAGTATAGAGAAAATATTAGAATGATCAAAAAATTCAAACTCGAAATTTTGAATTTAGCATTTAAAACTTCCTGTATTCGAAGCACATATTTTTTGGCATTATGCATCCGCCTGTCTGTGACAAAGATAACTCAAAAACACTGTGAGCTAGACGGATGAGATTTGGTAAGGTGTCTTTACAATAAATTTATATATTGTTACGAAATTTCCGGAGTTCGTTTGGATAGTGGGAGTTGTATGGTGTGAAGAACGCTCAATCACCAGGTTGCAGTACAAAATAAAACAACGACGTTTATTTACACGAAGACACACAGGACAGCACAAAGAACTATATACAGCACAGAAGACGATTATCTTCAGCCGAGACGTGCAGCATACAGACTCTACCGCAGACAGTAGCACACAGCTTAGTTCAGCACTACCTTCACTCCGTCGCTGCTCCGCTTATCTCTGGAAGGCCAGTTCTTTAACGTCGGTTCCGACTACGACGACTCCACTGGTTCGCGATTACCGCGACAGCCGCAGGCTGCTCCTTTGATAGGTCTCAGGAGGCGGGGCAAGAAGCCTCTCAACCAATCAGGAACGTTCGAGGCGTATCTCGGTTCCTACTAGACGGATCGGGAAACTTCTCGATGATTCGGGTATAACCTATTTTGGCGCCAAAGTCGCCAAGTTTGTTGCCAAGCTCTGGGACCTCCTATGGAACCAACTATGCTGGGAAGCCGCCTCACAGGTTCGTAACAATATATATATATTGTCACAAATTTGTACATTTCGCTCTGTCAAATTTTGAATGAAATCCATTCATAGGAAGTCTGTCTAAATAGAAGTTAATACGATAGCTACAAAAAAAAGAGAGCCAAATGGATGAAATTTGGTATACATATTTAATATTTATACTCTAGACACAGTTTTGAGCCCAATTATAAAAAGTTGACTGTCTGTTAGTCTGCACTTTCAAAAGCATATAATACGCAAGCTCAAAAACGTAGTGTCTTAAATATATCAAATTTGGTATGAGATTTTGTGTCTACAGTTGTACTTATATGTCAAATTTTGGCTTCAATCGATTTGGAAAAACATGACTAAAACACAAATCGATTGCTGATGATGATGTCATGTCCGAGTTACCACGGAAAGGGGTTGCAGTAGCTTCTGAGGGTAAAGACCCCTGAGCACCCGAGGGCAGAAGTCTAATTTCTTGCTTATGAAACTCATACACATTCGCCTGCACAACCCCTTTTTACCGGGGGCACATTCACACACCTCACAGAAAGAACACAGACGGGGAACAACCATGCCCGAAACCGCGATTCGAACCCGGGACGCCCAGACCACGGAGAAGAACGCGCTACCCCTATGCCAGGACGCCTACCACAAATCAATTTTCGGACACTATTAACTGCCTGACAGAGATGCATCGTCGAAAAACTCGCCAAGGATGACACGATAGATTCAGTAAAAATGCTAAATTCACGCCAAAGGTTAATATTTCTTAGCTATTGTACGCCAATGTTATGTAAAACATTTCACTTTACCCTAAGTCAACAATTTTTTTCCTTTATTAATTATGGAGCATATGATTATACAAAAGACAATTTTTCCTCATTTTAGAATTTAAAAAGTATACCTTTCAATTATGCCAATTTTTTTCAATTATGGCGTGCTATTTTTATCTCTAATTTTAATAAATTTCTAAAAATATTTAAGAAATACATTTATTGAATACACTTATACATTTACATTTGCAACAATGAATAAACAAAAATACATTTATACATTTGCAACAATGCATTTATTGTTTTAGTATAAATAAATATTTTATATGTTTTTTGTAAGTGTTTGTTTCGGTAAATACATATTCCGCAAGCACGTTATTGCTGTTGAATATTTTAAGCAAATTATAAAAATAAAATATAAGTGGAAGAATGAAATCGAACATGCTTTGATGTTTCATTCTAGAAGTTTGAATATCTTTTATATTTTCCATTCAGATTGATTTAGTTATGTAAAATTTTTAACGCGGCAAATTCCAAACAATTCTGCAGTATGAAAAACAGTCGCCTAAGGCGGCTAAAATAGATGAGACGGGAAATAAAAATTGACAATGCGAATAAGTAGTTCGAAAACATACTAATCACGCGTTATTATATTACAAAATATATCTTACATCAAAAAGAGCAAGGTTAAGATAATGCTTGACTGATTTTTTTTATTTGGAAAAACAAAGAGGAATTTATTTTGCATATTTTGAACATTAAATCCTGTTGAAAGGTCACTTTAACTCGAGAACATCGCGAAAAAATAAGAAAAACAGATAAAAGAAAACGATAAAAACAATGAAAAAAATTCATTGCAAACTTTGAGAGGCATGCAGTTTTCGATTTTATGCAAAAAGTGCAGAATTGATTTAAAATCAAGGATCAGCTCTTATCCGTGTTTCTTTCGGTCACAGATTTCAACCGTAAAATTGCTGCCAAATCCTTCAAGAGAAAACTTTGTTTTAAATTCAGAATTATGCATTAAAGTATTAAAAACATTATTTTTGTTTTGTATACACAAACAAAAGTTGCTCGCATCGTTTGAAATAGTTTTTTCGTGCAAGGTTAATCTGGTTTCAATCCCAAGGTTAATCTGGCCAGGAAAAATTTATTATTTAATTTCTCTTCTGAAAGGTTTTTTTTTTTTTTTTTTTGGCGAAATTTGAAATTGTGGAATTTGAAAGAAGATACTAATAAAGCTCTAAATTTTTTTATAAAGTCTTGTGAAGTTATTATTGGGGAAAAATGGTAACATATTTGAAAATGGAATCAGAGACATGATTGTTTTTTTTATATTCATTACTTATTTTAATAAATACTTATTTTCGCAAAACTTGAAGCGGACCTTCCAAGGATCGATCGAGACCTTGATTTATATGAAAATCATCCTGCTTGGAATTATATGAGGACTCTTTTCTAAAAATAATTTTGCTTTTGAGCAATGGATTAATGACGTGGACGACAAATGAGTTATCACGTATACATGGTAGAATTTCAATGAAACCGATCCCGTGAATTTCTAGTACCAAATTCAAGATTGCCAGATGACGGTGGCATAACGGACCAACTTCGTAAAACATCAATATTATTTCGTTCAAAATGCTTCTGAAAATTTAAACTCTTAAATGTTTTTCTAATGTGAATGAAAAGCATATCATGTGATTAACTAGAAAGATCAGGGTTCATATAATATAAATAGGGGCAGCTCTTACGATAGCTCGTCATCATAGAATATATTCATAATTTCCTATTAAAAGAAGGGAAAGTTATAAGGCACTGGTTCACAGAACTCTTCCTGGTGTTAAATTATTTACCTAAATGTCACATTTCCTCTGCTTTCTGGTACTTATTTACCTGATCTCGCTCCATGCGTTTTTTTTTTTTTTTTTTTTTTTTTTTTTTTCCTGAGGAAAAATTTGCTGAAGAAGTAACTATTCTTAAATTCTGAATAAGTACAGCGATGAAGGCCATTGGTGTGGGTGGCAAAGCGGGATTCTAATCCATATTTACATTCTTGCACGAGCAACTATAAAAATACAGCTAAGCAAAGTAATTATTTCGAAGCAAATACTAAATAAATAAGTTTTAACTGTACTCATTCTTTCGTATTGAAACAAGCCATGGAATTTTTAAAAAAATATTAATAAATAACCCAATGTATATGGAATATTGATAGGAATCTTTAAAAAATCCAAATTGTTTTAAGTGAGAAGCCGTATGAAATTCGATTTTCAAATTTTGGATCCAAATAAAATTGATAATGCTATTTTAACGGTATTGATATTTTTACAAAACTCATATAAAATTAGCCGTTAATTTTAATAAAAGCTTTGTCAGAGGTGTCAAGCCAAGTAATGTTTATCCTCGACTTGGAATGACATAAAACGCCTCCATTTGCCACTATGGCATTCATTGTGGGCTTTTTTTAGTACTGTCTGTGTAATTCTTATTTTTTTCTCAATTATACCTAAAGACTCTTATTTAGAACGGAAGAGTATTATTTCACTGTAAATTTTATTAAATTATTCCCCTCTTGATGATTTAATAATAACAATATGCTAGAGCTAAGTCTAACATCTATATCATTTAATATATAGATGCTCCAATAATAATTTGACTTATAAAAATTTTCATATTTTCTTTGCAACATGAATCTTGAATTTATTTCATTTTGAGGCAGGAGGATACATTAAAAAGTAGATTATTTGTGAAATTATGATTTTTAAAAAAAAATTCATATTCTTAATGTTAGAATAAATTTCTTTATAAAATCATTAGAATTTGTTTTTGCGCCTGTCTCTTAGGAAGCTACACTGATTTTTATATTTTCTTTTACATACGTGTTAATGCTATTTTATATCCTTCGATGTTTTTTTTTAAATTCTAATCTTTGGTAGCATTTTCTTACGACAAAACTCATAAATAAAAATCTAATGCATATTCTTTTAATACAAATTTAATCAAAATTGTATAATCATTTCTCAATATGTTCTGCAGTTCCTGAACTGGAGAATAAGTAATATATTCATTTAGAAATGTTTTATAGTTGTTTTAGTGCTACTCAATGTAAAAAAAAAAAAATCGTGTTATTTATTAGACGAACCCCATTATTTAAAGATTAGATAGAAATAAGCTGACTTTTTTAGTTCAATAATATATTTTCAATATTCAATAATTCATTCAATACAATTCAATATAGGTCATATATTTCTTAAGCTATTTGCAAAATTTTAAGTGGTTTCATTTGATAAACCTCTAAAGTAGTAGATTTCTGCTTTATATCACTTTTTAGCCGAAAAAAGGCACTTTTTTCCAATTTTTAAAACCTTTTTGACACTTAATTGGTATATTTTGGTTTCATAGATATCTTTTTTCCTATCTTTTTTATGCAAATATTCAAAAATATAACTACTTTAGAACGTTTTCCAAAAAATTCCTCCCGAACGTAGTCACATGTCTTAAGCCACAATAGATAATCATTTTTATTTATTCTTATAAAAATTACGAATTGTTCTTCCATGGACTTTTTTTAGTTTCTACTCATCTTTGCATCTGAAATTTACTTAAAAAATTTCCCTCTCTCTATAAAACAGTAACTCATTGTTATTTTTATAGATTAAGTTAATTTTCCATCAGCATCATGTCATCATTTTCTCCTGCTTCTGACAAAATTATATTATTGTTTCTTTCTATAGAACAAAATAATTCGCAAAACGTGACTCTGAGTCATTTAGTCGAATTACACTATTGCGGGAAACAACTGCCTCAAATATATTTCAACTAATCTAAAATTCTG
The DNA here is from genome assembly GCF_947563725.1 of Argiope bruennichi. Classification (NCBI taxonomy): domain Eukaryota; kingdom Metazoa; phylum Arthropoda; class Arachnida; order Araneae; family Araneidae; genus Argiope; species Argiope bruennichi. The sequence goes on from NC_079161.1 coordinate 20,476,068, forward strand.
TTAACAATGGGACTATTTATAGAATAATAATCCGATGTTGGCAACATGAGAAAAGTAAATAATGATGATAATGTTTGTTCTTATGATTCTGAAATCCAGTTTAGAAATTTAATCGAATATATAGCGAATAAAAATTTCGTTTAGAATAAATATTAACCGAGTCATTAAATTTAAAAAACATCATTTAATCATGTACATACATGACATTGGTTAGGTCATGGCAGAAATCTGAATAAATATACAAATATAAGAGAGATAAAAAAAAAAAAAAAAAGCGCGCAGTCTTCAAGCGAATAGCAAATACAGAAGAGATGTCTGGAGAGCAGCGTCTCCTCATATTTTTATTTAGGTTTAATTTTGATATATATGCATATAGAGAGAGAGAGATACAGAAAATATATTAACGTATAATATTGTAAAAAAAATACTAATAAAAGTAATAAAATTGTTGTAAAAAGTATGCTAAAAATGTGAAAATGAAAGTTGTTACTTTTGGAACTGTACCTTAACCATATCCAAGCAATTATATCCAGATATATATCTCAAACAGTAAGTATGTCATTGTTAAAATTAATTGTTTGGATTTTTTTTTTTTTTAATTCAGATAACTTATACGGACTTTACTTTTCACGGATATTTAAATCATCAAATAAACGTACGTTGCATGATGCCCAGTTTCAAATATAAAATAAGTGCCCTCTAAATTTCATGTTAACATATAATTTTCTTCTATCAATTTCAGTTTTAGCGATCATTTTTTCGCCAGAAGCTTTCAAAGTTTTACCGATTCGATGATAAAGAACAGATAAATAACAGTGAAAAATCAAATAAGGGAAAAAATAAATCATATTCCTTATATAAAATTTAAAAAAAATTCAAATTGATGTTATTTATTAAAGACTGATTGTGTTTAATAACATTCAAATTTAATCGATACTTTACATTTAATTGAGTGGGGTTCCTAAAGCCGATACTGTAAAATTCAGAAACTATAAATAAAATTAGAAATGTATGATTAAAAATAAGAATTTCTCGAATATCTTTAAAAAATAATTCTCCAAAAGTTAAATATTTTTTTAGCTGAAGAAATTAATATTTATCCTTTTCTTCAAATTTTTCAGTGGCATCACATTAAAAAGCTTATTAAATGATAAGCCCAAAACGTAGAACGAAATAAACTATTTTAGCTATTTAAACATTATGTATAAAAATGTTGCGCAATCAACGAATATGACTTTAAATTATTTAAGCAAAATTGCAACACAATCATAATGTAAAAATTTATAACAAAATAAAATAAGTAGTGATATTTTGAGAAATAAACTTGAATCTATAGAAATACACTTAAAGATAGCTTTTATTAGAAATATTTATGATATTTGTTTAAAAAAACATCCACAAGAGTTAATATATTTTAACTATTTGCACCAATGTTTAAAATACTATTATTTACTTTTAAAAATATTTATTGGAAAATCTAATTTTTAGAAATTAGAAAATAACTAAAGAAAAGCATTAATTCTTATTTTGTAATCCAAAATAAAAGAACATTGTTTTTAAAGTCATCATTCCTAATAACACACGTTTTTAGTTTTAGATTAATAATACTGAAGACAAATTACAGAAATAAAACTATTGATGGTCGAGGAATAATAAGATTTTATAGCGTTATAAAATAGCTTTTATTGTTGTTATTGAAAATCCAGTGATCTATAACACGATTTGTCTGAGAGACGAATATTTTGATAAATGTATTCTTTACGAATCTACTAAAAATTTGTAATATACTTCTAGAATGCTACTTTGTTGTAATATTCTAATTTCTTGTTTGCCATTTTTCAAAATATCAAAAACGAACAAATCTACAACCAATTAGTCCAACATTTTTGAGCCTAAAAACAATCGTTATCGTTTCTTTGCTGGCTTCATCTTTTTGGATATATTTATTGATAAAAGAAACCTTACACGTGCTAATACAAAGAAAAATTGATATTGTTATTTGTTACTATATTTTAAATCTTGGATGCAATTTTTTATAAACCGTAAGTTTATTGTCAAGAGTTTAATTAATTAACTGAAATAAGAAATTTTTGCTGAAAATAGAATAAAACAAATTATAATAAATGAAAATAAAATTTCAAATTAAAAAAGAAAAGATGAATTCTAATCTAATTATGATTATTAGAAATGAACAATGAATTTAGAATAAATAAAATGACATAACTTTTCGCGAATTTTCTTTAATGTTCTTATTTGAAAGAAGAAAAGAAAAAAAAAAGTTATGACGAGTGATTTTAGATGTTTTTAATTTACAGTTTTTTTTTTTTAATTCATTTATAAAGGAGAGGGGGGAAGAGCAATTTTTTTTCAGAATGTTATAATTTAGTTTTAAAAGTATCTAGAATAAATATTCCTGCATGACTGAATTTATTAAACGATTATTATTCATAAGAGAAATATAATTACTAATTTATAAGCATAAATGAAAAAAATAAATATAAATGAAATTATAGACAGCATTGAAGATGTAGTTTCCGCATAAAAATAAAACTCGAAAAGAAATGAAAACACTTACCAAAAGTGGCTTGTTTTTAAATGTATCCTACACATACATGCAGCTCAGTATTTAGATATCCATTGCAGAGCACGAGTAAGTGTGTTTTCGGTCTAAGCTGTTACGCACGGTCTGTTTGGATTCGAAACTGTCCCAGCTGTTCAAGCAGACCGCACAGATGGCGCTTTCCGCCACCTGTCCGGAAAGAAGGAAGACCGGAAACACGCCACTCAGGTTGGGGGGAAAACTTGGAACCATTCGTGTGCTCAGTATTCCATCAGTGTGTTTTAGGGCCTCTTGGAAGTAGGTGTTTCCGACTCAGAAATTGTACTTTGTTTGCTGTAACGCACATTAAAATCTCGCTATAACGAAAGAGATTTTATTCTTTATGAAATCGCATTTCTTTTAGCAAAATGATATGATGAAAATAATGTAATTAAAATAAACTATTCCCATAAATGTTTAAAAAATCGTAATAATTTTACATTTTATTTATGTTGTAAAGATCAATTGTTACCTAGTATTTTGGTTAATGAACAAAAAAAAAAATGTATAGCATTTACTTAAATATTATCATTTTAAAATGACTCCAATGGATTAAAATGTCACTTGTAACTTACTTATTAATTTATTTACATTGCGCACCGTAATTGAAAAATGGAATTTCCAATTTTTGATTTTGAAATGGAAATATTTGAATTACAAAAAATTTTGTAGTAAATACAGCATTTACAAGATTTGAGAGTTTCTATATTAAACAAAATATGCATATTGTATTAATAAATAATTTCCGCGTGCTAAATTCTAATAATATTGCTACATTTATCGAGGAAAACCAATTTTAATGTACCTCTATTGAAATTAGGACTCTAAATCATGAAGATTTACTTCATACTTTAACTCTCTATATCTCTTATAAACTTAAAAGTTACTTACTTTAATTACATTGATATTTTTCCAATAAGGCCTATTATACATAAATTACGTTAAATAACCGCCTTTGACGACTAGCTAATTTTCTGGGATTAATGATTACTAAATTTTTTTTAAATATTTATTTAACTTGGTCTTTTAATGTCTTCCTCAAAAAATATTTCCAAATCTTGACAAACATATAACTCATATAATTTTAGAAGCCTTATATATATCTGTTCATTATGATATGCATTACTTTTTATTTTTATTCATTCAATTACATCAGCAGCAGTACTTAAAAATGAACTATAAAAATTATAATTAACTTTATAAACTTTAAACTATTACTTAATTCTGATGAAAAACAACAAAACAAAACTAAATAACAGCAACAAAATTAAAAAATTTTTAGCCTTACTTAAGAACATGCCAAACCCATGGAAAAAAAAAAAGTGAATACAATGAAGTATTGTAGCAACAATGAAAACGATTTGAATTTCACTTCAGCAATGAAATATAATGTTGTAAAATATGCTTAAAATATTTTTTTAAGTTTAATTAAAAACTCAAAAATAAAACTATCCGGCAAAAAAAAAAAAAAAAATGGTTTCATTCAAAATATAAAGTTTTCAATTTTTTGATGAATTATTAAATTTAAATAATTCATAAGAATAATTGTTAAAATTAAATATAATAATAATAATTATTGAGAAAAATAATTAAATTTTAAAAAATTTCAATTTTACGGTGACGTAAAAAGTATTTTTTTTAATGTAATATTGAAGATAGGTAACACTACCGACGTTTTTCTCCATAAAGAACATAGAATTAAATAGAGTTTTTGATATTTCTCACGAAAAATGGGACTGGTGGAAGGAGGGCAGGCTGCCATTGAAGATTATTTCATCAAGAACATGCCGAAAATTATCATGCCTACTATCACGATCTTTCATAAGAAATAACAATTTGAGAAATCGAATGTATGGTAAAACCTGGACTTCCAGGATTATCTATTTCAAATATAAACGTAGGGAAATGGATTTAGTTGTTGGCGCTGGAGGTATGTGTGTGTAAGGGGGGTGGGAAGGGGTAGGTGACCATTGATGATGTATCAATATATCGTAAGCTCACACATGAAATAAAATTTTGAAAATTCGGTAAGTTTGGATTGAGCAACTCTGTATAGGCTTTTCCCTTAAACAACATACAGAGAAGTATTGTTTTTTGTGATTCTCTCTAAAGAGATCATTAAAGACATATCAAAATGTCATGAGTTTACACCTAAAATAAAAACTGGCTAAATCAGACCAGTAATTAGACCTGTTGAACATATCCTTATATCTAAAATCATAAATTAGACGATAAAAATTGGAAGGAACCTAAGCTTTGGAAAAAAATAGCCATTGCTATTTTTTTAAAAATCAATATAATTTTTTCTGGAGAAAAAAATTGTAAACCATCTTGCATATCTTAAACTTTGATTAGAATTAGTAAAAGAATTATCCTGCTTTTTATTTTTTTTCTCCAAAGTTGGTTTTTTTTTTATTTCAGACTTTCAATTCATAAAATTCAGTAAGCTTGGCAATAATAGTCTGCGACTTGGTGTATAGCAATTTTTTTACTATTTCTTCATATTGTTATCATACTATTACTATACTTACTATATATTACTATATACTTACTATTTCTTCATATTGTTACTATTTCTATTTTTTAGTATTTCTTCATATTGTTCATTATTTGTTGAGAATTAAAAAAAGAAAGTAAAAAAAAATATGTTACAAGAAAATTCAAAATATTCATTGCAAAATGTATTAATTCAATTTTGCAATTGAACTAATTTATTTTTTATGTAATATATAAGGAAAATTTTGGTAATTTATTAAAAAAATAGATTTTTATCTTGTTTGTTTCTGCTCATTCGAATTTAGTTGTTATCAGTGTTTCTTCAAATTCAATAATAAAGAAAACTGCCATCAAAATTTAATTAAATTAATCAATTATTCAATATTTAAGTTTTTCTTCCATTATAACTTAATAATTAATCAACCAGTTAACTAATTGTTAAATTATAAAAATTTTAAAATAATACAATTTTATAAAAGCACAAGAAGGTACTGAATTTCAAAATTTTACCATAAGGAAAGTGAATAAAAAAAATCGATTACGATATTCTATCTATCATCATCGAACAAGTCAGGTTAAATAAAAGCTTGTAATAAGATTTTCATTTCATCTTTTTCCTTTCGAAATATCTGAAGTGAGCCAAGTACGCTTTTTTAAAATTTAAAATGCATCCAAATCCTTTGAATCGGATCATCAGTCGCAAGAAAAATTAGTTTAATCCAAACCAGACTATGAAATGCTGCATCATAAACAAAGAAAAGTACTTTTTTAACAAGCTCTTAAAGGATTATTTATAATTCTCTTATTCAACTTCATTCTAATCATTTCAAGAAATTGCATCAATTTTACAACTTTATCATCAATATTATTTTTCTTTATAAGATATTACATACTTTTGTATGAAAAAGGAGACAAAATGGCACGATTTTAGCATAACAATCAAAACTAAAGAATCCAACCTTTATTTCAAGTGGATTAAATAGGTTGACTTCAAGAACAAGAGGGGCCGCGGTGGCCTGATGATAAGAACTTAGTATCAGAGGATTGCAGGGATGAGACGCGATGTTGTAGAGATGAAATTTCCAGACTTTATATAGTGAAACCAGATTTTAAACTGGTTATATTTCATGTTTCTTCATTCTCGGTGCAATTATTTGTGTTTTGAGACTAAAAGCGCACTTTTTCTAATAGTGGTTGAATGAGCCCAAAAGAAACTTTTGTTGCTAAAAAAAGTAGGCATTATTAAATATAGATCATACTCACTAGCTTATTAAACACTAGCCGCCTTTGGCGACCAGCCGGTTCGCCAATCTTAATGTTCGTTTAAATTTTAATAATTAAATATTTTACGCAATTCCAACTTTAATAGATTCTTTATCAAAATATTTTAAAACGTCAAATTTTGATAGTCATATAATTCACTCGTAATATTATAAAGGCCTTCAATCATAACGTAATATGTATCTCTCTAATTTTCTGTTACCTCTCGTAGAATTTATGCTTTAAATTAAAGTGGAAAGAATTAATCTGCAATTAATATAATAATATTTTTACTGAAACAAAGCATTTTTTTATAATATGATTACTGATAACAGAGTCATTGAGCGTTTAAACTTTATGGGCACTAAAGAATATCTTTCTTAATTTATCTAATATCTCAAGAATTTGTCAACAAAATTTTCTCAGATTCATCATGAACAGATCGATTTATTAACAATGTTTCATTTTAAATGCATCAAACACTAAGAAAATAAAATGAATCGTTTAAAATAATCGGTCGAAAACAGGTTTAAGAAAACTACTTAAAAAACGATGCACTTAAAACTATAAGCATATACAAAAAAATATATAACTAACATAAATTTAATTTAATTACAAGAGCATGCAACTAACCTAAAAATAATTTAAATCAAGAATCATCCGTTGATAATATTGTCAACAATCAGAACACAATGCGCATGCGTGTATTTTCAACTCCATTTACGGTAACGCAAATGCGTGAATTTTTCTACGCCAGTTGGGGAAACGCTATGCAGATTACACATTTTTAATTTCCTTTATTCTGTGTTATTTTAATTCAAAAGTACTTCAGAATGAATCTGAAAGATCGATTTATTAACAGTGTTTAATTTTAAATGCATCAAACATTAAGAAAATAAACAGAATCGTTTGAAATAATCGGCCGAAAAATTTTAACCCTAGCGTCATTACTGTTGGGGGGAAAAACTGAAGCCTTACTCAATTGGCGGTGGGGAAAATGGAAGATTTTTTGGCGGAAAAGTTAGTTTTTAATTAATAATTAAAATTCTAATTAAAAATTCAAGAAAAAGGACCCCAGGTGCACATCCCCGACCTCTAAGATATACATGTAGGTAGCTGTAGGTCAAATAGAAAATCGTTAATCGTTGAATTGAAGGCATAGGAAAAGAAATTTCTGGTTAGATGCTTAGGATCTGAGCTGTCCCGAGTCGCCTGTATGCGTATTGCGCTTTTTTTTTTTGTCGTGTTCCTACCATGTTATTGGATGAAGCTTTAATCACATCACATTTTTGGAATCGAGCGTTATACATTCAAATACATGCATTCAAAAACATGTCGCGACTCATAAAATATTGACTAGCTATGGATTCATGGGTTGCGAAGCACAGTTTGTGTAGCCCTGCCATAGATTAATTGTTTGCAATTACTGTTTCCTCCAGCACCCCTTGATTAGAATTTTTATATTCCGGTACCCTTTACTTTGATATACTCCTCCTCTTGTAAGGAATTTTCAAACAAGAAGATTTTATTAATTAGTTAAAGGCTTAGATTTAACTTAACTTTATTTCAAATTACTGGAATTAAGTCAATGTCATTTATATGTTTTTATTTTTTATTCCTTTACTTAAATATTAGTTTCCAAAATAAATGAAAATAGCATCAAAATAATATCGCATAATTAATCATTTCAATGGATACAATACCAAAAATAGAATTAAGTATTCCGAAAATTTCGAAATTTTTTCCTCTTAGTACTTTTATTTTCTACTTTTACTATACTTTTAAATGGAAACTGAATTGATGCTGTTTTATAATATAGGTTTTGCTTGTGTAACATTTCATATTTTTAAAATAATTATACAATATTTCATATGAGGTAAATATCACTAGGCAAACATATGGTTAGCTTGTGTGTGGATAGTATAGCTCTTCCAATATTTTTTAATAAAAAACGTATCAACTTAATTCAAAGATTTTTTAATTAGCAAAAGTAAATTAATAGCATAATAGCAAATGCAAATGTAAATACAGGTGTAAATGTAATTAATAATTTCTTTATGTAAATTAATAGCATAATTAGGGCAAAAAAATGCCAGAGTTAATTTAAGTTTCAGATTTTGTCAGCCGAAATTTCAGATAAATCCAAAATAGGTGTAATTTTTGACTATAGTCGATTTACACTTCACTTTTTTTAACATTTTTTTTTCTTTTTATTTCTTTTTTCACTTTTTTTGTAATTTCGCTTTTTTATTCTCTACGTAAAATCTCGGATATGAAAGAGAATCCAACTTGGTTTGGCTTTCAATATTAGAAGAAAATCACCTGATCAAATTTTTGACGAAACAATAAAAGTGATTTGAATTTCTGTGCAAAAAATGTAATCTGTTCTTGGAAATAAAAAATATTTTTTTTAAATTTCTAGTAATTATTAAATCGGTTTCACTAAATAGAAAACTTTTGTTAAATAAATTTAACTAATATTTAAAACTAATAATTTAAGACTAATATTTGATGCATATTTTAACACACAAAAATATTTCATTGATTTCTTGTATTTCATTGACATTTATCAAATATTTCATTGATATTTGCTTTCTAATACTTACATTTTTTTTAGAAAAAGATGATTCATGCTGTTATGCCTGTATGCGTGGTAAAATCCAATAAATATGATGCAGTTAGATTGTTAAATTATATTCTAATACTGACAGATTTTTTGAGTAACTGTTACAATTCGTAAGAGCGCGGTTATAAAATATACAAAAAATCGTTAAAAAATAAGCCTAAATTTATTATTACAAGAATGCGATGATTAAAACTTTATAAAAAAGATTGAAAAAGCCAAACGATATTTTCACGATTCTTTCTGGCGCGAGATTATTTAATTAAAATTAAGAAACCAAACGATAAATTAGTAACGTTATCTGAAAGTGACGTCATGTCATAGAAACGCCGAACAGATACAAATGTTTGTTCATTTAATCATTCTCAATCTGATTTTTTTATAGGTTTATATACTACAGAAATGTGTATAAATTAATCAATTTAAATATTTTTATAACGCTGCACATCAGATATATTAATAGACATGGCGCATTCTGTAACTGTAGTGAAACTTTACGAATAATTTTGATACGGTATGAGCAATATAAAGCATACTGAACATTTTTTTAATTGAATTAAAAAATAAAAGAAGAAAATTTATTAAAAAAATGATCGATGATTTTTTAAATCAATAAGGAAACCTCAAATGTGTAAAAATATTTAGTTGAATTTTAAAAATGAAATATTACTATTTAAAATTTATTTCCATGTTAATATATCCATTAAATTATTAAGATATAAAATGTATTTATTTATGTTTATGCCTTTATATTGTGTAATTTCAGTTTTCAGTGCAACTTTTGTTCCTATTGCCGAATATATGAGCTACTATTCTTTCCTTTCTTTCTTTAAAAATTGATTTACAGGTATTTAAATAATATGTACAGTGGCTTCTAATTGGATTTGCACATTTAAGAGTTTTAATGAAACGGCACTCTGTATATTACTAAAAATTCTTGTTTCGGAATGAGAATTTTATAATAATATTTATAATTATTCCTCAATGAATCTTTGTAAAATATTTTAAGAATATACTTTATTATATAAGAATATTTATATTAAAATATACTTTATGAAATGTATATTTTAAGAACATACTTTTTATATAAGAATACTTATAATAAAATATACTTTATGAAATATATTTTAAGAACATACTTTTTATATAAGAGTAATATTAAGAATTTATGAAGTATATTTTAAGAATATACTTCTTTATATTTTTTTAGAAAAATAAATAATGAAGGAAAAACAAGAATGTTGTTTAATATAAGTTTCCATACATTTAAAAGAAATCTACACATATTAATAAATATTGTGATATTTAAATTAATTAATTTTTATTAGGATATTCTAAGCACCTACAATAGTTAAATGCGTAGAGTGCACTTTCTTGTTTTGTTATTTCGTCATCAATATTTTTCCATTCTTCCATGAGTTTTCAGTTTTTACGTTCCTATTCTCCCCCCAGTTCTTAGTTATTTTTAGTTCATCGGTAATCCATTAGTTTTCGCATTAATGTTGTTAGTCTAAGATCTCCCAAAATATGTTCTAATGGGTTTAAGTCCGGCGATTGAGATGGTGTTTTAGATTTTTATGGATAATTATTTGTATTAATTATTAAGATCTAACTTTAGCTTATCTAACTTTGTGAGCCAATCGTCCTCTTGCTTATGTGGGGCAGAAACTTGCCGTAGGAAGAGAGAGGAAGTGTCATCATCTGACTGGAGTTCGAAATTACTAGATCCATCCTAAAGTATTCCTTGTGTTACTTCTAAAGGAGATGCTAATATAATTAAACTAGGTGTGGTTATAATTGACACCCATTAACCTCATTGACAACAACGAGTACATATGAAACGACAAACATTTGTTTTTATTTTTAGACTTTTCTTCTAAACATTTATTCTTTATTAGGAATTTTCTGAATTACTAAGAATAGTAACTTCTTACTTTTACTTTCTAGTATACGTAGCACAGAGAAAGAAAAGTCATCGTCAGAATCGAAATTTCGAATAATATGAGTTCGAAAAACACATTTTTGGAAAATGTCCGTCCGTCTGCCTTTGGCAAAGACTACTCGAAGACACATTGAGCTAAACGGTTGAAACTCGGCATATGGGGTTAACAACAAATTTGTAGATTTCAATCTCATTTTGATTAAATTCTGATTAGAGGAATTCCATCTGTCCGGCTGTTCGAATATAATTACACGATAATTACAAAAAGAAGAGAGCTATATAGATAAAATTCGGTACACAGATTTAGCATCTATAGTGTAGATACCTACAAAATTTTGTGCCAAATCCAACCACAGGTTGACTGCCTGTCTGTCTGTACTTTCAGAAACATATAAATGCGACAACTGAAAACTGCAATAACTTAAATATACCAAATTTGGTACAAGACTTGCAGACTACAAGTTCAATTTTGTATCAAATTTTGGTTTAAATCGATTGAAAAAAACGTGCTTAAACACAAATTCAATCTTTTGGTTACTATAAATCGCACGCCAGGGATTAACCGCCAAAAAATTCGCCAAGGATGCCACGATTGATTGAGTAAAAAAGCTAAATTCACTTCAAAAAATATTTCGTAACTATTGTACGCCAATGCCATATAAGTGTTCTCAAGGGTTACACCTTTATGAGAGAGAAAACGAGAAATTTTTGGGAAGACTACTTCCACTGGTTTTAATATATTATGCTAATAATAACAGATTTCGATTCAATTCCCACGAAAAATATGCAATTCAGAAAAAATATCATTTGGAATTATTTCTGAGGCAAAATGAAAGATCATTACTTTAATATTTCGTACTCAGTACTCAGTTGGTGTTTAATAATGAGATACAACTCTGCGATGGTTTTCATTTAAAAATATCGCCTGCTCTTTTTTTCTAAAAAAAATAACAATATTTTTTCGTATTTATCGTCTGAAAACTTACAGATGGTATTTATGTCATCCTTAGGAAAATGAATAAGCTTTTCTAATGGATTGTTTTCATTTTTTTTCTTTCTTTTATAAAATCATTACTGTTCTAAAACGTTAGATAACAGTTTAGTATTAGCTTAAGAAATATCGAGAAAAGAATTCTAACATAAAAATATATATTTTTACATAAAAATATTATCAAGAAATAGATTTTCATTTACAGGATAGCTATAGGCATTCTTGATGTGTTTAATCCTTCAATAAACCTCTTAGCATCGTTTTTTCTTTTCATAGGAAAGTATGTCACCATCTAAAAAAATGCCAAGGATTTCATTTCTCTTTTTAAACCTATCAATTTGAATTCATCGTACATTTTTGTACCTTCTTAAAATTATTATGCATTTTCTCTTCTCGTTATTTTCATGTATTTCTATAGAAAAATATAATCCATAACATGAGATAAAAATTATTATTCTTAATAGTTAAGTAATCAAACGTTCCCGATTTAAATCGATATAAATCATCTACAAATATTCTGAACTCAATTTGTTTTATGATTTTGTAATTTTATATTTTTCGATCAAAACTTCTCTATCTATAATTAGAAGAAATTGATTTTGATATTGTCTTTTATTAAAAATATTGTTATTTTGCCAGTCTGATTGTATAGTATTTATTTTATGGCATCTATAATTTTTTGAATTTTTTTTTATTTATAGCCACTATAATTTACTCAAAATAAATGTATTCATAATTCTGCTTATATAATGACATCTAAATATCCACAATCTTTAAAACTGAATATAATAAATTTCTGAATACGAATGGCAACGAGTCTTTTAAAGAAACTTTGTACTGTCAATTCTCAGATATGAAACGAATTTGCGCATGCGTCCGGAAGAGTTCATTTCGCCGAAGTAGGGATAAGATGAATGATGCTTGACAAGTTTACATTTAACAATAACCCAGATTATTTGTGGAGTTAGGAAACTCTAAAACTGTCGTAAAAGAACTCAAATTTGCACGAAAATGCTTTAGAACGATTTTTATTTACAGTAATTGCCGTAGATGTAAAAATATAATATGAAAAATATTAGATTTTTTTTACTTGAAATTTATAATTTTATTTCTTTTTGTTAAAAAATTCATGTCAAAATACCTTTCTTTCAAAATAGGAAGTAATGTTAATTACTGGATCCAAAACAAATTGTCCTCATCTTTACGTATCATAGGAAAGAAAATCAATTGCATATTTAGGAAAACTATTTGCTATTGCTGGCAGATAGCATTAACAATTCTTTGTAAAAACTATATTCTCTGTCATTCATCTTTATGATTATGAATTATCTTTTTCATATACACATGTGCAGATAAATAGGATAAAAGTGTACCCAGCGACAATTATTGGCCAAATTACGATAGAGATATACAATTTTGATTCCCCTAAAATAAGAAATTTTTATTTTTATGGATATGTCTATTAATTATCATGTTAATATACACAAAGGTAGATCGTGGCATGTTCTATCTTTTGACCGGTTTGACCAAAATTGTATTTCAGTTAACACTTTCAATTAAAGACCTCGTGCTTAATTTTATGAACTTATTGATTTTTTTAATTATTACACACGGATCAAATCCACAAAGAATTTACATTCTAACAGATTTACTTTAAAATTTGGAACAGGCTTACAGTTTTTGGTAAAAAGGTTGCCTACCAAATTTCATCTACAGTTCTTTCCACTCCTGAATAACTTTTGCGCATGCACACAGACGGACAGACATAACTCCAGAACTGTGTTTTTAGGCCCCGAAAAGATATAACACAAAACAAAATTATGAAAAGCATAAGATCTGCTATTGATGAGTAAACTTCTTTCTCTACACAGATGAATACGGCTAATTTCTAAATCTTTAGATAAACAATTAGGGCCACTTCTAAGTAAAAAAAAAGTTTTAAAAGAAGTAAAACATATGTTTTATATTTATTGAGGCAATAAAAGCGTCGATGAAGAAAGTACGGATCTTTCACAAAATGTTCTTTACTTTCTATGACTTTAAACAAAAAAGTCCTCTCTTCTGCTGCTAAAACTGACCGAGTTTGGAAGCTTTTAATTTAATTATTTTTAGCCATAAATGACCACCTCAAGGCAAGCTCCCTTCGTTGATCGGGGAATCTTTATTGAAGCCAGCCAATGCAAAATCTAAAATAGTAATATTCAAATGTTCATAATTCTTGGAATATTAGCCACAAAATAGAGAATTTTTTTAATAGAAGGACATTAAAATGTCAGAAATATTTTACTAAATATGGTTGATATAACCTAAAAGCTGTGTAAAAGTTTAATTTTAAAAATTTTTTTGTGCGGTATACACGTATGTTGATTCAAACAATACAAAAAAAAAAAAAAAACAATTCTTTGTCCTATTTAAGTTATCCATAAAGTGCCACATTTCCTTAAGAAGTCTGCGCTTTTCTCAAGCAAATTAGTAATTAGCTGTTGGACCGCAATAAGAGTGGACATCCTGTAAGTACTTCGCATACGAAATAATAAAAAAAAGTAAAAATAAAATTCATACAAATAGGCATTAATTTACAATGTAGGTTTTTTCACAAAGCGCAATGTAAATATTTTACAAATATGATTGATATAACCTAAAATCTGTATAAAAAATCTAATTTAAAAAAAAAATGTCCAGCATATACATATGCTGATTCAAACAATATAAAACAATATATAAAAATTCAAACAATATAAATCTTTGCACCATTTAAGTTAGCCATTAAGTGTCTCATTATATTAAGAAATCTATGCCTTTCTCAAATGGATTAGTGATTAATTATTGGACCACAATTAGAGTGGAATTCTGTATGCACTTGGTATACAAGATAGTAAAAAAAAAAGTAAAAGTAAAATTCATACAAGAAAGCATTAATGTACTATGTAAGTTTTTTATTAAGGGCAATACAAATATTTTTACTAAATATGATTGATATAACTTAAGGGCTATACAAAAAAAATTCCTTTGCAGTATATGCATATGTTTATTCAAACAATATAACGAACAACTCTTTGTCCCATTAAGTACCAAATTCCATTAAGAAGTCTATGTCTTTCTCAAGCGAACTAGCATTTTGGACCACAATTAGAGTGAATATCCTGTATATACGAGATAATTAAAAAAAGTAAAAGTAAAATTCATACAAGAAAGCATTAATGTACTATGTAAGTTTTTTATTAAGGGCAATACAAATATTTTTACTAAATATGATTGATATAACTTAAGGGCTATACAAAAAAAATTCCTTTGCAGTATATGCATATGTTTATTCAAACAATATAACGAACAACTCTTTGTCCCATTAAGTACCAAATTCCATTAAGAAGTCTATGTCTTTCTCAAGCGAACTAGCATTTTGGACCACAATTAGAGTGAATATCCTGTATATACGAGATAATTAAAAAAAGTGAAAATAAAATTCATACAAGAAAGCATTAATGTACTATGTAAGTTTTTTATTAAGGGCAATACAAATATTTTTACTAAATATGATTGATATAACTTAAGGGCTATACAAAAAAAATTCCTTTGCAGTATATGCATATGTTTATTCAAACAATATAACGAACAACTCTTTGTCCCATTAAGTACCAAATTCCATTAAGAAGTCTATATCTTTCTCAAGCGGACTAGCATTTTGGACCACAATTAGAGTGAACATCCTATATGTACGAGATAATTAAAAAAAGTGAAAATAAAATTCATACAAGAAAGCATTAATGTACTATGTAAGTTTTTTATTAAGGGCAATACAAATATTTTTACTAAATATGATTGATATAACTTAAGGGCTATACAAAAAAAATTCCTTTGCAGTATATGCATATGTTTATTCAAACAATATAACGAACAACTCTTTGTCCCATTAAGTACCAAATTCCATTAAGAAGTCTATGTCTTTCTCAAGCGGACTAGCATTTTGGACCACAATTAGAGTGAACATCCTATATGTACGAGATAATTAAAAAAAGTGAAAATAAAATTCATACAAGAAAGTATTAATGTACTATGTAAGTTTTTTATTAAGGGCAATACAAATATTTTTACTAAATATGATTGATATAACTTAAGGGCTATACAAAAAAAATTCCTTTGCAGTATATGCATATGTTTATTCAAACAATATAACGAACAACTCTTTGTTCCATTAAGTACCAAATTCCATTAAGAAGTCTATGTCTTTCTCAAGCGAACTAGCATTTTGGACCACAATTAGAGTGAATATCCTGTATATACGAGATAATTAAAAAAAGTGAAAATAAAATTCATACAAGAAAGCATTAATGTACTATGTAAGTTTTTTATTAAGGGCAATACAAATATTTTTACTAAATATGATTGATATAACTTAAGGGCTATACAAAAAAAATTCCTTTGCAGTATATGCATATGTTTATTCAAACAATATAACGAACAACTCTTTGTCCCATTAAGTACCAAATTCCATTAAGAAGTCTATGTCTTTCTCAAGCGGACTAGCATTTTGGACCACAATTAGAGTGAACATCCTATATGTACGAGATAATTAAAAAAAGTGAAAATAAAATTCATACAAGAAAGCATTAATGTACTATGTAAGTTTTTTATTAAGGGCAATACAAATATTTTTACTAAATATGATTGATATAACTTAAGGGCTATACAAAAAAAATTCCTTTGCAGTATATGCATATGTTTATTCAAACAATATAACGAACAACTCTTTGTCCCATTAAGTACCAAATTCCATTAAGAAGTCTATGTCTTTCTCAAGCGGACTAGCATTTTGGACCACAATTAGAGTGAACATCCTATATGTACGAGATAATTAAAAAAAGTGAAAATAAAATTCATACAAGAAAGCATTAATGTACTATGTAAGTTTTTTATTAAGGGCAATACAAATATTTTTACTAAATATGATTGATATAACTTAAGGGCTATACAAAAAAAATTCCTTTGCAGTATATGCATATGTTTATTCAAACAATATAACGAACAACTCTTTGTCCCATTAAGTACCAAATTCCATTAAGAAGTCTATGTCTTTCTCAAGCGGACTAGCATTTTGGACCACAATTAGAGTGAACATCCTGTATGTACGAGATAATTAAAAAAAGTGAAAATAAAATTCATACAAGAAAGCATTAATGTACTATGTAAGTTTTTTATTAAGGGCAATACAAATATTTTTACTAAATATGATTGATATAACTTAAGGGCTATACAAAAAAAATTCCTTTGCAGTATATGCATATGTTTATTCAAACAATATAACGAACAACTCTTTGTCCCATTAAGTACCAAATTCCATTAAGAAGTCTATGTCTTTCTCAAGCGGACTAGCATTTTGGACCACAATTAGAGTGAACATCCTATATGTACGAGATAATTAAAAAAAGTGAAAATAAAATTCATACAAGAAAGCATTAATGTACTATGTAAGTTTTTTATTAAGGGCAATACAAATATTTTTACTAAATATGATTGATATAACTTAAGGGCTATACAAAAAAAATTCCTTTGCAGTATATGCATATGTTTATTCAAACAATATAACGAACAACTCTTTGTCCCATTAAGTACCAAATTCCATTAAGAAGTCTATGTCTTTCTCAAGCGGACTAGCATTTTGGACCACAATTAGAGTGAACATCCTATATGTACGAGATAATTAAAAAAAGTAAAAATAAAATTCATACAAGAAAGCATTAATGTGCTATGTAAGTTTTAGCAAAATCACTGAACGAAACATTATTGGTCAGAACTCTTTACCAAATCTCCTCGATATGCTGTTGTGATAACTGTCTTTCACCGCCGTTTAAAATCATCCACCCATGCAGCCTGAAGACGGATTTGAAAATTGTATATATTTTTTTATTTGTCCTCTTCTATGATCACGCCGTACGTTGGTCTTGTCGCCCTTCTACTACTGAAGGAAGGGTGGGGTGGAGGGCACGTAATCGACCACTTTGCGTGGGAACAGCGATGGTAGGTGTAGATAAGATGCCGAAAACAATGGGAGGATGTAGACGACTTTCGCTCTTTGTTTTTAGGCGGTATTGCTCTTCAAGGTTGACACATGCTTATAGACCAGGGGATTAAGGGGGGGGGGCTCATAGAGACCCCGATCGAGAGTATTAAGGGAGTCGTCAAAGTAAACCATTAGAGAGTGTGTGCCATTTCTTAAAGTAAGATATGATGAAATGTGGGAAAAGAATAACACCATGCAACTTTCGATATTTACTTTTCTAAATCATTTGTGACACTCTGTGAGAAGAAGAAAAAATTAACACTTTACCTTTCTAAATCATAAAATATGCATATTTTGATTAGTTCGAATTCGAAATTCATATTGTGAGCTGCGTGTTGCTAGTGGCAGGATTTTTGATTAAGTCTGGGACCATTTGCTGACGGGAGAGGACTCAAGCATATAGTGAAAAAAAAAATATGCTATTTACCTAATTGCCAAATCAATAAATTTGTAAAAAAAAAAAAAAAAAAAAAAAAAAGGAAATTCTATGAAGTTGATGATAAAGTTAACATTCTACAGAAATGTGAATTTAACTGGCTAGTTATTAAAAGAACAGACTTATAATGGGGTCACAAAATGCATAAATTGACCGTTCACATAAACATAGATCTTGTTTATTTGATCTTTACCTGAATTTGAGTTTGATACTCTTGATGAAAAACGAACACTGCTTTTCCATTCATCGTTTTCTTTATTACATATATGAATACGAAAAATTTCAATAATTAACCTCTGAAATCTTAATATGTATTCACAACTACTAGACATAAAATTAAAAAAAAGAAAGAAAAATTTTAAAAGACTTCCATTTTCTTTTGCATCTTTTTCGTCATTTCTATTTGATTGTTTTAAACTGAAATGCAAATTTAATAAATGAAAATTCTTTAACAAATATATCTTTTTTTATTTATTTAAAAATAAAATAAATTTGAAAGCTAATTAAGTTTGCTATTTTTTAATCGATCACCATTTTTACCTTTTTAAATATATTGCATTATTTCTACAGCTGTTTTGTAAAGTGTTTACTTTTAAAGTTTAACTTGCTAGATAAAAATAGTTTTGATATTTATTTAAAAACGATTTTTAAAATCGTAGTTTTTTAATTGTAAGATGTAGCAAAATTTTTCGTTTTTAATGTTGGGAACAAATGTTTCTAAAAATCACTACTAGGTGGCACCACTTAGAGTGTAAAAAATCAGAATTTAATATAATAAGCGTTTGAATAATATGCAAGTTTTGAAAGTATTAAAGTAGTTAATTGTCTTTGAAAAGGCATTAATGAACAAGATTTCAAAATATTTAACCGGAGATGACTGAAAAGTCTGATAGCAAGATTCCAATTTTACGAATACGAAACAACGCGAATTAAATAAAAAACATTTAATAAATGGTCGGAATTGCAGTATTTCGTCCACAAAAATTTTGACCTAATTACATTATTCATTTTATCCACAGTAACAAAAAGTGATATAAAAAGTTTTTCTTTTCGAATATTGATTTTGCGGGGGAAAAAAAACCCTTTTCCTTAACGAAGTATATTTTATAAATAAAGTTTTGTTGCGAAGCAATTATAAATGTTTCATTTAAATGTGAATTGTAGTAAGATCTGTTTTGGAAGCTATTGGGCTTCTATATTTAATTCTTATATTGTCGTAATTTGTCTTGTCGCTTTTTATCAGAAGATGATGTCTGCTTCACCAGCTCAGTGGCGCTGCGAACAGTCTTAAATGCAGACAATGCAATGCTGTTTGGTAAACGATAGAAGCGCCTTCCAACGTGTGGCACAAAACTATGAAGCGAATAACTGCCTTTGCAGAAAGTTTCATCATTTGGTACTTATACGTATTTCATATAATATTCCACATAACAATCGGTGTGTTTAAAATATTTTTCAAACGTTAAGTGAATATGAATTGCATAAATGAAAAATAAGTATCAATTTCGAAAATAAATGAAATTTTTATATATATATATAAAATACTAAAAATTTTTTGGTATTTCATTAGCTGTAGAAATTTCCATAATTGTAGTCCAAAAGTAGTATCAAAGGTCCAAAGGTTTCCATAGTAGTAGGTGTAGCCATTTTTAATTCAACATGAACACCAAATTTTTAATATTTTTATATAAATATCAACACTGAAATATTTTGCTCATAGATTTATCACTCTATATGCACTATATTTAATGTCTAACATAAAATAATAGTGGCGAGATATTTAGAATGTCAGAAACGTTGAATATGTAAGAAAGCAAATTCCTTCCTGCTTTGGGACTTCGAAAAAGATTCTTTAAAAAATGAAAAGTAGATAATATATGAAAAATTAAAAAAAAAATGTGTATTTGCAGATTTGTTAAAAAAAAAAAAAAATGGGAATTCTAGCTGGTTGCCAAAGTTGGCTAGTTAAAAATAAGCAGCAATGTTGAAAACAATAAACGATTAAAATCAACTCAACGAACTATCAAGAGAAAATTTTATTCCTGATATTTACAGAAGAAATCTCATTTCTTTATACCACTGACTTTCAAAGAGCAAAATTTCATCATGATTGAAATACAAGCCACTCTTCAAAAGGAACCAATGCATTTTCTGGAAAAAAAATGAAGATTGGCACAGGTATTGTATATCTTTTCAATATATTCCTGTGAATTCGGTGACTTTTCACTTATGCACTGCTTTACCAATAATCTGTTGAAATGAACTCTTTCTAAACACAAAACTACTACGATTCATGTACTACATGATCAATATCTTTGGAAATTTTACAAAAATTCCTGTTATCATGGAAATTGCAAAGCAGATTTATAATTTTTAAAAAAGAATATCGAATAGAAAATTTATTGAATTGATTTTATTCATCTTCCCTTCCAGTAAACACCTTCTGTAATGATATAACAACAACACTGCCTACATTACAGCAGACAGTCTAATATCTCAGCACCAAATCACTTTAGCATTGTTGCAGTAATATTCTTGATGTAGTAATGATGAAACATCACCAGTAACGATGTTGATGTAGTAATGATGTAACATAATAGTAACAATGTTGATGTAGTAATGATGTAACATAATAGTAACATTATTGATGTAGTAATGATGTAACATAATAGTAACATTGTTGATGCAGTAATGATGTAACATAATAGTAACAATGTTGATTTAGTAATGATATAACATAACAGTAACAATGTTGATTTAGTAATTATGTAAATAGTAACAATGTTGATGTAGTAGTGATGTAACATAATAGTAACAATGTTGATTTAGTAATGATATAACATAACAGTAACAATGTTGATGTAGTAATGATGTAACATAATAGTAACATTGTTGATGTAGTAATGATGTAACATAATAGTAACGATGTTGATTTAGTATTGATATAACATAATAGTAACAACTTTGATTTTGTAATGATGTAACATAATAGTAATATTGTTGATGTAGTAATGATGTAACATAATAGTAACAATGTTAAAGTAGTATTTCATCTAACAGCAAACACAACATTGCAAATTTTACTTGTCATTTTATTTTCAGATTGGTTTACATTCGACCAATTGTAAGATTCTAGTAAATCACGCATAAGAAAGATTACGCATGCGCTGAGAGAGCGGACAATAGCAAATTCTTGTCTCGACGAGAACTGTACAGTTTCTGCGCTTGCGTGGTTTTACTGGATCGTTTGTGGCTGGCTGAATGTATACCCACCTTTAGAGAGCTTTAACTTAATTATCACTCAAAGTACAATGCTATGTTGTAGTTAATTTGTGACCAACAGAACTTGTCCAGAATCGTTTTTAAATACCTCTAAAAATCCTGAAAGTGATTTATTACATTAGGGAAATTGTACAATCACTTCTGGTGTAATTGAAAGTAATCATAATGGGATATATCTGCTTAATGTTAAAATATCTACAAAGGTCATCTAGGCGTTTTCGATATTAGTTTTAATATGGCACATCAATTTAAAAATCGTTAATTCTAGGTTTGTATCTGAACGTATTTGCATCTATAGGCTGAACAATCCACAAATAATGACTATCGGTTACAGCCAACTGCAGAATGATACATTCTTGATGTTGTTCAGTTACCTATAGGTAGTAAATACTGACTGGTGATGTGTAAACACCATCACGAGTGCATTATTCCAGGGCTAATGCTAATATAAGTCATCAAGTGCGAATTACTCCGCTTATAGATGCAAATACATTAAATGGAATGCTTCTTTACTGGAAAATGTACAGTGGCCGAGGCTAATTGCAGACTTCATTCCGGATCAAGGAATTATTCTCTTCATCAACTGGTCTGCTTTTATTCCTTTTTGGCAAAAAGTATCTCAGTTTTTGCCAAAAGAATATTTCCCCACAGCGAAGACACACGCTGTTGTTGATGATAGCTTTCAGAGTTGAGTCAACATCTTTCAAAATGCTGCCTTTTCCCAAGAGCACAAATATAAAACGTTTGGAACTCTGCTGTATGGAGCAGGACATTGAAGCTTTCAAAAGCTGCATACACTGAGCGCTGTTTAAAAATTCCCTAAAAAAATAAAAAATAAGAATTATATTTCACGACAATAATTTCACATTTTAGAAAACCATTTAATTACATTATTTTTCTTCATTTTCTAATTTCTTTGTATTCATTGTATTGTTAAAAATGTCTTTGTAGTGTCACAAATATTCTACAATAAGTTACTTTATTTGAATTTCCACAGCGTTTATGACTGTTTTTTCTGAGCTCATTAATCATTTTTATTTTCGCGTATACGTAGAAATAGAGAAAGCATAGTAGTCGACAAAAAATTCGTACTCGAGATTTTGACGAATCTCCACGTTTTAGGCCTCTCTCAGTTCGAAAAATATTTTTTGGAATCATGCCTGTCTGTTTGAGACAAAGATAACTGAAAAAAACCTTGATCTAAACCCGTATATGGTCTTTACACCAAATTTGAAGATTTTTATCAATTTTTAAGTAAAATCTGTTCAGAGGGACTCCTTAGTTTAGTTTAGTTATATTAACGTCCCGTTTTGAAGCAACACTAGGGCTATTTTGGGACGGACCTCGTCATTTTGAACCGCGGTCAGATGACGAGGACGAGAAATGAGCTGGCACCCCCCTCTCCACTCCACACCACACCAGCGGGAGGACGTTTGATCAGGATGGATTTAACGTGCAACAGACCCCCTTACACGACGGTTCTTCCGTGGAATCCGGTCTCGAACCTGAAACCCTCCGGTTCCGAAGCCGAGACCTTACCACCAGGCCACCGCGGCCTTCAGAGGGACTCCGTCTGTCCAGCTGTTCGAACATCAATTAACACAACAATTACAAAACGAAGAGAGCTGCATGTATAAGATTCGGCACACAGATTTAACATCTATAGTGTAGTCACTCGTCAAATTTTGAGCCAAATCCAAAAGAGGGTTGGCCGTCTGTCAGTCATTACTTTCAGAAACAAGTAATGGAGATAGTTTAAAAATGCAATGACTTAAATATATCAAATTTGGTATGGGATTTTTGGGCTACAAGTGCAGCTTTGCGTCAAATATTTGTTTCATTGGTTGAAATAAACATGTTCGATTTTTCGACACTATTAACGTATGCCAGAGATTAAACTCCAAAATTTCTCGCCAAGAAGCGCTCGATAGATGCAGGAAAAATGCTATATTCACGCCAAAAAATACTTCGTAGATATTGTACATCAATGCCACGTAAGACGTTGGTGTAAGTTTGTATAGTGTTCCGAAATTTTCCGGGGTTCGTTTGGATAGTGGCAGTTATATGGTGTGGAGAGCACTCAATCAGCAGGCGGCAGTAGAAAATGAAACAACGACGTTTATTTACACGAAGACACACAGGGCAGCACAAAAACGACAACTATATACAGCACAGAAGACGATTATCTTCAGCCGAGACGTGCAGCATACAACAGTATACACAGCAGAATACAACAGTATACACAGCAGCATACAACAGTATACACAGCAGCATACAACAGTATACACAGCAGCTCTACTCCGTCGCTGCTCCGCTAGTCCCTGGAAGGCGAGTTCTTCACCGTCGCTTCCGACTACTCTTCGACTCCACTGGTCCACGACTCAATTCATCGTCGGTTCACAACTACAATGACTCCACTGGTCCACGACCACTCTTCTCTGTCGCTTCCGACTACTCAATTCATCACCGGTTCACCACTCGACTCACCGTCTACTCCCCGGCAGCTGCAGCTCCTTTTATAGGTCTCAGGGGGCAGGGCTAGAAGCCTCTCAACCAATCAGGAACGTTCGAGGCGTAACTCGGTTCCTACTGGACGGATCGGGAAAATTCTCGAGGTTTCGGGTATAATCTATTTTGTCACCAAATGGTCGCCAAGTTTGTCGCCAAGCTCTGGGACCTCTTATGGAACCAGCTATGCTGGGAAGCCGCATCAAGGATTCGTAACAATAGGTTTGTTTGTTGTTGGTGTAAGACGTTGGTATAAGCTTAATAGAGTGTGTACGAGAAAGTTTTGGGAGACCACTTCCTCTGATTTATTATCATATTCCTTCATAGTTTCTTTATTCAGTGCAATAGAAATACCAAAACGAATGTTTTTATATTGGACTACCCGAGTGGGTCATTATATAGTCATTAAAAACTAATGGGAGATTGGGAAGAGATCATAAAAAAGAATACATGTATGTAGGACGAACAAATGCTGTAGTGTAACCAGGAATTAAAATATCAAATAGAAGAACTTCAAGTGGGATATGTGTACCCCTTCAAATATCTCCGTTTTAGTGCCTTGTTATAATTTTCCTTCTACATAAATGAAAGAGCACTTTTTTTAAACGATAGAGAAGTTAAGACATGGAGTAACTAAAGGAATGAGAACTAACAGAGATTAGGAAATTGGTTCTATGGTCCTTCAAATGCCTCAAACGAAGTAGCCATTATATTGTTACGAATCTGTGATGCGGCTTTCCAGCATGGGAGGTCCCAGAGCTTGGCGACAAACTTCGCGACCATTTGGCGACTTAGCGACGAATTTGGCGCCAAAATAGATTATACCCGAAACCTCGAGAATTTTCCCGATCCGTCCAGTAGGAACAGAGATACGCCTCGAACGTTCCTGATTGGTTGAGAGGCTTCTAGCCCCGCCTCCTGAGACCTATAAAAGGAGCTGCAGCTGCCGGGGAGTGACGGTGAATTGATTGGTTGTGGACCAGTGGAGTCGAAGAGTAGTCGGAATCGACGGTGAAGAACTCGCCTTCCAGAGGTAAGCGGAGCAGCGACGGAGTCAAGTGAGTAGTGCTGAATTAAGTTGTGCGCTACGGTTTGCATTAGAGTCTGTTGTGTGCTGTTGTCTGCACATCTCGGCTGAAGATAATTGTGTGCTGTATATAGTTGTCGTCTTTGTGCTGTCCTGTGTGTCTTCGTGTAAATAAACGTCGTTGTTTCATTTTCTACTGCCGCCTGCTAATTGAGCGTTCTCCACACCATATAACGCCCACTATCCAAACGAACCCCGGAAATTTCGTAACAATATGTATATAGAAGTGATATATTTGTGTCCTTTTATCATTTTAGGTACTAGTAGATTCTTATAGGAAGACTATCTATTGTAATGGTTCTCAAGACAAAGTTTCGAGTATGTTTCTTCAGTTCTTTACCGATTATGGTCCCTAGATCCCAAAACGAGTTCGTAAATGGCCTATCTAATTCAAAGGGAGTGAAAATGATGGGGGTTGGAATTTTCATTTCGCTATAACTTTCTTAATATTGTAGATAGAGAAATAATCCAATTATCCAAATTAGCGCCTCATTAAGGTATTTAAAGTTTTTCGATAAAGAAGATATATTAGAAGTTAGGGACTGATAAATGAATTTCAAGTCCTACTTTTGACTGTTCATAAGATCAACAATTTATGTTTTCAGATAGTAACTTAGATGTAAGTAAATATAACTTTGCCTTCCAGCTTGCCAAAAGAAATTTTATTTGGCATTTTATGAGAATTTTTTTAAAGCATCGTTGCCTATTACTATGATTATCATTAGAATTATCGTTACTGTGTCTTAATTTACAATAAGAGGTTCGTATGATTCAAACAATTGCAAATATCCGGATAGAATGGATTATAAGGAACTCAATTACTTTGTCAGAAGAACAATAACTTTGCAACAATCGGCGAGGGAAGATTCAATGTTGACAGGTGAACTGCTCAAGAAGATTTGCCTCGTGGGAATAAAAAGCTTGATTTCAGGAATTCGAGTTTCTAAACCTGGTGATCAGAACAAAAATCGAAATATTAATTCACTAAGGAATTTTTATACATGATTTAAATGTAAGATTAGCCTTTCTTTGCATGATGATGGAAATTTCTGTCATAACATTTAGTGAACAAAAAATTGTACTCAAAACAACTGTACTGTAAATTGGTTGTTGCTGGTAACTTTTTCACTATTATTACGTGATAAAGAACGTAGCTGTCAAAAAAAATCAAATGTCACAATTATTATAGCGGGTTTGAACTTGTCATTCCGCTGTTTGTTGCGATTGGAAGAAACGTGCGATTCCTTTAATATTTTTTATAACTAATCTGATTTTTTTTTTTTTTTGCTGATGAAAGCGATAAAGAGTGGAGAAACTTATAAGAGAGGGACATGGAAGATTTTTAACTGAGCTTAACATGTAAATTTGCATGATGATGGATATTTCCATCAAACTCTTTTTTTAATTATTTGATATTATATATTTATACTAGGATTTTTGTAAACATTTTCCCTTTATCTAGAGCATGAATTATATCATCCTGATTTATTTCACAAAAAAAAATCATGCAAAGAAGGCTTAAAACACCCAAAACATGTTTGGGTAAAATGCCAACAGCCACATGATAGGTTGGATTACTGAACGAAAACTTTACTTAACAAAATAATTTCATTTGATTTATGTACCTCAACCGATCGGGTTCCGTTGTTCAGTTTATATATTTTAAACTATATGAACGTGCTTTTTAATAAAACTAATCTACTTGTGATTGATATACTACACAACTTAGCTGCCCAATATTGACACAAAAGAATAACATTTGAAGTATTTTTTTTTTCCAATTTATTTATTACGGAATTTGAGTTTAAGCTTTGAGTTTTGATAATTTGATATAATTCTTATAATTGAAAGCTTTATAAAATTTTGCCCCGTTTGGTCAAATTGGAATAAAAAATATCAAAATGCGGAAAAAGTAAAAAAAAAATTATTAATTTAACCCTTTCTAGGGTCGTGGGAAGTATGCTTCCCACCAAATTTATCAATTTTTGTATGAAATTATGTAGGTTGGCATAAGTTCTAACAAATTTCTTTAGTAAGTCAGAGACTTAGATGCTTCAGTTCTTCATCTCAGACAAAATGATGTGTCTTGATTTGTTACTTAATTATTAATTAACCAAATTAATTCATTAATCAAATTAAATTTATCTAATAAGCTAAATGAATCCCTTTTCTTATTCTAATTTCAAGCCTAAGAATATTTTAACATAATATGACTAGAAAAAAATGGCCCTTTAAAGAGTTAACTTTTGAATTGACTGCCCCAAATAGGCCAAGTTTACGACCGGATGTATTATTGAATAAGAACTGGTGAAAATTCAGACAACCGATTTTTAGCTTTTCAATAAAAAATACTAACCTGAGGGGTAAACTAAATTGAAAAGTCATGGATTCTAAGAACTACAAAAAGATCTGTCGAGCCTTAGAATAGCTGGATTAGAACAAGAATAAATTTTAGCAAGAGCAAATTTTTAAAAATGTTTCTCATATTTAAAAAATATAAAAACTGACACATTTTTTTCTTGAATTCCACTTAAATTCGTGTTATTTTAAAGGCAATAAATAAACAGTAGAAATTTCAAATCGATATCCAAATTATTTTTTTTGAAAAAATGGCTATAAATATTTTTAAGATTTCGCGGATCGTTTAAAAAAATCCTATTCCAGAAGAGTTATTATGGGATTGCAAACAATATCCTAAAAATCAATTTTTGAAAAAAAAAAGTCGAAACTAAATTTGAAAAAAGAATAAAGTCTCGTGAACTGTTCGAAATCATTGTGATAATTGATTCTCAGAAACCATTAAATAATAGTGTTGGCGAGTTTAAAGGCATCGGAAAATGAATTCAGATTTGATAATTGAGAGAAAAGTGTTAACCTCAAATTTAATGTTTTGCACTCCTTTTGAAATTGTAGAATAATTCTTTTAGAATAGGACTTTTTATTTTATTTTCAGTCCACAAAAAGAAAAGTAATTTTAAGTAGTTTTTTTAATATAAATTTGAATTATTTGTAAGCTAATACAGATATCGATATGAAACTTTTACTAATTTTTATTTTTATGCAACACATACTTTAGTGCAGATTTAAAAATTTCAGATTTATTTGAAAGAAAATAACCTTTAAGCCTAAAAAGGTGGCAAAATGTCACATGCAGCAATGGTAACAAATTAAATCAAATAAAGCAACATGTTTATTTCTACTCATATCCTAAGATAAAAAATATATTAAAATAATAATAAAGTAATTTATAGTATATAAAAGGATAGTTGCGTTTTTTTTTTTTTTTTTTTTTTTTTTTTTACCTTCTGTAATGATGTTTAAGGCAAAATCTTCATCTTGATCTGCGTACAGAAGAAAAGCGTCGAAACCGTAATCATGCTTTTCATTATTTTTCAGACATCCGCAACCGCATGAGTAAAACATGGCGGCCAGTGCTTTCCGAAATATACAGCAGAGGAGGCAAAAGATCACAACTACCACTGAAATACCTAAATTAAATAGATAAAAATATTTTTTTATTAAAATTAAACATAATGTATGCAATGAAATAGTTATTTCAAATTAAACAGCCCAAGTAGATAGTATGCAACGAAATAGTAATAAATTGTAATTTTAACTTTAACAACCCAAGTAACAGACATGCAATGAAATAATTATTTTACTTAAACCATTTAAGCAGCGCAGTATACAACGAAACAGTTATTTTATTTAAACCATTCAAGTAGCACAGCATGCAACGAAATAGTTTTTTTTTAATTAAACAACTCAGGTAGCACAGTACGTAACGAAGTTATTTTTACTTTACCCAAACAGCACATTCTACAACGAAAACGTTATTTTAACTTAAACAATCTAGTAGCACATTCTACAACGAAAACGTTATTTTAACTTAAACAATCTAGTAGCACAGTATGCAATGAAATAGTTATTTAAATTTAATCAACCGAAGTAGTTCAGTATGTAACGAGATTATTAATTTAACTTTAAAAACTAGTAGCACGGTTTGCTATGATATTGTTATTTCTACTTAAACATACCAAATAGCACAGCATGCAAAGAAATATTTATTTTAATTTAAACAAGCCATCTAGCACAGTATGCAACGAGATTGTTGTTTCAATTTAAACAAGTATTAGCAGAGTATGCAATGATATAGTTTTTTCTACTTAAATATAAATAGCACAGCATGCAACTAAATATTTGTTTTAATTTAAACAACCTAAGTGGCACAGAATACAACGAAATAGTTATTTTAAATTAAACAACCTAGTAGCACAGCAGGCAACGAAATAGTAGTTACTTTAATTTAAACAAGCTAAGTAGCACAGTATGCAACGAGATAGTTGTTTTAATTTAAACAAGTAGTAGCACAGTATGCAATGATATAGTTTTTTCTACTTAAACATTCCAAATAACACAGCTTGCAACTAAATATTTATTTTAATTTAAACAACCTAAGTAGCACAGTGTACAACAAAATAGTTATTTTAACTTAAACAACCTAGTAGCACAGCATGCAACTAAATACTAGTTATTTTAATTTAAACAAGCTAAGCAGCATAGTATGCAACTGAATATTTATTTTAATTTAAACAACCTAAGTAGCACAGTGTACAACAAAATAGTTATTTTAATTTAAACAAGCTAAGTAGCACAGTATGCAACGAGATTATTGTTTTAATTGAAACAAGTAGTAGCACAATATGCAATGATATAGTTTTTTCTACTTAAACATACCAAATGGCACAGCATGCAATCAAATAGTTATTTTAATTTAAACAACCCAAGCAGCACCGTATGCAACGAAATTGGTATTTTAAATTAAACAGCTTAGAAGCACAGTATGTAATGAAACAGTTATTTTAATTTAAACAATCTAAGAAACACAGTATGCACCGAGATTACTGTTTTAATTTAAACGACCAGTAGCACAGTATGCAATGATATAGTTTTTTCTACTTAAACGTACCAAATAGCACAGCATGCAACTAAATATTTAATTTAATTTAAACAACCTAAGTAGCACAATGTACAACGAAATAGTTATTTTAACTTAAACAGCTTGGTAGCACAGTATGTAATGAAATAGTTATTTTAATTGAAATAACTTTAGATGTACAGTATGCAACGAGATTGTTGTTTTAATTTAAACAAGTAGTAGCACAGTATGCAATGATATAGATTTTTCTACTTAAACATACCAAATAGCACAGCATGAAATCAAATAGTTATTTTAATTTAAACAACCTAAGTAGCACAGCGTGCAACGAAATAGTAGTTATTTTAATTTAAACAAGCTAAGTAGCACAGAATGCAACGAGATTGTTGTTTTAATTTAAACAAGTAGTAGAGCAGTATGCAATGATATAGTTTTTTCTACTTAAACATACCAAATGGCACAGCATGCAATCAAATAGTTATTTTAATTTAAACAACCCAAGCAGCACCGTATGCAACGAAATTGGTATTTTAAATTAAACAGCTTAGAAGCACAGTATGTAATGAAACAGTTATTTTAATTTAAACAATCTAAGAAACACAGTATGCACCGAGATTACTGTTTTAATTTAAACGACCAGTAGCACAGTATGCAATGATATAGTTTTTTCTACTTAAACGTACCAAATAGCACAGCATGCAACTAAATATTTAATTTAATTTAAACAACCTAAGTAGCACAATGTACAACGAAATAGTTATTTTAACTTAAACAGCTTGGTAGCACAGTATGTAATGAAATAGTTATTTTAATTGAAATAACTTTAGATGTACAGTATGCAACGAGATTGTTGTTTTAATTTAAACAAGTAGTAGCACAGTATGCAATGATATAGATTTTTCTACTTAAACATACCAAATAGCACAGCATGAAATCAAATAGTTATTTTAATTTAAACAACCTAAGTAGCACAGCGTGCAACGAAATAGTAGTTATTTTAATTTAAACAAGCTAAGTAGCACAGAATGCAACGAGATTGTTGTTTTAATTTAAACAAGTAGTAGAGCAGTATGCAATGATATAGTTTTTTCTACTTAAACATACCAAATAGCACAGCATGCAACTAAATATTTATTTTAATTTAAACATCCTATGTAGCACAGTATACAACAATATAGTTATTTTAACTTAAACAACCTAGTAGCACAGCATGCAACAAATTGTAGTTACTTTAATTTAAACAAGCTAAATAGCACAGTATGCAATGAGATAGTTGTTTTAATTTAAACAAGTAGTTGCACAGTGTGCAATGATATAGTTTTTTCTACTTAAACATACCAAATGGCACAGCATGCAACTAAATATTTAATTTAATTTAAACAACCTAAGTAGCACAATGTACAACGAAATAGTTATTTTAACTTAAACAGCTTGGTAGCACAGTATGTAATGAAATAGTTATTTTAATTTAAATAACTTTAGAAGTACAGTATGCAACGAGATTGTTGTTTTAATTTAATCAA
Source organism: Argiope bruennichi (assembly GCF_947563725.1). Taxonomy (NCBI): domain Eukaryota; kingdom Metazoa; phylum Arthropoda; class Arachnida; order Araneae; family Araneidae; genus Argiope; species Argiope bruennichi. The sequence goes on from NC_079161.1 coordinate 20,507,812, forward strand.
GTAGTAGCACAGTATGCAATGATATAGATTTTTCTACTTAAACATACCAAATAGCACAGCATGCAACTAAATATTTATTTTAATTTAAACAACCTAAGTAACACAGTGTACAACAAAATAGTTATTTTAAATTATACAACTTAGAAGCACAGTATGTAATCAAATAGTTATTTTAATTTAAACAAGCTAAGTAGCACAGTTTGCAATGAGATAGTTGTTTTAATTTAAACAAGTAGTAGAGCAGTATGCAATGATATAGTTTTTTCTACTTAAACATACAAAATAGCACAGCATGCAACTAAATATTTGTTTTAATTTAAACAACCTAAGTGGCACAGAATACAACGAAATAGTTATTTTAAATTAAACAACCTAGTAGCACAACATGCAACGAAATAGTAGTTACTTTAATTTAAACAAGCTAAGTAGCACAGTATGCAATGAGATAGTTGTTTTAATTTAAACAAGTAGTTGCACAGTGTGCAATGATATAGTTTTTTCTACTTAAACATTCCAAATAACACAGCTTGCAACTAAATATTTATTTTAATTTAAACAACCTAAGTAGCACAGTGTACAACAAAATAGTTATTTTAACTTAAACAACCTAGTAGCACAGCATGCAACTAAATACTAGTTATTTTAATTTAAACAAGCTAAGCAGCATAGTATGCAACTGAATATTTATTTTAATTTAAACAACCTAAGTAGCACAGTGTAAAACAAAATAGTTATTTTAAATTATACAACTTAGAAGCACAGTATGTAATCAAATAGTTATTTTAATTTAAACAAGCTAAATAGCACAGTTTGCAATGAGATAGTTGTTTTAATTTAAACAAGTAGTAGAGCAGTATGCAATGATATAGTTTTTTCTACTTAAACATACAAAATAGCACAGCATGCAACTAAATATTTGTTTTAATTTAAACAACCTAAGTAGCACAGTGTACAACGAAATAGTTATTTTAAATTAAACAACCTAGTAGCACAGCAGGCAACGAAATAGTAGTTACTTTAATTTAAACAAGCTAAGTAGCACAGTATGCAATGAGATAGTTGTTTTAATTTAAACAAGTAGTTGCACAGTGTGCAATGATATAGTTTTTTCTACTTAAACATTCCAAATAACACAGCTTGCAACTAAATATTTATTTTAATTTAAACAACCTAAGTAGCACAGTGTACAACAAAATAGTTATTTTAACTTAAACAACCTAGTAGCACAGCATGCAACTAAATACTAGTTATTTTAATTTAAACAAGCTAAGCAGCATAGTATGCAACTGAATATTTATTTTAATTTAAACAACCTAAGTAGCACAGTGTACAACAAAATAGTTATTTTAATTTAAACAAGCTAAGTAGCACAGTATGCAACGAGATTATTGTTTTAATTGAAACAAGTAGTAGCACAATATGCAATGATATAGTTTTTTCTACTTAAACATACCAAATGGCACAGCATGCAATCAAATAGTTATTTTAATTTAAACAACCCAAGCAGCACCGTATGCAACGACATTGGTATTTTAAATTAAACAGCTTAGAAGCACAGTATGTAATGAAACAGTTATTTTAATTTAAACAATCTAAGAAACACAGTATGCACCGAGATTACTGTTTTAATTTAAACGACCAGTAGCACAGTATGCAATGATATAGTTTTTTCTACTTAAACGTACCAAATAGCACAGCATGCAACTAAATATTTAATTTAATTTAAACAACCTAAGTAGCACAATGTACAACGAAATAGTTATTTTAACTTAAACAGCTTGGTAGCACAGTATGTAATGAAATAGTTATTTTAATTTAAACAAGTAGTAGCACAGTATGCAATGATATAGATTTTTCTACTTAAACATACCAAATAGCACAGCATGAAATCAAATAGTTATTTTAATTTAAACAACCTAAGTAGCACAGCGTGCAACGAAATAGTAGTTATTTTAATTTAAACAACCTAAGTAGCACAGCGTGCAACGAAATAGTAGTTATTTTAATTTAAACAAGCTAAGTAGCACAGAATGCAACGAGATTGTTGTTTTAATTTAAACAAGTAGTAGAGCAGTATGCAATGATATAGTTTTTTCTACTTAAACATACCAAATAGCACAGCATGCAACTAAATATTTATTTTAATTTAAACATCCTATGTAGCACAGTATACAACAATATAGTTATTTTAACTTAAACAACCTAGTAGCACAGCATGCAACAAATTGTAGTTACTTTAATTTAAACAAGCTAAATAGTACAGTATGCAATGAGATAGTTGTTTTAATTTAAACAAGTAGTTGCACAGTGTGCAATGATATACTTTTTTCTACTTAAACATACCAAATGGCACAGCATGCAACTAAATATTTAATTTAATTTAAACAACCTAAGTAGCACAATGTACAACGAAATAGTTATTTTAACTTAAACAGCTTGGTAGCACAGTATGTAATGAAATAGTTATTTTAATTTAAATAACTTTAGAAGTACAGTATGCAATGAGATAGTTGTTTTAATTTTTAACAAGTAGTAGCACAGCGTGCAATGATATAGTTTTTTCTACTTAAACATATCAAATAGCACAGCATGCAACTAAATATTTCTTTTAATTTAAAGAACCTAAGTAGCACAGTATACAACGAAATAGTTATTTTAAATTATACAACTTAGAAGCACAGTATGTAATCAAATAGTTATTTTAATTTAAACAAGCTAAATAGCACAGTTTGCAATGAGATAGTTGTTTTAATTTAAACAAGTAGTAGAGCAGTATGCAATGATATAGTTTTTTCTACTTAAACATACAAAATAGCACAGCATGCAACTAAATATTTATTTTAATTTAAGCAACCTAAGTAGCACAGCGTGCAACGAAATAGTAGTTATTTTAATTTAAACAAGCTAAGTAGCACAGAATGCAACGAGATTGTTGTTTTAATTTAAACAAGTAGTAGAGCAGTATGCAATGATATAGTTTTTTCTACTTAAACATACCAAATGGCACAGCATGCAATCAAATAGTTATTTTAATTTAAACAACCCAAGCAGCACCGTATGCAACGACATTGGTATTTTAAATTAAACAGCTTAGAAGCACAGTATGTAATGAAACAGTTATTTTAATTTAAACAATCTAAGAAACACAGTATGCACCGAGATTACTGTTTTAATTTAAACGACCAGTAGCACAGTATGCAATGATATAGTTTTTTCTACTTAAACGTACCAAATAGCACAGCATGCAACTAAATATTTAATTTAATTTAAACAACCTAAGTAGCACAATGTACAACGAAATAGTTATTTTAACTTAAACAGCTTGGTAGCACAGTATGTAATGAAATAGTTATTTTAATTGAAATAACTTTAGATGTACAGTATGCAACGAGATTGTTGTTTTAATTTAAACAAGTAGTAGCACAGTATGCAATGATATAGATTTTTCTACTTAAACATACCAAATAGCACAGCATGAAATCAAATAGTTATTTTAATTTAAACAACCTAAGTAGCACAGCGTGCAACGAAATAGTAGTTATTTTAATTTAAACAAGCTAAGTAGCACAGAATGCAACGAGATTGTTGTTTTAATTTAAACAAGTAGTAGAGCAGTATGCAATGATATAGTTTTTTCTACTTAAACATACCAAATAGCACAGCATGCAACTAAGAATTTATTTTAATTTAAACATCCTATGTAGCACAGTATACAACAATATAGTTATTTTAACTTAAACAACCTAGTAGCACAGCATGCAACAAATTGTAGTTACTTTAATTTAAACAAGCTAAATAGCACAGTATGCAATGAGATAGTTGTTTTAATTTAAACAAGTAGTTGCACAGTGTGCAATGATATAGTTTTTTCTACTTAAACATACCAAATGGCACAGCATGCAACTAAATATTTAATTTAATTTAAACAACCTAAGTAGCACAATGTACAACGAAATAGTTATTTTAACTTAAACAGCTTGGTAGCACAGTATGTAATGAAATAGTTATTTTAATTTAAATAACTTTAGAAGTACAGTATGCAACGAGATTGTTGTTTTAATTTAATCAAGTAGTAGCACAGTATGCAATGATATAGATTTTTCTACTTAAACATACCAAATAGCACAGCATGCAACTAAATATTTATTTTAATTTAAACAACCTAAGTAACACAGTGTACAACAAAATAGTTATTTTAAATTATACAACTTAGAAGCACAGTATGTAATCAAATAGTTATTTTAATTTAAACAAGCTAAGTAGCACAGTTTGCAATGAGATAGTTGTTTTAATTTAAACAAGTAGTAGAGCAGTATGCAATGATATAGTTTTTTCTACTTAAACATACAAAATAGCACAGCATGCAACTAAATATTTGTTTTAATTTAAACAACCTAAGTGGCACAGAATACAACGAAATAGTTATTTTAAATTAAACAACCTAGTAGCACAACATGCAACGAAATAGTAGTTACTTTAATTTAAACAAGCTAAGTAGCACAGTATGCAATGAGATAGTTGTTTTAATTTAAACAAGTAGTTGCACAGTGTGCAATGATATAGTTTTTTCTACTTAAACATTCCAAATAACACAGCTTGCAACTAAATATTTATTTTAATTTAAACAACCTAAGTAGCACAGTGTACAACAAAATAGTTATTTTAACTTAAACAACCTAGTAGCACAGCATGCAACTAAATACTAGTTATTTTAATTTAAACAAGCTAAGCAGCATAGTATGCAACTGAATATTTATTTTAATTTAAACAACCTAAGTAGCACAGTGTAAAACAAAATAGTTATTTTAAATTATACAACTTAGAAGCACAGTATGTAATCAAATAGTTATTTTAATTTAAACAAGCTAAATAGCACAGTTTGCAATGAGATAGTTGTTTTAATTTAAACAAGTAGTAGAGCAGTATGCAATGATATAGTTTTTTCTACTTAAACATACAAAATAGCACAGCATGCAACTAAATATTTGTTTTAATTTAAACAACCTAAGTAGCACAGTGTACAACGAAATAGTTATTTTAAATTAAACAACCTAGTAGCACAGCAGGCAACGAAATAGTAGTTACTTTAATTTAAACAAGCTAAGTAGCACAGTATGCAATGAGATAGTTGTTTTAATTTAAACAAGTAGTTGCACAGTGTGCAATGATATAGTTTTTTCTACTTAAACATTCCAAATAACACAGCTTGCAACTAAATATTTATTTTAATTTAAACAACCTAAGTAGCACAGTGTACAACAAAATAGTTATTTTAACTTAAACAACCTAGTAGCACAGCATGCAACTAAATACTAGTTATTTTAATTTAAACAAGCTAAGCAGCATAGTATGCAACTGAATATTTATTTTAATTTAAACAACCTAAGTAGCACAGTGTACAACAAAATAGTTATTTTAATTTAAACAAGCTAAGTAGCACAGTATGCAACGAGATTATTGTTTTAATTGAAACAAGTAGTAGCACAATATGCAATGATATAGTTTTTTCTACTTAAACATACCAAATGGCACAGCATGCAATCAAATAGTTATTTTAATTTAAACAACCCAAGCAGCACCGTATGCAACGACATTGGTATTTTAAATTAAACAGCTTAGAAGCACAGTATGTAATGAAACAGTTATTTTAATTTAAACAATCTAAGAAACACAGTATGCACCGAGATTACTGTTTTAATTTAAACGACCAGTAGCACAGTATGCAATGATATAGTTTTTTCTACTTAAACGTACCAAATAGCACAGCATGCAACTAAATATTTAATTTAATTTAAACAACCTAAGTAGCACAATGTACAACGAAATAGTTATTTTAACTTAAACAGCTTGGTAGCACAGTATGTAATGAAATAGTTATTTTAATTGAAATAACTTTAGATGTACAGTATGCAACGAGATTGTTGTTTTAATTTAAACAAGTAGTAGCACAGTATGCAATGATATAGATTTTTCTACTTAAACATACCAAATAGCACAGCATGAAATCAAATAGTTATTTTAATTTAAACAACCTAAGTAGCACAGCGTGCAACGAAATAGTAGTTATTTTAATTTAAACAAGCTAAGTAGCACAGAATGCAACGAGATTGTTGTTTTAATTTAAACAAGTAGTAGAGCAGTATGCAATGATATAGTTTTTTCTACTTAAACATACCAAATAGCACAGCATGCAAAGAAATATTTATTTTAATTTAAACAAACCATCTAGCACAGTATGCAACGAGATTGTTGTTTCAATTTAAACAAGTATTAGCAGAGTATGCAATGATATAGTTTTTTCTACTTAAATATAAATAGCACAGCATGCAACTAAATATTTGTTTTAATTTAAACAACCTAAGTGGCACAGAATACAACGAAATAGTTATTTTAAATTAAACAACCTAGTAGCACAGCAGGCAACGAAATAGTAGTTACTTTAATTTAAACAAGCTAAGTAGCACAGTATGCAACGAGATAGTTGTTTTAATTTAAACAAGTAGTAGCACAGTATGCAATGATATAGTTTTTTCTACTTAAACATTCCATATAACACAGCTTGCAACTAAATATTTATTTTAATTTAAACAACCTAAGTAGCACAGTGTACAACAAAATAGTTATTTTAACTTAAACAACCTAGTAGCAGAGCATGCAACTAAATACTAGTTATTTTAATTTAAACAAGCTAAGCAGCATAGTATGCAACTGAATATTTATTTTAATTTAAACAACCTAAGTACCACAGTGTACAACAAAATAGTTATTTTAATTTAAACAAGCTAAGTAGCACAGTATGCAACGAGATTATTGTTTTAATTGAAACAAGTAGTAGCACAATATGCAATGATATAGTTTTTTCTACTTAAACATACCAAATGGCACAGCATGCAATCAAATAGTTATTTTAATTTAAACAACCCAAGCAGCACCGTATGCAACGAAATTGGTATTTTAAATTAAACAGCTTAGAAGCACAGTATGTAATGAAACAGTTATTTTAATTTAAACAATCTAAGAAACACAGTATGCACCGAGATTACTGTTTTAATTTAAACGACCAGTAGCACAGTATGCAATGATATAGTTTTTTCTACTTAAACGTACCAAATAGCACAGCATGCAACTAAATATTTAATTTAATTTAAACAACCTAAGTAGCACAATGTACAACGAAATAGTTATTTTAACTTAAACAGCTTGGTAGCACAGTATGTAATGAAATAGTTATTTTAATTGAAATAACTTTAGATGTACAGTATGCAACGAGATTGTTGTTTTAATTTAAACAAGTAGTAGCACAGTATGCAATGATATAGATTTTTCTACTTAAACATACCAAATAGCACAGCATGAAATCAAATAGTTATTTTAATTTAAACAACCTAAGTAGCACAGCGTGCAACGAAATAGTAGTTATTTTAATTTAAACAAGCTAAGTAGCACAGAATGCAACGAGATTGTTGTTTTAATTTAAACAAGTAGTAGAGCAGTATGCAATGATATAGTTTTTTCTACTTAAACATACCAAATGGCACAGCATGCAATCAAATAGTTATTTTAATTTAAACAACCCAAGCAGCACCGTATGCAACGAAATTGGTATTTTAAATTAAACAGCTTAGAAGCACAGTATGTAATGAAACAGTTATTTTAATTTAAACAATCTAAGAAACACAGTATGCACCGAGATTACTGTTTTAATTTAAACGACCAGTAGCACAGTATGCAATGATATAGTTTTTTCTACTTAAACGTACCAAATAGCACAGCATGCAACTAAATATTTAATTTAATTTAAACAACCTAAGTAGCACAATGTACAACGAAATAGTTATTTTAACTTAAACAGCTTGGTAGCACAGTATGTAATGAAATAGTTATTTTAATTGAAATAACTTTAGATGTACAGTATGCAACGAGATTGTTGTTTTAATTTAAACAAGTAGTAGCACAGTATGCAATGATATAGATTTTTCTACTTAAACATACCAAATAGCACAGCATGAAATCAAATAGTTATTTTAATTTAAACAAGCTAAGTAGCACAGCGTGCAACGAAATAGTAGTTATTTTAATTTAAACAAGCTAAGTAGCACAGAATGCAACGAGATTGTTGTTTTAATTTAAACAAGTAGTAGAGCAGTATGCAATGATATAGTTTTTTCTACTTAAACATACCAAATAGCACAGCATGCAACTAAATATTTATTTTAATTTAAACATCCTATGTAGCACAGTATACAACAATATAGTTATTTTAACTTAAACAACCTAGTAGCACAGCATGCAACAAATTGTAGTTACTTTAATTTAAACAAGCTAAATAGCACAGTATGCAATGAGATAGTTGTTTTAATTTAAACAAGTAGTTGCACAGTGTGCAATGATATAGTTTTTTCTACTTAAACATACCAAATGGCACAGCATGCAACTAAATATTTAATTTAATTTAAACAACCTAAGTAGCACAATGTACAACGAAATAGTTATTTTAACTTAAACAGCTTGGTAGCACAGTATGTAATGAAATAGTTATTTTAATTTAAATAACTTTAGAAGTACAGTATGCAACGAGATTGTTGTTTTAATTTAATCAAGTAGTAGCACAGTATGCAATGATATAGATTTTTCTACTTAAACATACCAAATAGCACAGCATGCAACTAAATATTTATTTTAATTTAAACAACCTAAGTAACACAGTGTACAACAAAATAGTTATTTTAAATTATACAACTTAGAAGCACAGTATGTAATCAAATAGTTATTTTAATTTAAACAAGCTAAGTAGCACAGTTTGCAATGAGATAGTTGTTTTAATTTAAACAAGTAGTAGAGCAGTATGCAATGATATAGTTTTTTCTACTTAAACATACAAAATAGCACAGCATGCAACTAAATATTTGTTTTAATTTAAACAACCTAAGTGGCACAGAATACAACGAAATAGTTATTTTAAATTAAACAACCTAGTAGCACAACATGCAACGAAATAGTAGTTACTTTAATTTAAACAAGCTAAGTAGCACAGTATGCAATGAGATAGTTGTTTTAATTTAAACAAGTAGTTGCACAGTGTGCAATGATATAGTTTTTTCTACTTAAACATTCCAAATAACACAGCTTGCAACTAAATATTTATTTTAATTTAAACAACCTAAGTAGCACAGTGTACAACAAAATAGTTATTTTAACTTAAACAACCTAGTAGCACAGCATGCAACTAAATACTAGTTATTTTAATTTAAACAAGCTAAGCAGCATAGTATGCAACTGAATATTTATTTTAATTTAAACAACCTAAGTAGCACAGTGTAAAACAAAATAGTTATTTTAAATTATACAACTTAGAAGCACAGTATGTAATCAAATAGTTATTTTAATTTAAACAAGCTAAATAGCACAGTTTGCCATGAGATAGTTGTTTTAATTTAAACAAGTAGTAGAGCAGTATGCAATGATATAGTTTTTTCTACTTAAACATACAAAATAGCACAGCATGCAACTAAATATTTGTTTTAATTTAAACAACCTAAGTAGCACAGTGTACAACGAAATAGTTATTTTAAATTAAACAACCTAGTAGCACAGCAGGCAACGAAATAGTAATTACTTTAATTTAAACAAGCTAAGTAGCACAGTATGCAATGAGATAGTTGTTTTAATTTAAACAAGTAGTTGCACAGTGTGCAATGATATAGTTTTTTCTACTTAAACATTCCAAATAACACAGCTTGCAACTAAATATTTATTTTAATTTAAACAACCTAAGTAGCACAGTGTACAACAAAATAGTTATTTTAACTTAAACAACCTAGTAGCACAGCATGCAACTAAATACTAGTTATTTTAATTTAAACAAGCTAAGCAGCATAGTATGCAACTGAATATTTATTTTAATTTAAACAACCTAAGTAGCACAGTGTACAACAAAATAGTTATTTTAATTTAAACAAGCTAAGTAGCACAGTATGCAACGAGATTATTGTTTTAATTGAAACAAGTAGTAGCACAATATGCAATGATATAGTTTTTTCTACTTAAACATACCAAATGGCACAGCATGCAATCAAATAGTTATTTTAATTTAAACAACCCAAGCAGCACCGTATGCAACGACATTGGTATTTTAAATTAAACAGCTTAGAAGCACAGTATGTAATGAAACAGTTATTTTAATTTAAACAATCTAAGAAACACAGTATGCACCGAGATTACTGTTTTAATTTAAACGACCAGTAGCACAGTATGCAATGATATAGTTTTTTCTACTTAAACGTACCAAATAGCACAGCATGCAACTAAATATTTAATTTAATTTAAACAACCTAAGTAGCACAATGTACAACGAAATAGTTATTTTAACTTAAACAGCTTGGTAGCACAGTATGTAATGAAATAGTTATTTTAATTGAAATAACTTTAGATGTACAGTATGCAACGAGATTGTTGTTTTAATTTAAACAAGTAGTAGCACAGTATGCAATGATATAGATTTTTCTACTTAAACATACCAAATAGCACAGCATGAAATCAAATAGTTATTTTAATTTAAACAACCTAAGTAGCACAGCGTGCAACGAAATAGTAGTTATTTTAATTTAAACAAGCTAAGTAGCACAGAATGCAACGAGATTGTTGTTTTAATTTAAACAAGTAGTAGAGCAGTATGCAATGATATAGTTTTTTCTACTTAAACATACCAAATAGCACAGCATGCAACTAAATATTTATTTTAATTTAAACATCCTATGTAGCACAGTATACAACAATATAGTTATTTTAACTTAAACAACCTAGTAGCACAGCATGCAACAAATTGTAGTTACTTTAATTTAAACAAGCTAAATAGCACAGTATGCAATGAGATAGTTGTTTTAATTTAAACAAGTAGTTGCACAGTGTGCAATGATATACTTTTTTCTACTTAAACATACCAAATGGCACAGCATGCAACTAAATATTTAATTTAATTTAAACAACCTAAGTAGCACAATGTACAACGAAATAGTTATTTTAACTTAAACAGCTTGGTAGCACAGTATGTAATGAAATAGTTATTTTAATTTAAATAACTTTAGAAGTACAGTATGCAATGAGATAGTTGTTTTAATTTTTAACAAGTAGTAGCACAGTGTGCAATGATATAGTTTTTTCTACTTAAACATATCAAATAGCACAGCATGCAACTAAATATTTCTTTTAATTTAAAGAACCTAAGTAGCACAGTATACAACGAAATAGTTATTTTAAATTATACAACTTAGAAGCACAGTATGTAATCAAATAGTTATTTTAATTTAAACAAGCTAAATAGCACAGTTTGCAATGAGATAGTTGTTTTAATTTAAACAAGTAGTAGAGCAGTATGCAATGATATAGTTTTTTCTACTTAAACATACAAAATAGCACAGCATGCAACTAAATATTTATTTTAATTTAAGCAACCTAAGTAGCACAGTATACAACAAAATATTTATTTTAAATTAAACAACCTAGTAGCACAGCATGCAACGAAATAGTAGTTACTTTAATTTAAACAAGCTAAATAGCACAGTATGCAATGAGATAGTTGTTTTAATTTTTAACAAGTAGTAGCACAGTGTGCAATGATATAGTTTTTTCTACTTAAACATATCAAATAGCACAGCATGCAACTAAATATTTATTTTAATTTAAGCAACCTAAGTAGCACAGTATACAACAAAATATTTATTTTAAATTAAACAACCTAGTAGCACAGCATGCAACGAAATAGTAGTTACTTTAATTTAAACAAGCTAAATAGCACAGTATGCAATGAGATAGTTGTTTTAATTTTTAACAAGTAGTAGCACAGTGTGCAATGATATAGTTTTTTCTACTTAAACATATCAAATAGCACAGCATGCAACTAAATATTTATTTTAATTTAAGCAACCTAAGTAGCACAGTATACAACAAAATATTTATTTTAAATTAAACAACCTAGTAGCACAGCATGCAACGAAATAGTAGTTACTTTAATTTAAACAAGCTAAATAGCACAGTATGCAATGAGATAGTTGTTTTAATTTTTAACAAGTAGTAGCACAGTGTGCAATGATATAGTTTTTTCTACTTAAACATACAAAATAGCACAGCATGCAACTAAATATTTATTTTAATTTAAGCAACCTAAGTAGCACAGTATACAACAAAATATTTATTTTAAATTAAACAACCTAGTAGCACAGCATGCAACGAAATAGTAGTTACTTTAATTTAAACAAGCTAAATAGCACAGTATGCAATGAGATAGTTGTTTTAATTTTTAACAAGTAGTAGAGCAGTATGCAATGATATAGTTTTTTCTACTTAAACATACAAAATAGCACAGCATGCAACTAAATATTTATTTTAATTTAAACAACCTAAGTAGTCACAATGTACAACGAAATAGTTATTTTAACTTAAACAACCTAGTAGCACAGTATGTAATGAAATATTTATTTTAATTTAAACAATCTAAGTAGCACAATATGCAACGAGATAGTTGTTTTAATTGAAACAAGTAGTTGCACAGTATGCAATTATGTGATACTTTTTGATATTGTTAAATATCCTTGTGCTACTGTGAAAGTGAAATAATCCATCAGAATTCGTGCTTGCAATTAGAAGTAACGGCCCATTTCATGCTTAGCTACAGCTTATAATATAGAGAAACGGCAGGGCATTTTCGATCTTCCTCTGTTGATCAAATTATTTCAAAATCTGATAAGAAATTACAATTAGATGATTAAAATAACTATCAAAATTGTATTTATTTAATATTGTTTTTGAGTTATATATGTGTAACTACACTCTGATAAGCAAAAGGCCAGTCTACGGATAAACACAAAATTAGACAAAAATGATTTTGTATGGAATATCATATACTAAAATTCATTTCTCTTGCTAGTCACGTTTTTTAATCATTTGCAATAACTGAAAGAATGAAAAAGCATATTGTTATAAATTGTATTAAAAATATTTTTAAAATTTATCAAAATTCGAAAAAAAAATTATGGCGAAAAAAATTGATGCGACAGATAAGATACTTCTTGAATTTTAAAGCGATATTTAGATTATTTGGGTGCAATAATAAGCATAAAAAATAGCGAGGAAACATATCTATATTTTGACAAATTCTTAATTAACACTCGATTCAAACTTTATGTCGTAATTTATAAACAATATTGCCATCCTATAAACATCATTTAATAATATAAATTTCGCTACATTTTACACATTGAAATTTGTGGTTCTTAACATTTGAAAAATGCTGATGTTTTACTCTCTCTTTTGAAGATGATAGTTAAATTTTAATCAAAATTTCAGGTTCATCACTGAAACCTCTTGAAACTGAAAACAAAATTTCAGTTTCACATTAACTGGGAAAAATATGTGCTGTTGATCTTTATATCCAAATTTTAGATTAAGACAAAATTATATTGAACAGCCAAAAGAAATAATATCTTTTTTCTTTCAGCAAACTATAGTTTATTTTTATCATTGGTACATATATATATATATAAAATTAATAGGAAAACCAGGAAACAAAGCCTTCAGTCCCACCTAAGTACCGATTCACAGTTTTAGACATTTATTACGTCAGCAATAACCGCCAACTTACATCCGCACACCATTTTGGAAAAATATTATAAAATAAATCTTAAGGAAGCCTTCAACCTAAGAAACTCTGGTCCGATTTCGCCAATTAATTTCTTTGTTTAATGTGCAAAATAACCAGTTAGAACGTCCTTTGTATTTCGTAAAAGTATAATTAAAAGTAGTTTTTCCATTTTGAGTGATAACATACAGTTCGTCACAATTGGTTAATGTTATTAATAACGTTAGCGAAGCTCTGATAGCCAAAGACGGCTAGTATTTATTGATAATAATATATTTTTAAATTCTTAGTGTCATCATTTAGACTGAAAATATCGTATGCGAGCTAATTTCCATTAATTATTTGCGGATTGTCACTTACATTTTAATACACAATAATTTATTATTGTGTATTTTAACTCGCATTGCCACTTGTCTCACCAAAAATTTATAATACATCTATTTGAGAGTGAATTGGCATATCTATCCATTGTATTAAAAAAATTACGTAAACATCGCGTTTTATTCGCTTTGTGATTGGTAGATAGGAGGCATTTGAGGTTTGTTTTGCCAGTATTGTTTGAAATATTTAATGAGAAGTGTTATCACGTCATAGTAAATATTTATATTGCATTTGATGGGGAAATAGTGACAAAAGAGGAAAAGCTAAACTTTAACTAACACCAAATGAGTTTAAAACAATATTATTTGTTAATTCTACTTTTATACATACTGTTTGTGGCAATGCTAATGAATAGCTTTTCCGTTTGTTTATCTTTTTCGAGTAACAGAGTTTTTTCTTCTCTCGACTAGCAATCATCTGAATACCTAAGCAATACACGTGTTGTCCCTGCATTATTTTTTTAAAAATAGTAATGAGCATCCAGCAATATCAGCTGAATAAAAAAAGAATTAAGTGAAGAATAGTGTGCACCCGAGTTTGTCGCCAATATGGCAACCCATCGGAACGCTCTTCCAGCAACCCTAATGCTGTTTTGTTTACTACTTTTTGCAATGGTTAAGTTGTACATAAACTACAACTATATTATGGAAAATGTTAAATTAAAAATATTAAAGAAATATCGATTAAAGACTTTAATTTTGTTCTTTATTATAATCAAAAGTTTATTAAATAAAGAAAGTTAAGCTTTTAGTTAAAAGTTATTTTCTTCTTTTTCTTTTTTAATGTGAATACGAACAGAAAATATTTATTCTTTTGCAATTTTTAATTGTCAGTATGCGCTTTAAAAAATCGTCTGCATTCTCACTTTAAAAGACAGCTGCAATGGAATTCTTTGCTTTTCTCGTAATTCTTTTGGTGTTATAACGGTTGGTTCCCTTCATAATTTGTTATGTCGGGAGTATTTCGAACCTGTAGAATGGATGATGGTGAGTTGATGAAGTTAGGAAAGGATGCTTGTTTGAAAATTTGTATTGAGAATGGTTTGATATCGAACCGGAAGAATGGATGAAGGGTGAGTGGAATATATTTTTTTACGAGTTGATGAAGTTGGGAAAAGGATGTTTGTTTGAAATTTTGTATGGAGAATGTTCCGATTGCTTCTTTCTCCGATTTTCTTTTCTTTTGGGTATGTACTGTTTCTGTTATCCACACAGTCTTTATGTTCAATGTGCTAGCGAAGCTACTAGGTTCCCGCTCCCGCTGTTAGCGAAACCGTAGGATGTTTTTTTTTTGAAGTTAAAAAACTCTGCGCAGTGCCTTCTACAGATGGGGAAAAAAAACAATACTTATCAGTAAAAAGTCCTAATTATATGGCGGGAAATGGTAACCGTAACTGTTCCGCGGAAGTATTTGTTTATTTTGTCTGCCATCTTTATTGGCGACTTGGCATTGTTGGTTCAGCAGGGAGCACACTATAATTTCCTCTTACCAAAAAAAAAATAAAAAAAATAAAAAAAAAAAAATGAGAGAATCTGCCAATTTGAAAAGAAAAGTTGATCGTGAAGCGGCTATGTTGGCAGCAAAATGTGAAAAATTATAACGATATTTAGATATTGGAGATAAGGCAAAGATTGTTCTCATTGTGGAGCTTTCAGTTTTGAATCAGAAGTAGGCTGATCGGAAAATATATATTCTCATCATGGAAAGTTTAAGCTTACAGCATTGAACGAATGGCCATTGAAGTTTAAAAATATGCTAACTGGAATTGAAGAAAATCGGGTACAGTATAAAATAACACAGGAGTTGGTGCGCGAAAGCGAGCCCTAGTTAATTATTTAAAAGCATTTTTAAAAACATTTTTATAAATCAAATATTTTTGAACCATCAGAAAAATTATAACATTATTACCAAGAAATACGAATTGATGAAGTTTCAAGACAGAGGCTTACAAAATATTTTATATACAAAATATTTTATTACCTGCAATCATAGCAATTCTTTTAAACTTGGAATTGGGACACATTTCCTCTTTCTGAAGTTGAATAATGATTCTGTCAGAAAGAGGTCCTTGAAGACTGCAGCGTACTTCTTGCACGTCATTGATCTAGGTACAAAAAAAAAAGTATATACAATAAGTTAAAAGGTGGTTAAATTCTTAAGACTTGAAGGCTCCTTTTCGTTGAAAATAATTTAAATAAATGTGGTGGTTTAAAATTCAAGATTTCAAAGTCTTAAAGATTCTGAAAATGTATGGTCTTTGTATCATGACTATATAACAGATAGTGTTTGTCTAAATCGTTGAGTTTTTTTGTACACATATATATATGAAAAGACAAGAAGACAGACAACCAACCCATAGACGGATTAGTTCCAAAATTTATGATAAAATTTAATTAAACTATCTACATTTTGGAGGTGCTAAAATCTACTCCGCATTTCGTCTACGTTTCGGAGCAAACATAATCACAGGTATAGACAGATTTTCTTTAAAAAAATGTCAATAAATTTTGATACAAATCTAAAATATATACTTGAAATTTGCATTTTTGATTTTATATAATACTAGCTGAATTTGGTGGCTTGCTGGTTCGCCTGGATTAATGCTCTCTAAAATTTTCAATTATATATTTTATAAAACTTGGTCTCTTAAGAATATTTTGTTGAAGAATCGATTAAGTTTCATATTTAGATAGTCATATACTAATATAGAAACCTTGCTTTAGTTTAGTTTAGCTTAGTTTAGTTATATTAAAGTCCCGTTGTAAAGCAACACTAAGGCTATTTTGGGTCGGACCTCGTCATTTTGAACCGCGGTCAGATGATGAGGACTGCACCTGAGCTGGCACCCCCTCTCCACACCGCACCACACCAGCGGGAGGACGTTTGGTCTGACGGATTTAACGTGCAACAGGCCCCCTTACACGACGGTTTGTTGGTGGAATCGGGTCACGAACCTGAAACCCTACGGCTTACAAGCCGAGACCTTACCACCAGGTCACCGCGGCCTTATAGAAACCTTGCGTCATTTTGTTCATTGTATTTTACATTTCTCTAATTTCCTATTAGCTCCCACGGAATTTGAATTTTAAATTGAAATGGAAGTGAAATAAAATATAAAATAACTAATATAAAAAATTGAAAATGAGTAATATATAAAATTGAAATAGAATATAAAAACGTTTTTGCTAAATCCAAAAATGGTTTTAAAAAAATGTGAGTACAGAAAACACTGTAAAAAATAAATAATAATAATCAAACAAATGAAAAGCAAAATAAAATCAAATAACAACTAGGACTCCTTAATTTTAGGAAAATATTTTTAAAAAATACTCATATATATATAAATATATATATATATATATATAAAATAACTAATATAAAAAATAAATAAATATATATAAATTTCAATCCCCACCATTTCCACACCCTTTGAGTTAGATGGTCCATTTACGAACTCATCCAAGATTTTTACATTATTTCTAACAATATATTCCAAGCCAATTAAAATCCAAACAAAATTACTCTAGTTGGGCTGTTCGCAAGATAACACGGACAAAGCGTTATACGCATATATATATATAACATATTATTTTGGTTGAAGCAGAGTGCAGGTTTGAAGACATAGAGCAGAAGTAAAAAAGAAGCGCGAAACAAATGATCACTAGCCTTATATAACATGGGATTTCCGGCCACGCGCTAATTCCATACACGCGGTGACCTTTGACACCATTTTAAGGGCACCGAAGGGATCACTTTCATTTGATACGTAGTACTGATGGCGCATTAGTTTTACAGAGGAATTAATTAAACCGAAAGTGGAATTGGATCACGAAATAAGACAATATTTTTAGAATGAAGTTACTATGGGCTAAATTAAGATTAAATCTTGGAAATTAATTAAATTGAAATTAGAATTTAAATATCATTACATATATATATATATATATAAACACATATTTTTTTTGAAGCAGAGTTGTGGCCAAAGGGAAAGAGACACTTTGAATTATTAAGTTCGCTTTTATTTCATCCCGGAAGGCATAATTTATCTACAAGAAGCGAGGGCGAACTGACGTCCGTAAACAAGCGATACAAGTGCAGAAGCGTAAATAGGAGAAAAAATATTTTCCCCGAGTTATTTATACTATGGGATCTTGACAGGGATTTCTTTACACGTGCCGCTTTAGGTAAGGGAGTTATAGTGATCTTTTAAAAAGAATTCGCTTAGGTTGGCAATTTTTTATCTCTTCACTCGGAGTGTGGGAATCGCTGACTTAATCACTTTTACAAAGCTTCTGTTACATTAATTAAATATAAAAAGGTAGAATTTGATCAAGAAATAAGAGAACATTTTAGAAGAAAGTTTATTTGGGCTAAATTAAGCCTAATTAAATTAAATTAAAATAAAAGTACTTACAAAATTCTGATATTTCACCAACCACTCTCTGAATTCCCAAGCTTGACAATCACAGATCCACGGGTTCTTTGACAAAGTCAGCAACTGAAAAGACGAAGATGTATTCCATTTGCTCAATGGAAGTCTTGTCAAATTATTTCCTGCTAGCTTCATTACTTTCATAGACGGACTTAAATCCAAATTAGCATCACACAAGCTATTGTTCTCAACGTTTAAAATTTCTAGGTTTGTCCAATTTTTAGCAGAAAACCCAGAAAAAGAAGTTATGGCATTGTTCTCAAGATTGATTTCTTTTACGTTGATTGGAAATTCTTCTGGAATAGCTTTAAGATTCTTATTCGTACAGTCGACATTTGTGTACACGTTTTCACCATCAGCTTCGCACATGCAATCACAAAACTTTGGACAGTTTTCGTGCCAAAATTCCAAGTCACTGTGATTCAGTGATCGAATCGGTCTGCCTTGTAGAATGCCTGGTGATTGGCACGTTGGCTCATCTTCTAAGGTTGATCCTTTCACTTTAAGCCAATCCAAAATCCAAGAAAGCCTGCAGTCACAGGAGAATGGATTATCTGCAAGAGATTATTTAGAAAATCTAATCACTTTTATTTATTATTCGTCACAAGAATTAAAGAAATCTAAATAAACATCAAAGAATAATTAGCGGAAGTAATCTCAGATTGAACTTTCTAGTGTGCATCAGAATTTTTACTATCCACGTTAAGTGAGATAAGACCTAATAATTAATAATTGATGGAAAAAGGTAATTAAAAAAATTCTTTTACTAGACATCAGATGTTTACCAACCATATTAATCGAATAAATTTAATATTGCCAATCAATTATCATGAACTACATCTTTTCATAACAAAAGAAAATTTTATTTTTAAACTAGTGTTCTCGGGCGACCAGCTAGCTCACCGGTGATATTGGTTATCTTTGGCTTCAGATAAATCGTTTAGATATGTGATGCCGCATGGTAGTTGTTTATTTTTTTTTGTGTGTGTGTTTCAAGCATTTGTCTATCTTGTGGAAACATCACTTTTGTTCCATTAAAAAAAGCTCGCGCCAGCATTCTGCAACACGAGTCTTTTAGAGGTTTTTTTGTTTTTGTTATGGTGAGATTTTAAGGTCATTTTTTTAAAAATAAACGTTGTTGTTGTTAAAACCTTTAGTTCTTCTTAATTTGAACACGCATAAGTCACTTTATCTTAATTTCTGCACCATAATAGATATAACTTCATCACAATTCCATGAAATTGCCTAATTTTAAAGTCGTGTTATTTTAATTATCTTATTCGAGCGCCATTTTTTGTCTGGAGACCGTCCCATGACAGTATGGTTCCATTAAAAACATAAAAGTGTGGTTTATCTATTTTATAAATTGCGTGACATTATTTCCTTTTTTTGTTGTACTTTTCGTAAAATACACAAATACTAAAACAAAATTCTTAGTCTTTACTTTTCAATAATGTAAGAAAATCACGCAATCCAAAAGTTGTTGAAACAATGCAAAGGGTTTGAACTTCAGGGTAACAAGCAATCAACTGTATATATTAAAAGCTAACGTACGGGGCGTAGAAATCGAGCTTATTACTAATTGTCGAATGGCAACAGTTAAGTATAAGCAAAATATCATCCAAATTTCAGATTGCCTCATTCGTTTAACATTTTAGGGCTGTACAAAACCAAATGCTTCGTAGCTAATTAATGGAATTGCAAAATATTATTAGAAGTGTTCTGAAGATAGTTCACCACGTCACCAAAGAGGACATTCAGACAGAGGAAAGAAGTTATAAAAGAAATCAAGAAATAGGTTTAAATAAAAAGTTCAATAAAGCGCAAAAATAGGCTTAATCGTTGTCAGATAAGTAATCGTGGGAAGACTTAAAGGGGTGATCCAAAATAAGTTTTCAAGCAGCAGTATTTGGAAAGTAGAAATTGTGGATGGGAATGTTGTTACCTAGAGTAAAGACAAATGGCGCTAGTTGTCTTAGACCGGACGTTCGAGCAGGTAGTGTTAGTACCGAGACCTAAAACAGCGATAGTAATGGCAAGACGTCTAGAGAAGTGGTCTCGCACAGAGGCCGTGATACGATTTCTATGGGACAAGAATGTGTTCCCATCGGACATTCACAGACAAATCGTTGAAGCGTACTGAGACAAAGTAATGAGTAGAAAACAGGTGACGAAATGGTGTCGTTCTTTTGAAGCGGGCAGAGAGATTGCTGGAAAAGTTTAGGTGGGAGGTCTGGAGTCACCCCTCATACAGGCCCCCGGTTTGGCTCCCAGTGAATATTTAGTTTTCCCGGCATTGAAGAGACATTTATCCGAAATGAGGTTCATATCGGATGGTGATGTTCAAAAAAGTGCCGAGGACTGATTCAATAGCTAACTGATTATTACCAAGACGGGTTAAACAAATTGGACCAGCGGTGTGATAAATGCCTCAACAGGTTTGGTGATTATGTAGAGAAGTGACCGCCATATATGTCTCTTAATTACCATTTGTATCCTGGGTCTATTGTTAATAAAGCATTTTTCCTTTGCCTTGTAAACTTTTTTTTTGGATCACCCCTCTTACTATTGAGTTTCCCGCCAAGCACATCAAAATCGTGCTAATCGGTCAAAAACTGACTAAAAGTATGCAATCCTGGGTGTAAGTCATATCACTGACTCTGAGACATGTCCAAAGGCACACGGATGAATAATACTGAATGACCGGACCGACTCAACAGCAACACTGGTGGGAACTGTGGTTGAGTCCTAAGGGCCATCACTGACCTCGTTACAACCCTTCCGTAAGGAAGTACGTCCCTTCATCGATGGGAGGAGCCAGACCCCCACCTTTACGTGTACCCTCCAGGGGGGCGAGATCCAACCACCATGCCGGAAGCATCTCATCTTCATTTCGACATTCTCTCCGCGGGAGGACAATCCTGTATGTATACCAGAAATGCTAATAAACGGCTTCTTAAATTGAGATTAAAAATTGTCATGATTATATTTGGAAAGACATCGGTCAAAAATTGTTCACTTTTGGCACCCATATATTAATCTTAAGTCTAGCCAAATCGTTATGAAAAAAACTGATATTCAAAAACTTCGAAAACTGATACTCATATCTTCGAAAACACTTATCTTATAAAAGGTGCTTTTTGTTTTATCTTAAGACAAAAACATTACCTTTTTAATGACATAAATTTCATTTTCTTACAATTTTACATTTAACTTTAATAATATTTTTAATTCGATTTGATACATTGTTCTGAAACAATGTGCATACGAGACTCAAACTCTCCATCAAACCATTCAAGCACATGCTTTTGCCAATCATGCAATCCGTAGAAGGATTTTTATTTCTGCTTTTATTTCCTAACTAGCCGCCTTTGGCGACCAGCCGGTTCGCCAATCTTAATGTTCGTTTAAATTTTAATAATTAAATAGGTTGAACCGGAGTTTAACCCCCTTCTTCGCCAAGTTGCGATAACACGCCAAAGCTGGCAATCTTTATTATGCACTATAATTGAACATCTGCTCCTTTGCTTTTAAACATTTCGCAAGGCCGTTGTTGGCGATTTTTAAAAATTTTGCCAAGCAGAGGGTTAAACTCCGGTCGTACCATTAAATATTTTACGCAATTCCAACTTTAATAGATTCTTCAGCAAAATATTTTAAAACTTCAAATTTTGATAGTCATATAATTCACTCATAATATTATAAAGGCCTTCAGTCATAACGTGATATGTATCTCTCTCATTTTCTGTTACCCCTCGTAGAATTTATGCTTTAAATTAAAGTGTAAATGATTAATCTGCAATTAATATAATAATATTTTTTACTGAAACAAAGCATTTTTTTAATAATATGATTACTGATAATAGAGTCACTGAGCATTTAAACTTTATGGGCACTAAAGAATATCTTTCTTAATTTATGTCATATCTCAAGAATTTGTCAACAAAATTTTCTCAGGTTCATCAGGAACAGATCGATTCATTAATAATGTTTAATTTTAAATGCATCAAACACTAAGAAAATAAAATGAATCGTTTAAAATAATCGGTCGAAAACAGGTTTAAAAAACTACTTAAAAAATGATGTACTTAAAAGCATATACAAAAAAATATATAACTAACATAAATACAATTTAATTACAAAAGCATGCAACTAACCTAAAAATAATTTAAATCATTGAAAAAAAGTTAAAAAAAAAACTACTTAAAAAACGATGCACTTAAAACTATAAGCATATACAAAAAATATATAACTAACATAAATACAATTTACTTACAAAAGCATGCAACTAACCTAAAAATAATTTAAATCATTGAAAACAGGTTAAAAAAAAACTACTTAAAAAACGATGCACTTAAAACTATAAGCATATACAAAAAATATATAACTAACATAAATACAATTTACTTACAAAAGCATGCAACTAACCTAAAAATAATTTAAATCACCCGTTGATAGTGGTTGTCATGACAACAATCAGAACAATGCGCATGCGTGAATTTTCTTCGCCAGTTAGGTAACGCAACTGCGTGAATTTTTCTACGCCAGTTGGGGTAACGCTATGCAGATTATACATTTTTAATTTCCTTTATTCTGTGTTATTTTAATTCAAAAGTACTTCAGAATGAATCTGAAACATGGATTAATTAACAATGTTAAATTTTAAATGCATAAAACATTAAGAAAATAAACAGAATCATTTGAAATAATCCGCCGAAAAATGTTAACCGTAGCCTCATTACTGTTGGGAGAAAAAAAAACTGAAGCCTCACTCATTTGGCGGTGGGGAAAATGGAAGATTTTTTGGCGGAAAGGTTTGCGGTAGGGAAAATGGAAGATTTTTTTGCGGGAAAGTTAGTTTTTAATTAATAATTAAAATTCTAATTAAAAATTCAAAAAAGGGACCCCAGGTGCACATTCCCATCCTCCAAGGTATACATGTACCAAATTTGGTAGCTGTATGTCAAATGACCTGGCCTGTAGAGCGCCAACACACACACACACACACATTGAGCTTTATTATAAGTATATAGATATATGCGCTTTGAAAATTACAAAAAACAGTTTTAATAGAATTCATGTATTTTAGTCGTTTTAAATAAAAAGGTGAAATGTATTTTTTTGAAGAAATGCACCCAAATTAATAATTTAACAGTCAAATAAGTAAATAATCTGGGTGAACTTACTGGTCGCCAAAGGTGGCTAGTATCAAATAATGTTTAAACAAAAGAATTCCTTACCCGCCATCCACAGCTTTTTCAGTTTCACCATATTTTTTTCATCTGTTGGTAAAGAGCTTAAAGACAGCGTCGTCATATTGTTACTTGATACGTCTAAAGTCGTCAGATTGGTAAGATTTTGCAATGCTGGGTAAATTGATCTCAAATTATTATTTTTGAGAGAAATGGTTTCCAAATTATTCAGTCCAAGAAATTCATCCTGGTCCAAAGATGTTAATGATGCAGAATCGGCAATGAACTCTTCCATCTGTCCAAGACCTTTCACTGAATGATTTAACTGCTTCAAATTCGTATGAGACAAATCAAGTGTTTGAAGGTTCACCAGCAATTTAAAGCAGCCTGCGTCAACTTCTGAGAGTGAATTTCCCGAGAGATTCAAATTAGTAAGAGACGTTAGATTTTCAAGATCGCCATTCAGGACATGGCTGATTAAATTTCGACCCAAATCTAAATGAAGAATGCTTTTTGCGGATGAACCAAATCGGATCGAAGTTATTTTATTTGAATTTAAGTTTACAGTTTTTAGAGAATGAATAATATAATGATACCGATCATCTACAGGAAATATGTCTTCTACTGAGGACAAGTCATTTTCGGCCAACTCCAGAGTATATAAGCGATGTGTATTGATGAAAAATTGACTCGGTAAGGATGACAGGTGGTTGCCATTCAGAGAAAGCTTAGTAAGAAATATAAGGTGACTTAGAAGATAGGGATCTAATTCATCAAAATTATTGTCAGTGAGACCCAGGATGGCCAGGTTTCTGAAATTATCAAAAGTCATAGAACTTATATTCAGATGAGGATTGCCGCCAATGTCTAACACTTTTGTAGACCACATTCCACTCTGGAAAGCATTGTCGATGTTTGTCAGGTTGTTGCCATACAGTTTTATTACCTAAAAAGAAAATATCCATTACTTGCTTCAATGACAATATCTGCAAATGCTTTTTTAATATATTACAAACAGAAAATAAAACCGGTAATTAATAACTTAAAAAATGGAATGATTATATAGAAGGTGGGTAAGCCAAATTTAAATTAAGAAAATACTTTTACTATAAAATTTAGAAATTTAATGCTTTGTATCCCCAAAGAAGTTAAGTAATTTATAAGGCTATTATCTTATTTCAGAACGGTTGTGCCGCCAGGGATTTAATAGTTATTTAAAGGACCGGAGATAGCCTCGTAATATCAGGTAGGGACTCCATGCAAACATCAGTAATTTATAAGGCTATTAAAAGGAATACAGCCAAAAAATAGGCATACACATTCATCTTTATTAGAAGTATAGATATAGATATAGACATAAAATGTAGACATGAAAGACATATAGACATGAAATAAATTGATGCTCTGTATTCATAAAATATAGGGATAAAGAAAAATTTCTAGAAATATCTCTAGAAATATCTGTCTTCCTGTAGAGTGTTCATTCATCTCATCGGTTGTTCAGTAGAGAATTTTTGTTCTAAGTTATAACAATAAAATATCACAACGTTATATCAAACTTATGAAAGTGTCGATTCCACATTCTACTGAAAGAGAAAAAAAATCGCTTGCATTTAAACCCCCCCCCCAAAAAAAAAATTAATTATACAACATCCATCTTCCGTTTATGCATAATCAACAGTGAAGCAAGAAAGCATTGTATAAGTAGCAGCACGCCTTTCTCACGACAGTCATTATAAAGATATAAAATTATCTAAAAGAGAAGTATTTATATTTTTAGAATTCAGTCACTTTTGATCGCAAAAGTGTAGAACTCTTTTTGTTTAACTCTACAGTGTATGACTTTTTTTTTTTTTTACAAAAAATTGTATGTGTTTTGAATAGCTGCTTACAATTCAAGAAATATTTTTTAAAAATGCTAAAGTATTTTTTCGTAAAATTTTAAAAAGATTAAAATGTGTGTAATGACTATATTAAAAATTAAACAATACACCAGCGACATAAATCACATTATAGCAATTCTGCAATGAAAATAAAACTCCCTGTTTATCAATACATTTTTTATAAAGCAAAAATAGTATTTTGATTATATTTTAAATAATAGAACTGTTCAAACAACAAAAGCTATCTTGGTATTTTTCCAAATTCCCAGTTTAAATATAATTCTAGTGCTGCTATTATAATTTATCGGGTTTTTCTACAAATTTTTATCTAAAGCATTTAAAAAAGATTTCCAAACATTCATTTTCGCACTTTGGAACAATCATGTGAAATTTATAAATGGAAATAAAAACATGTACTACAGGGTGCACTAAAGGATTAAAATGTTTGATTACTATACCCGGAAACTGTATAAAATTTAAGCATCATCATTTTTTCCAGTGCATTTATTGACTCAAAAAATATTAAACATAATTTGTTGCGTTATTTAATACATGTCAGTTTCTGACAGTTTAAAAATTTGCTATCGTATCACGATTAGAAGGGACTCCTGTGTAAATGTAAAATAAAAAAGCGGAGAAAGACCTTTATAATTAATACTTTGATTTTATTTATCATTATTATTAGCGGCATGCTTCTTACAAGCATTCTTTTTCAAAAAAAAAAAAAAAAGTCTCCGAAAGAACGGAAGTTTGAACGATGAAAAAAACACATTGATTAAAAACGGGAAATCCCCGACTTTAGAAGAACGCAGCACAGCTTTTTAATTTTGTTGTCATGCTTTTTCTTAATTCTAGAGACTCGCGATAATGTCCAATTTATTCTTTTTAATGATTCATATAAATAAATTCGAATTCTTTTGAAATCATTGAAATTAGTTGTTATATATAGTTTGTATTTTATATTGATAATTTGAATTTAAAGTTATCTAATGAAACAACTTTCAGTAGAAGTTTGAGATTATATCAAACAACTGCTCAATTAATATACACAAAAGATACACACACAAAAAATATAAATATTTCAACAAATGATTACTATAAACCAAGTGTAATGTCTAAAATTGTGATTTTTTTATGTTATTTGTATAAAACAAAGAGTATCAAAATTAAAAATAGAAACAACATACATTCAGGATCATATAATAAAAAACACATAATCATCAATTACATCAATGCAAATTTCTAAGTTTCGTTACACCTAAATTAAATCTACTTTTGGCAGAACTGTCAATGATTGAAGTGAAGTGCAGCAGCCATTTCTCAAATATTAATTTTAATTTCTTGATACATACATTAAAATGAATTTTAATCTTAAGAATATAAGATATATAAAAATAAAAAATAAAATTTTAATTAAAATAAAAGATTGAATAATCCATCCATATTACTCAAGCGAACGATTGAAAATATTTAATAGACTTTAATCGAATCGAATTACTTTACCGAAAATCGATTTTATATTTTAGACGCGTTTTCACCATTCGATTGAAACCAAAATTTTATATAAAAGTATGTATGTAGCCACCAAATCCCAATATAATATAATATGTCCCCACCGATCTTAATATAATATATATAATTTTTGAGCTACCACGTTTACATGTTTCTGTACAGACCGACAGATGGCCAAACCCTTGTTGGATTTTGCTGAAATTTTTATAGGAGTTTACACTAAAGACGTTAAATCTGTATACCGAATTTCATCCATCTAGCTCTCTTCGTTTTGTAGTTATTGGGTTAATTTATATTGGAACAGCCGTACAGACATGATTTCTTTGATCGGTTATTCTCAAAAGTTGATAGAAAGCTACAAATTTAGTGTAAATACCATATACTAATTTTATCCATCTAGCACAAAGGTTTTTAAAGTTGTATTTGTCACAGACAGACAGACATAAGGTCAGATTTTTGTTTTTCGAACTCAGGTGGGCCTGAAGCATAAAGATTCGACAAAATCTCGAGTTCAAATTCTTTGAAGATTATAATACTTTCTCTATACTTGGTACAGTAGACTCCCGATTATCCGCGCCTGCCGCACTAAGGTTTTTTTTTTTTTGCTTCCAAGCAAAGAGAAAATGCTTCCAAAGCAAGAAGCAAACACAAATTACTGATTTCTTCAAAAAGGTGTAGTTTTACAGTTATGCTTTTGTAATTACATAATACATTTCAGTATTAAAACAGTACATATGTATTAATTTTTCTGTGTATCCTTGACGCCTCTCGTAAAGACTAAGCACTTTTCTGTTTTCATTAACAAAATGCATTTTAGGTTCGTTTTGAGTGATATACTAAAATATTAAGCGTTAGTTAAACATTTCCTGCTGTTTATTTTACGTTTTATTGTACATAAAACGATTTTTCAAAGTTGGAATGACTGTTTTCCCTTTTGCTATACCCGTTTTTAGCTTTTATCGGATTATTCGCGATTTTTGTTTTCCGCGATGGCCGCGCCACCCAATTCCACGGATAATTGGGAGTGTACTGTATATGAGAAAATAAAAAATGTATTATATCAAAATTCGAAGCAATTCCACTGGAGGAAAGTTTTATCTCATATAAGGTAAAGAAACGTTACAACTATTTAAAAATTTTATAATCATTTTGGAATAAATTACAAAATTTCCGGAACACAGTATAAAAATTAATTTACTTACCATTGGATTCAAGTTATTGAAGTAACCATCCACTGTCAATAATTTGTTGTTTGACAAATCTATGCTTTTCAGCTGATGAATTGGAGGGAAAATATCTGGATCAAGATTGCTGAGCAGGTTATGAGACAAGTTCAGATATTCCAAAGACCTTGCATTGAGGAAGGCATCAGTTGAAATATAGTCAATCTTGTTGTCATACAATAAGGCATCAGTCATCAACAAATTATTCTGAAGCTGATCTTTAATGCTTTCCAACAGGCCGTGAACCAGCTGTACTGTCTTGAAGTTTGCATTCGAGAACGTACTGGAGATAGTGCCAAAATGTCCACCGATAAAGTTGACAATCTTTAATCCGATTACATCAGCAAGTGCATCATCTGGTATGTCCACCAAAGGTCCATCTATTTCGAGAACTGTTATTAAGTGTCCTGAAAAGGCTTTACTGGGAAGAGAATTTAATTCCGGTGCAACTAGTCTAAGACTGTACACACGATCATATCTTTGTAGTAAATACTGGATGGGTTTTATGTCTGTGACGTTTTTGCAAAATATTTTTGTGTCTCTCTGCGCATTTGTACTGCAGTAACACAGTGGATACCTTAAACATACAGCAGCAATGGATACATCAAGAAGCAGGAAAATCCACAAGACTTTCAAAGCAGTTTCAGCCATTCTTGAATCTTTTTCTCTTGGGCAGCACAAAAAACACTTTATGAAAGTAAAAATATTTTTTTAAATTATTTACAGGTTTTCGTAAAAGAAATTCAGATAGTTTTAAAGCGATTGAGCAAACTTAAATTTAATTTTTTTTAATCTGAAAACTCCTAGCTCTTTTTTTATTACAAAAATTTTCAGCATATTTTCAAAGTAAGTTAATATGATGTCTGATTAATTATAATTTAAATACTATTCCAAATCGTTTTCAAAATTACATTCTGCTACTTATGAATATACTAAAAATGTTTCTAAAAAGTATATTTTCAGAAAAATATACTTAATAGATACTTAATATACTTAAATATAATATACTTAATAAAATTATAGAAAGAATTAAATTATTCAAAATCCGTAAATACTAAAAATCCCTTCTGCTATAGATTAAAATTTACAATAAAAGTAAAATATTAATTTTTTATGGCCAGTTTTCAATTTTAATTCTTCTGATTAGTAAATAATTACAAAAGAAAAAGGAATGCAAATTTCGTAATCTTCTTAATCATAAAAGAACTTAAAAATCGAGGCTGACTTCATTAAATATACTTTTCAATACATTATTTCATGCAACTTTTTTCAAGATAATATAATTTAAAAAACTTACTGTAGCGTCCTTAAAAAAGATGGGAACAATTTTCTTGAAGCCAGAACTTCAGGTCTAAATATTTTCTAAATAACAATATGTAAAATCAAAGTTAATTTTCTCAGAATATACATTCAATTTTTTTAAATATAATACCGTTCGTAAGCTATTTCAAAGTATGTTCAACATTACTTCATGACATAAATATGAAATTTGCTTATTATGAAGAATTCATTCAAACAAAATAAAACACTTCAAAAGAACTACGTTAAAAGTATGAAATAACAACTAGAAATTTAGATACGTCCTTAAAGTGGTTGTTAGAGGAATAACTCTCAGAATGAATGCTGTTATCTCAAGAGGCAGTTTCGATTTTAACTCAAGTAAAAGTCACCGTAAGTCTTTGCGACACTAGCGCAAAGGGCTTATCGGAAATTCGCTTAGAAACCTAACATGCTGTCTTATTTTATTTTTTATTTTTTTCTATTGTAGATATGGTTTATCGTTGCACAGGAAATGTTTGATGACATTTATATTAGGTTATTTTTTTCTTCCTGGTTGTTAAATGCGTTTATTAGGAGACGATACTTTTCGAAAGCAACTAACTGCTGCATTCCTTATCGCTACTTCAGTTTTCGCGCGCTTTCGGTCACTATGGTAACCGCCCCACCCTCAATATACGTCGGATTTAACGGCAAGAATTTTACCAATATCTTTGAGATTTCATCCATCTAATCAATCTTTCTAGTACCATCTTTTTTTTCTCTATAGCTTTCATTTAAAGTAGTGAAGTATTAAATGTAAACAATATGGTACAGTCATCATCATCAACAACAACAAAAGTGCAACACTTCTGTAACTGTGTTATTTATTATCGCATCTTCACACATTTCGTGTCAATGAAAATGACTCGAGGGAAACAGGTTTCATGAGATAGACTATAGCTGATTAACAGTATTAATTAACACAACTAATTAACTGCTGAATTAGATGATAGAATTAAATTAATATGTTTGAGATTTTATTCACTCATCTAATCCAACTTTCTAGTACCATCTTTTTTCCATAGCTTTCATTTAAAGTAGTGAAGTATTTAATGTAAATAATATGGTACAGTCATCATCAACAATAACAACAACAAAAGTGCAACACTTCTGTAACTGTGTTATTTATTATCGCATCTTCACACATTTGGTGTCAATGGAAAAGACTCGAGGGAGACAGGTTTGTTTAAATACACCAGCTGATTAGCCAAGTTATTTAACACAATTAATTAACTACTAAATCAGATGAAAGAATTTAATTAACATCTTTGAGATTTTATTCACTCATCTAATCCATCTTTTCACTATACCATTTTTTCCCCCATAGCTTTCATTCAAAGTTGTGAAGTATTTAATGCTAACAATGTGGTACAATCGTCAACAATAACAGCAAAAAAAAAAAAATGGATTACTTCTGTAACTTTGTTATTTATTATCGCATTTTCACAAATTAAGTGCCAATAGAAATGACTCAAGCGGACAGGTTTGTAGAGATAGACAAGCTGATTAACCGAGTTAATTAACTCACTTAATTAACTACTATCACAAAATTTACTACTATTAAAATTAATTAATTACTAAATTAGAGGGTGGGATTTATTTAATATCTTTGAGCTTTTATTCATCTAATCCATCTTTCTAGTACCATTTTCCCCCACAATTTTCATTTACGGCAGTGAAGTATTTAACAATGTGGTGCAGTCACCAACCACAACAACAACAACAAAAAAATAAAACGTGCAACACTTCTATAAATTTGTTATTTTTTTTATCACTTTTTCACAAATTAGGTGTAAATAGAATGACTTAAGGGGACAGGTTTGTAGAGATAGACAAGATGATTAACCTAATTAATTAACATAGTTAACTACTATCTCGAAATGTTTCCATTGCGCCTATCAATTTTGTTTTACTGAATCTATTTAACCCCTGGGGGCACCTCGAAATGAGGATGAGATGCTTCCGGCATGGTGGTTGAATCTCGCCACCCTGGAGGGTACACAAATAGGTGGAGGATCTGACTCCGCCCATCGATGACGGGACGTACTTCCTTCGGGGAGGGTTGTACCGTGGCCGGTGACGGCCCTTAGGATCTCAACCACAGTTTCCGCCAATGTTGCTGTTGCGGCGGTTCGGTCATTCAGTTTTATGGTTTAAATCCGTGTGCCTTCGTGGCGGGTCGGAGAGTCAGGTGGTTGACTTACTGAATCTATTTGTCATAATGAAATGAAACCCTCAATGAAATTTTATCGAATTCTGATGATAATTTAGAAAACCATAGAAATTTGAAAAATGTCACTTGAACGATGAACGATGATAGAATTTTAGCTATAAGCAATGCAAGAAATTTCTTTTTTTGCGATTGTCCATAGATGCATTATTAAACTATATAAATTATGTTTCAGGAAGACAAAATCTGAGGGCTTGGTTGTCGGGCGGCATCTTGAAGCTTCAAGAGCAGGGACAACTGCATACTTTCAAAGAACGGTGGTGGAAGCAGAAAAAGGGAGGTGGTAGTTGTTCCCAATCACCGAAAGCATCAGGATCAGTGAACGAGTTGGGACTGGGGAATGTTGGTGGCGTCTTTGTAGTCATGTTATTAGGCATCTTACTCTCTGCTGTCATGGGAGTCATTGAATTCTTCTGGTTTCAACGGAAACTAGAAAAAGAAAGAGAGGTTGTGTGACAAAAAGTTTCGTAATACTATAAAATTGAATAAAATTATCTTGATTGGAATTATTTCTGAAAAATGCATAGATGCACGATTATCCCTAAAGTAAATTTCATTAGTAATTAACGCTGCAGGGCCTAACTGAAGGAGTGTGAGGATTAGTTTAAACCATCAGCATGATGAAAACATCTTTTTTAAGGGGGACAACAATCAGATGTGCCGTTATAAATTAAAATATTAAAGAAAAACTATATGTCCGCATGTTCTCCTACGGCGTCAAAATCCAACGACTTATTGTAGCCCATTATTGACAAATATTTGCCCCTCTTCCTATTCCCTTACAGTATAAATTCCGCCTTTCTTGTTTTCGTAAAACGTTTCAGCTTAAAGGTTTTCGTTTCTGGTAAGAGGTGTCCGAATTACGCTGCTACAACCTGATTATAATAACAAGCATTTTAAGTGTATGTATATTTCTAACTTGCCGCTTTTGGTGACCAATTGATTCTTCGAGTTTAATGGTTGCTAAAAATATCAATAAGTATTTTGTGTAACTATGCATTAATGGCTACATTAGCAAAGAATTTTTAAACTTGAAATTTTGATGGACATACGTATAACTTATATTATTTAAAAAGATTTAAAGTGTGCTTTGCATTTTTGTAATTTTCTGCCAAAATCTTTATGCATGCAATTATGTCACAATGATAGCGATATTTAAAAATGAGTGCAAATTTTTTCACCATTATTTGAAGTTAAGTCAAAATTTCAAGTACAATAAATTTTTGAAAATTTTCTTGAAGAACACATTATACTGAAAGCTACTCAACATGGGAAATGAACTTAATCTTCATATTTTGATCATCAGCAATGGAAAATAAAACAGATTCAATAGAATTAATAACCCTGAAAAAAATTGAATTTAATTTCAATAGTCGTAATGATTTAATTTCAACATTGTTGTAAAATACTTTAAAAAATTTGATTCATAATAAAAAAAAACATATGACAATAATTTTAGCATCACTAAAAAATAATGAATTGAGTTTTTAGATGATATGTCAAATGTCATCTGGAAAAATTTTCAAAATTGAGCTTTATTTTTAATTAATTGAAATTTCAAAAATATTGTTTCAAAGCGCACATTCGCGACCTCCGAATAATTTTTATTCCAAGTTTGGTAGCTCCGATCAAAGGACCTAGCCTGTAAAACACCAATACACATTTTTTCAATCCTATTTCTAGTCGATATTGGTAGTTTTACAAGAATGCAAACTACTAGATACGTATTCTGTTTAATGCAAGAATTTAAATCTGTTTTGCCAACGCACAAGTCTTTAATCTAATAGAATTTTTATTTTTTTTCATATGTCCTTATTCAAGTTATTGATGAGAGAAATCAAATATGCCGTGACCTGTGTCAGCTCTTCAAAACCGGCACCGAAACTAAAATCTCGTAAAAGTGCAGATCAATCAACGAAGGGATATAATTCACTTTATTGATTCCTCGTTAAATGCTTATTATACACAATAAACTTTTTTTAAATGTTATTTTTTATCGACCCCTGTTTTTGGGGCGCTCAATCAGGGTTCTGTTCTTGTGGAAATAAAATTTTATTAAACTGGATTTCCTAAATTTATTCCTAGACTTTATTTTATCATTACATGCAAGATGAACTCATTCTTATAATAGAACTCATATCAACTGTATGTTAAAACAGGTTTAGAGATATTTCATTGGTGCAGCCTCTTCTTAATGTTTTTAATTTTTAATAATGCCAAATGAAAAATACAATATATTTTCTGAGGAAATTTGGGAGTTGAATTCAACCCTCTTTTGAATTTGGTTTTCAGAATCTAGTAAGTTGCCTTCTAGTAAAATTTTGCAGAATATCAACTTTACATCGACATAATTAATCTCCCATTCAGCCCAATGAGATTCAAAGAATATGCAATGAAGAAAAATTCACAATGCAGATTCTCTCTGTGTAGCAGCTCTAAATTGTCGAATATGAAGAAAAACAACGAATTTCATTATCTTATAAAATCTTATGAAAGAATACATTCGTATATTACTTTTTAAAAAAAATATAAGAAAATTTTAAATTGAGTATTTAAATCTGTTATTTTAAAAAAGAATTTTTTTTAAATGAGCACAATTATACAACTGGAACATTTATAGAATCATCATCATCATCATCATTTTATCATCAACAATCATTTTATAGAATTTAAATACTCTACTCTAAACCCTGTCTAAACTATGTTTTATAGTTTTGCAAAACCGAATCAATTGCAGATATGGTTCAGTTTTGAAAAATTGCATCCTTAATTTCTTTCTGCTTTGTTTGTGAAAATTCTCCTTATTTCAAAATATACATTTTGAAATCCATTTCCAATAGGATGAACATAAGAACGTGAACATGATAGTATCTAGCAAGTTCTAATGTTCATGTGCCCTTTATATCATATGACAATTACCAATTAAATATTAAATGATTAAGATTATTTATTAGATATAACTGAAATACTACATTCGCTTTATTAAAAAGCGATAATTAATGAAACAAATATTAATACAGAAGAGTTAATAAAATATTTTTGTTAAAAAATTTATTATAATGGTTTGATATGCTTCATAATTTCATACGAATAAAAATCAGAATTTCGCCAGCATTATGAAATTCATTTTATTTTGTATTTCTACAGATATTTTCTTTCTCACTGGTCTTTTCATTCCATTTTCATTAAAAAAAATTAATTAAATTCATTAATGTTTCCGAAATGAGCGATAAAATAGTTTTAATAATGGAAAGCATTGAGGGAAAAAAATTAACTGTAACAGAGTGAGATATTGTTACCTACAGTTAAGTGCTCGTTCAAAGCTTTGTTTAAATCGAGTTTTGAACAATGCTTTTAATAACGCTCTGAAGAATGCACGAAGTCATTATTGTTAAAATTCATTCACGGAAAGCGTCTTTTCTCCGTCATTTCATAAAGTTGTCGACGAAACATTTTTAACTCCGAGTTTTTTGTGTGTTTTTTAAAAGAAAAACCAAGTAACGTATTTTGAAATGTTTGTGATCGTCTCTTCTTTCCAGGTTAGTGATGAAACATTTTCTACCTGAACAGAATTTTTATGAAATAAGCAGAAAATTTTAAACATGACCATTTGGAAAGCTTTTCCCTTTTTTTTTCTGGGATTTTTAATGCTCTTTGATCGATGATTTTTAGCTTGAGAATGAATGTTGATTTAGCTTCAATTTCCTTCTACTTGAAACGATGAGTATATGGGAAAAAGCAATAAAAGCTGCTCTCCCTTATTTCTCAAAGCAATCACAGTTAGGAAACACCGAGAAACTTAAAAATTCCCAAGAAAACATAGTTGGGATTTACTGTCTGGTAACTTGGCCAACAGCGCTTTAAATGTGATGCTAACCCTGTATGTTGAGAAAAAGCATTTCATCCAAAGAATGTTTTTCTAGTAAGGAAACATTTTGCAGAGCAATAAGATATGATCAATATCATTGACGCTGTTGCACTCATAGCAAAAATGGATCATTATATAAGTTTAAAAGATTCAAGAATCCTAGTGTAATTATCAATTTAGTGATTAATCGAATTACAATAGCTTTTCTTCGAATCTTATTTAAATTGTAATAATATCAATGCCTGGGATGTTACTTAAGTGTGTAATTGTATGTTCCTAAGATATACTTGCTACTATGGAAGTTATTTACAGCTATATACAATAAAATTTTTAAGGCTTCAAATAGCATTATCGGAAGGTATCAGTTCGAATGTGAAAGATATTTTTATTGTTTCCTTTGCCAATCGATCCATTACTTCGTTCCAGGTGATATTTAAGTTATTTCAAACCCGAGTGAATCAATTTTATTTAATTTTTTTAAACATTGAATTAGATTTTTATTTTTAGTTTATCGAATTATGGCAGTCGAGAGCATATGTTTTGCGAGAGATCTTATTATATTTTATGAAATCTGGTCATTCATTTACCTTTAATGGGATTTATTTTCATCCGAGATATGTAGAAATGTCCTACATAATGATTTTATTCGAAATACTTTATTTCCTTTAAGGGCAAGGAAATGAAATCATAGACATACAACATATATCAAAAATGTTTTTAAAAAGTTCAGTTGATTAATGCATATAATTTTAGAAAGTGTTGACAAAATGAAATGTTTTGGTCTCTTGGAGATATTTTTTTATTTGTTCAAACTAAGTTTTTAAACAAAATTATTTTAAAATTTGTCTTCCTCATTTGTTTAATTTTGACTGCCGCGAATGTAATGTTCATTTTTTTTAAATGCTTCTTTTTTTTCGAAATGAAATTGTTATTTAGAGTATATAATTGAAAGCTTGAAAAATTAAAAAAAAAAATAGTTTTATTCCCTTTTGAGTATACGTCTGAAAGTTGGCAGGTATGGATGTAAAACAAACATTTTTGCTGCAATTATTAAACTTGACACTTACATGAGGATTTTTGCTAACATTTTTTAGTTCTTGAATTTTCAAAATTAGTAAAAGCATTATGAATATTTGGAATAGGTTTGATATAAGTACCCACTGGGTACATTGTGCATTGACGACTTTTTCGAATCTCCCTTTGTAGGGTTCAGAGAAAACTAAACCAATTAATAAGGCTTTCGTTCAATTAGTACAAATTTCTCATTTCTTTCTACTCAAATAAAATCCTAATCTTAGCGCTTATATTAAAACGGCTTGATTACTTGATCTTGCATTATAGACACCATTCATTTCTTCATCAAGTGCAATATTCTCATTTCAGATTAGAATTTCAAAAGAGAGCATAGTGTTGTCGTAATGACATGGTCAAATTTGGGTAAAATATCCAGCAGGATAAAGACGACTGATTGGAAATCTTTTTTATTACTACACAAAAAATACCTCCGTGGCGGAGAAACTCATGTCATGATTTCCAAAAGTTGAAGCAATTATTCCATTAAAAAAACCCTGGGTTTATTTCAGTTTTGTACTAAAGCAAGCACAAAAAATACATGGCAAAATTTCATTATTACATTAAAGAATAAGAATAATAATATTGAGACATAATGTGTCGTATAAGCCAAAAAACTCGTATTTTCTACTCAAAGCTTAATAAAATATATAATCCTTCAAATCAAGAAATAAATCTTTCAAACTATCTTATTTTGACCATCAAAATATTTCAAATCCAAAGTAATCTCTTTTCAGACTTTTTCATAGTGCATAAACCAATTGTCTTCGGTTTTTCTTTCTTTCTTTTTTTTGGTGATTTATGTATCACCCTTAACTTATCTATTCATCTTCAGGAAGTTAGACACTCAACCAAAAAACCAAATATTCTTCACCAGGAAATGATGATATTCCAACAAATAGATGCAAGAATTTAAAAATTACGTTTTATCATCATTTCTCTTCTCCTGTTGCATGGCTGAGTTTTTAATTGGTTGGTTGGGATTTAATGGCGCAAGAGCCAGATTTGGCTAAACTGCGCCAATAAAATGGTAGAATGGAAATGTATTTTAAAATCTGTATAAATGTAAGATCAATCATAAATGAAATGTCAAATCTCTAGAACACTATAAGTTAGTTAAAACGAGAATAAGGCAAAATAGGAAAAAATGGTTTAAAACATTAAAAAGTTCAAAATGCAAATGAAAAAACCATGTCGAAGATAAAAGGAACATTATGGCAACCTTTTAACCTTATGTTTCTTTCAATACCTGTCAAGGACAGTAGTATTTAAGATGGCGTATATGCTTTAAAAGTAACCCATCGAACTGGGCTTTCTTTTAATTTTTCCTTCAGGGTACGTTAAAAGTGGGGGAGGTTCTTGCTGTTCAATAGTTGCGGTGTCTTCAATGGTTTCATTCGGATCATAATCTATGATCCGAAATGTTTCAAGGATTTCAAAAACTCAGCGGAAATCCGGCTGAGTTTTTGAAATCCTTGATGAAGGGGTGGACTGCTCTATTTCACCTAAGCATATTTTTTATTTTCTGCTCTCACTTTACGCTGTATTATATAAAAAGCATTAAATACTCTGGAAAACGTCGATCGATAATACAAACACTGGGAATGCAATATTTGCCCAGAAAAATATTTTATAACCGATCTCTAGGAACGAAATTCCATTATGTCGCGTTACTTATGCAGGCTTCCCACTGCCTTGCAAAGAAACTTTAAATATTTAGTTTTAATTTTTTCCAAAACATACCAA
The DNA here is from genome assembly GCF_947563725.1 of Argiope bruennichi. Lineage (NCBI taxonomy): Eukaryota > Metazoa > Arthropoda > Arachnida > Araneae > Araneidae > Argiope > Argiope bruennichi. The sequence continues at coordinate 20,546,303 of NC_079161.1, forward strand.
AATGAGATTAACTTAAAGAACATCCGGACAAAAGCTCTTAGAAAAATCAACACTTTTAACTGTATCCCCTACAAAACATCTGGATCTAGAACAAAAGATATCAATATTTGCAATAACAGTATACGTAGTTTATTTTTTTTTACACTTGTGCATTTATAAACAAATTTTCTGAAATCCAATACAAAGCTTGCATAACTATTCAAACAATGGCTCTCAGAATTGCTCTTCCTAAATGGACTTCAAACGTTGTCTCGTTAGAAATTGATGGCCAAGAAATTATTTCAAATAAAATCAAAAAATTTTCTTCACAAATCACAAGTAGTGCTCAGTATATGATATATAATATATATTGCCCATATATTTACGCTATATATGATCAAAAGTCTAAATTTGGCATTAATTAAACGCCAAATAATTAAAATAAGGTTAAAATGGAGTTACTAGCATGCTTTAAAAATTGGACTCTCTTTCAAGCAAAAATTATAATCCTTTCTATTCCTACCATTTATTGAAATGAAGCGTGAAAAATATTCCTTTCCGAGTTCAATCTCAAAAATCGCAACCTACATTTTGAAAATCTCAGAACAAAATTCTCAGCGCAGAATTTCAAGATTATTTTATCATAGCCGCAGATGCATCCAAATCGCACTTTATAACTTCTATCTAAAGTATATCATTTATTCGTTTGGATTTCGAATTTACCCAATCTATTCTATCTTTATACCGAAGCTCTAGCAGTCTGTCTTAATAAATTCACAAGTCCAGAAAAAAAAATACTGTTAGTAAGAGCCTTGTAGTACTGCCTTGAAAAATCTATCCTTAAAGCCTTGAAAAATGTATTAAATCAACGAGAGTTTTTCCATAGAATAGCAAAAAGTAAATTTTAAAAAAAATTAAAATTAAAAGTAGAACAAGTCTCAACCAAAAATTTGTATTGGTATCGCCTCCAGGACATTCAAACATGAATTGGAATGAAAAAGCGGATTACTCTTAAAAACGGAGTCGTATCCATACCTTTGAGTGGGTTGCTGTTGAAGATATTATCAAGAAACTTTCTTTCAAAATAATCACCCAATGTATTAAAATAGCAAGTACCAAGAAGCACTCGGAGATATGATATAATTATAGCACATCTAATTACACGGATGACCATCATCCCAGCTCTTCTGAATTAAGTTGGACTCTCTAACAAATCTGGGAAATCTCTCTACAGCTTTTACATGGACATGTAGCGTTTTGTGGATCACCAAATTATACTAAGGATCACAGTACCTTCATAATTCCACGAAGCAAGATTATTGAATAAACTTAGCATGCTGGCTTTCAGAAAATTTGATACGACTTGGTGAAAAAAGATGCGAAAAATATTAAATTCGAAACAAATTTTATCTTAGCAATATACCCTTAACATTATGTTTCAACAGTGAAATGGAATTGAATAACAGAATTACAAAGTTTCATATGTGAGGGCTACTGAAAAACAGTGCATTAACGCAATATGTCGACGAACTTATTTTTATTATTCAATTCCTACTATTAGTTCACACTCTCCCTATTTATATATCTTGTCCAAATTTTCAATAGTTAATAGAATTCTTCTCAGTTCCCGTAATTCTTTTGGTGCTCTAACGGTTGGTTCCCTTGCTCATTTGTTATGTCGGTAATTGTGCAAGAATGGATGTCGGGTAAATGGGATGGAAGACAGTATTTCGAACCTGCAGAGTGGATGAAGGGTGAGTAATACATATTTTACGAGTTGATGAAATTAGGAAGAGATGCTTGTTTGAAATTTTGTATGAAGAATTTTTTGATACCGAAGAATGGTTTCATATCGAAGTATTTCGAATCGGCAGAATGGATGAAGGGTGCGTGGATTATATTTTTTATCAGTTGATGAAGTTGGGAAAAGGATGCTTGTTTGAAATTTTGTATGGAGAATTTTTTGATTGTTTCTTCTTCTCTTCTTTCTTTTCTTTTGGTTATGTATTGTTCCTGGTTATCCACACAGTCCTTATGTTCAATGTGCTAGCGAAGCTACGAGGTTCCCGCTCCCGCTGCCAGCGAAGCCGTAGAATGTTTTTTTAAGTTAAAAAATTCTACCCGGTGCCATCTACAGATGTCGAAGGCATCGCATGCTCAAATTTTTGCTCTGCTCCCAATCGACCGGCTCAGCAGGTCTAAAAAAATGATACTTATCAGTAAAAAAATTATAAGTATATTAGAGAAAGGGGTAACCGTAACTGTTCCTCAGAAGTGTTTGTTTACTTTGTCCGCCATCTTTATTGGCGACTTGGTATCCTTGGCCCAGCAAACTTCACTTTTACTACGGCTTTAACAATAGGAAGCATTGTTGGTAAAAGAATAAACTACAACATTTAACGGCTTTTTTACCTACAATTCATTTATTGCTCTATATTTTATTTAGCTCTAGATTTAAACAATGCATTCTACATAATTTAAAGAATGTCCAAAACCATTATTGTTAGGATTCCTCATCGGAAAGCGTCTTACCTCCGCCATCTTGAGAAGTTGCAGCAGACACATTTTGAGCTGTGATTAATTCAGAAGAATGCCCTGTTTTAAAATATGTTTATAATAATCTCTTCAATCGAGGTAAGTTTTGAAGATCTTCTGCATACTCTAAAACTTTTGCAAATTTGTATAAAAGTTGTTTTATATAAATCACTGAATTTCTTCTTTCTTCAGAATATGAATAGTGAATGTGAACCTTCATGTTACATACGTGACTCTTTTTTTCAATTGCTTTATCTTCACAACTGAAATTTTAATTTTTATGAAATAAAATAGAATGGTGATGAAATTGATTGAAATGTGTACTCGCTTTATGGCAGTTTCGCCTCGAATTATCCTTTCTTTCAACTTGACACAGTGAATAAGTATAAGAAAGTAAAATAAAAACAAAAGTGGGATTGCAGTTTTTTTAAAATTTATGCAAGTTTGTTTATTATCGAGACATAGTGCACCACGAGATATTTATTATCATATTAAGAAATTTACAATTGAATGTTTTATTTTTGTGACACTAACGAAAATGTGAAGTATTTAAAAATATTTGGTCTGATGACACACTTTGTGATATTTGATTTTTATCTCCCTCGTTGTATATTTGTTATCTGACATTATCTATAATAATGCATTCATTGCTAAGGCGAGCATAAAATGACAGACACTAACTGTCTGAGAAGATTGAACGTGAAAAATTTTTAGGGTTCAAATGTTTAAACCATCAGACATTTATTGGAGCTCAACGTCTTTTTCGACTTCCTAATTCGGAGCATGGCAGAAGTTTGTAAAGGGCAAATTGAAAGGCCAATCGAAATACTCGTATCGAAAGAAGAACTGTCCAATATATTAAAGAATCATACCAACGAAACGCATAAGTTGATACAAACCGCAAATTTAGATCAAAACAATTTTTTTAACTCTATGTTCGAGAATTTCATACGTAACTATTCGATATTTTCGATGGAGCTTCAAAATAATTTGCAATTTGGTTTCATTAATGAAGGGGGCAACAGCATGAAAGGAAGAAAAAAACTTAAGAAGTTCAATACTTCGGTCACTCCTCAAAAATTTGATATCAGAATTTTAATTGAAACCTTTTCATTTAAAGGAAAATGTTCTTCAGTTTCTAATATCTTGGAAAAACCTGGCGAAATGGATATCTCAAATGGGAATTAGCCCCTCACCTTTTTTTTAAAATCTTCTTTGTTTGGGGTATTTTCACTTTGTTTTTGCTTATCTTTTTGTTTCTTTCCCTTCCGATCATGACCGATTCAGTCAACGGAATGCACATGACATTAAATCTAAATCGGCCTACTTAAAAAACTTCATATTCCATAAAGACCTTCTTGTTTTTCAAGAAATTTTCTTGACAGTCTGATTCATTATATTTTCCAAATAAAAAAGTTTTTCGAAAGGTAGGCCACTCAACCTTGGTAAAGGTGATAGGTAGCAATTAATTCTAAAATCGGATGTGAGACTATCAACATGAACTATTTAACGAACGGATATTGGAGCGATGGCTGTTAAAAGATTTTTCTTCTTAATAATATTTCTTAATTATATTAACATCTACTTGCCAAAATGCTTTTTTACTAAGGAATGGCTTGACAAGTTTTTTTCCTAATTGTGTGGACATTTTAATCCTTGAAGATTTCAATATCAAACGTCCAGCACTTTGAATCGAACATGACTTCTGCATTTGCCAATCTAGTTTTAGATTTAATCACGAATTTTTATTGAAAAAGTGTTGTCAGTCTTTAATGACATTTGGTTAAATCAAAAGATCCTAGCTCATTGAAAAATTGTCGAAATTATTCCCATTCCGAAAACCAACAAACCAAGCAAAAGAATATCGTCCTTCCGCTCGATTTCACTACCTTTAGCGATGTGCAAAATATTTGAAAGCATAGTGCTCAGTCGTAACATCAAATTATCTCATACAAGATTACACCCCAATCATGCTGGATAGCAACAATGTACAATATATTATTCATCATAATATCATTAATGCGAAAAATGGTAGAAAATTTATTGTAGTGGTTAAACTTAATATTACAGCACCGCATGATTCAGTGTGGAGAGACGACATTATATCAATGCATTTTATTATGCATCTTGGTTTCCGAGGTATCCTTGTTAGATGTATTTATAACTTTATTAATAACAGAATTTTTTTCGTTTCTTGGAAAAATGTTACGTCTTACCAAAAATTTTTTTACCAGGAATTTCTCACGGAAGCGTTCTGAGTGCTTTCCTTTATACTGTTTACATGTATGATAGGCGGCGCCCTGCCCAAAGGGCAGCGAGTCTGCTCCGTGATCTGGGAATGCCGGGTTCGAGCATGGTTGTTCTCTACCCTGTGTTCTGTCTGTGAGGTGTATGAAAGAGCCCCCCCCCCCCCGTAAAAAGTGTTGTGCAGACGAATGTGCGAGTGTCATCTTCATATGAATTACAGACTTCTGTCCTCGGGTGCTTAGAGGTCTTTACTCTCAGAAGCTACTGCACCCCGCTTCCGACGATCTCTTGGACTTGGTTTGAATTGGTGTTCAATCCAAAAACATATTTTTGAAATAATACCATCTGGTTTTTCCCTATTATGTGTACGCAGATAATATTTTTCTGTCATGTTTCAATCGTAATATGGATAGAGTAATTGATAACATCTAGAAATCTTTCCTTGAATGTTTTTGTAAGACATGGCATATTACGATTAAACCGGAAAAACGTCCAGCTTTCAATTTTTCAAATAAAAAGGAATTTCAAGATAGCCGTTTTCATATTGGTGATGAGTTAATACATTGGAGTGATAATGTTAAAATCCTTGGAATTCTTTTTGCTTCAAATCTTCCTCTCAAATATGATAGCCTCATTCTCTGCGCTTCCTCAAACTCAACTTTTCTCCCTCTCGAAATTATATATCCAACTGCACTTTAACTTCGCTATTGGATTACCATCATTGGATTACTGGTCAAATTCCTTTAAACCAGAGGCTCAAAGTTCTAACTTCACGATTTTACATTAAACATTCTACGTTTGGAAAGAATTCAGCTTTAACCTGTCTTCTCCAATCCTCTTCCCCCATTGTTTGACCTATATTACAGAAACTTTTAGCATTTCAATATTTATTTGGTACTCTTATTTTGAATCGTAAAATTTTTTATACTTCTATTATTCCGTTTATTCTTTTTCAAACAGATTTGTTCAAAATCACTTTTTACTTACATGATTCATCATTTTAAAATAAACATTTACCGAGGGAAGTCTTAAGAAAGTTTTTTCAAGCTCCTAAAAAGCAGCTTGATCGAAGATGCATGTCTGTGTGTATTAATTAAATTTTAATTGCGATAGATGCAGCAAAAAGAAAACAAGGAAATATCGACACTGGTAATTATTAATACAACAACAGGCTACCAAATTTCCGGATCATTCCTTGATCTCAACAGTATTTTTACATGTAAAGGCCTAGCAATCTTCCCCGAAATTTCCAGCTTTGTAGAGAAATAAATAATTACGTCTTACTCACAGATAACTTATCAGTTTTACCAACTCTTATGAATATTAATCATTCATTCCCTAAATTAACTATACTTACCCAGGAACATTTGTTCCTCTTTCAAAATAAAATGAAATTTATGGAACTTGTTTGGAAACTTGTTATTCCAGAAAGTACACAAGCACAGGGCTTAACTTGAAAAGCGCAAATTTCTGACGCTGTGAAATGAATATCTCCCGAAAATATATTCCGGTACATCAAAAATGATATTTTTAATATGGAATTTAAGGAATGGAAAGAAAATAATTATAGTAAATCCTTTTCTCATTTGGAAAGCATCAGACCTACACATCGTCGATATTCCACCCTTTCCCAATCTAAAGATATATGTCTTGATCTAAAGCTTTCGCATTGGAACTTTTCCATCCCATTCAACTGAATTGTGACTATATATTGGAAAATGTATTTTTTGTGATTGATTTTATGGTTTTATTATTATTATTATAGTAAAATATCGTTAAATTTAGTAAGTTTTTATTTGTTTTTTTGTAATACTGATTAATCTAGAATGCAAAAACTTAATGTGCCTTGCTTGAAAGAGTGTTTAAAAATGTTATATTTCAGCTATTAAGCTAGTGGAGTGCTTTCATTAAAAAAAAAAAAAACTTCACTTATATAGAACTAATTATTGCAGGTTATGAACTTGTTGGACTATCATGGTAGAGTTTCCTGAAAGGTACTAAAAATTTCCGTAAATCGCTCAGAAAATTAGAAAAAGGGTACATTTAATTTTGTAGGATCCCAAGTAAATACCTGTCAAATAGTGGCGAAAACTCCCCATATTTTGGCGATATTTCATTATCTCACACATTCAAGTTTGGATACTATCGACTTTCTTCTAATGAAATATAATTACAAATCGATATCAGGATTCTAAAAAATTATGCAAAGACCAGTGGAGATAATTCTCTGAAATGTTTGGTGCATTATTTGTTTCATTTTTGTTGAAAACCCGAGGATCTAATAACATATCTTTAGAGGAGGCGATATGTATTTTTCTGTTGACTGGAAGTTAAAAAAAAACTTCCAAAACTTAAGATAACTCTCATTTATGATTACTATTGGTGGGTTGATGTTTGGTAATAATTCTTTTTAAATAATTGACAAAATTGTTCCGATATCATTTTAAAGAAGGATATTGATTAATGCAACGATTCTCAATCTGTGGGGAGAGCCCTCTAGGGGCGCACGAACACACTAGAAAGGGGGGCGCGAGAATATCCAAGAGAAAATATTTTAAAAAATTGGTTAACTGACTGAAGGGAAAGCACACATACAAAACAAAATATATTTCGACATATTTAATAACTTATTAAAGTAAAACAACTTACTTAATCAAAACATACTAAATTAAAAACAAATTTAATAATTATTAGTGACTTTCTTGGGCCTGTCTTGTAAAGCAAAGTTTTTCGAAGGAAGGCTTAGTATTAGAAATAGCCACTCTCAGTTCTGTTTCTATATTTTGTCTTCAAAGAAGCCACAGCAGAAAATCCAGTTTCACAAAAGTTGGATGTTGAAAGTGGTAATAGAATGTGAAATGTCCTTGTTTTTAGTGCAGAAAAATCATCCTTACTTCTGCCCAAAATTCAAATAGCGATTTATTACTAAATTGTCTTTTAATTTTTCTTCCTCATCAATTGACAGTCCTTCTGGAGTCTTATGAAATGGATCCCTAACCCACTCGTAACTTGCTATCAGTTTGTCGTCAGCAAGAAAATACTTTTTAAAATTCTATCAGCAAGGCTAAATGATTTTCAATGGTTACAAAAACAGCTTTTACATGTTCTTCTTCAGCCTTGTAAGTTTCAGTACAATCATTCACATTTGCAAACATTGTTAGGGTTTTTTTTTTTTGCTTTAAATTTCTGCTCCACAATTTCAATTTTCTACAAAAAGCATGAACTTTATCACTCGTATCCAACATACGTATGTGTATTTGCTCCTTGGAGTTGAAGATTCAAGTTATTTTATTTCTCGAATATGTCGACCAAGTACCTCAATTTCATCACAAATAAACCATCGCGAAAATTTCGGGGTCTCCGGTCTGTTTTCTTCTGCTAGGAAATTGGCAATTTCTTCTCTTTATTCATAAACACTTTGCAAAAATTTCCCATGTGATGACCATCTTGCTTCGCAATAAAATAGTAATGCTGAATGTACTAAAACCCATGTCTTTACAAAATGCGGAAAAGATTCTCGATTTCAGTGCTCTCATTTATATATAATTTACTACGGTTACAACCGTAGTTAACACAATATTCAGACCAGGACTCATTTCTTTCGAAGCCAAAGCTTCTCTGTGTCACTCAACTTCGAGAAAAGCTGACACTGTACATCTTCTGCTATATCGCCAATTCGACGAGCAACAGTATCATTTGAAAGAGGTATGGACTGCAATTGTTTTGAAAAATTATCTCCAAAGTTTCTACAATCTCAATTGCTGCTGGCAAAATAAGCTCTTCACCAATGATGTGAGTTCTACGTCTGGCTATTTTATATGAACTTTGTAAGATGCAATTAAAGCTTTTTTTATTCACAGACAAAGTTTCTTTAAAAATGATTTTTGCTTTTTATATGATTTTAATTTTAATTTGAAGAATTCTCTGGATTTGTCGACGTACTCACTATGAAACGTTTCCAAATGTCGTTTATTAGGTTTCTGGCTGTCTGCGGCCAACATTTTTGAGCAAATGATACACACGGGCCTTTCTTCTTCATTTACTTCAGCACTGATAAATCCAAAATTGAAGTATTCTTGAGAATATTTTCTTGATTTTATTTTCGGAACCACGCTCGTCTGTGCACTTGTTGATGTTTGACTATCGTCTAATGCTGCTTACTTCCGCTTAAAAATGTATCCATGAGTTTGCATGAATCTACTGCTGTGAATATTTAATATGGTGAATTGCAATTAACACGAAAACATGCATAACATACACATTCACTATAGATTCGATAGCGATAAAAGGATCGATTCGAATGAAACTGGTTGGGTAAGAGATAACTTTAACGTTATCTTCCTGTTTGACTTTTATTTCAAATATAATATTTAAATTTTCCCCGTTTTCATTCGCTGTTTACCACTGGCTTGTCCAAAATGCCAAGATGTGGTTTCTCGCCAACGTTGGCTCGTTTTTACTCTTGTTTTGGCAGTTAGTTAAAAATAATTTAAAAACAGAATCCAAAATACTCAATATACATTATTGTTGTATACATTTTATTGTAAGTGGGGGGCGCGATGAAAATTATGATTGAAAACTGGGCCGCAAATATTGAAAGGTTGTGAAACGCTGAATTAATGGATTCCGAAAATTGCCATATGAGTTTTTATAATATGATACTTAACGTAAGTGTCAGAATAAGTGTCTGCCTTTAAAATTTTTTGTATGCCATTGTATTTGTATCAGTTAACCTTATTTTTTTCCAGATATTATTTTTTAATTAGTATGTTTGTTAATAAAATTTAAAACAACCGAAATATATTATTATAATAAAAGGTACAATTCGGTTTTAACTGAATGCACCTAGAAATAATTTCGCCAAATTATAAAAATATACCCAAGTGCATTATTATTGATTATGAAAAATTCTGAATCACATAGTATAAAGTTTGGAGACTGAAATCGCCAAGTTGTTATCTGTTCGAAAACCAAATTTTTGGTATTATGTCAGTCTATTTGCTTGTAAATGATGAGGATAACTCAAACACTTCGAGCTAGAAGGAGAAAATTCGATATACAATCTTTACCACAAATTCAAAGATTTCTGTCAAATTTTGAGCACATTTGAACTTTTTTTTTTATTGCTGCGGCTTTCGAATATTAATTTACACGATAACTGAAATCTAAGAGAATAAGAATAGCTTTCACATCTATAGTATATGTTGGCGCCAATAAGTCAGCAGAAAGCTCCACCTACTAATTTTGTAGCGCCACCAAGTGGTAAAAATGATGTAACCTTTTTAGAGTGTGTTGTGAGTGTTGAGAAGAAAGCAATGGAGATACAGTCCAAGAGTTATCGTTTCATTTATATGTGATTGAGTTTTTTAAAAACTGAGCTATCGTGGGTGAAAACATGGTCCAGTTCGCCGGAGATGACTATGCATCTATTGTATAGTGATTCATCATTTGAAATGTGTGATTTTTAGTGGAGGTATCGTCGATGATAACGAACTTGGTGCGAAAATACCAAGAATGAGAATTCTGTTGTGGATAACTGGTCTCGAGTGACAGAAATCTCAGCAAAGAAGTAGGGCAATATTATCCTTTGAGTTATTAACGAGTTCATTTCCCGAGCTGAAGTTAAATTTGTTTTTGATGCGTTATAATTAATTACCCGAGATGAAGTTAATTTTGTTTTAATGAGGTTAGAATAAAATTGTGATATTGTTTTCTTGAATTATATATTTAAAATGGCGGGTTTAGCAAAATTAAAGAAAGATGAATTAAAACTCGTCGCCGAGGAGATAGGTTTGGTTGTTGCGGAAGACATGAAAAAGAGTGAAATAATTGAGGAGAGTGATGTGTTCAAAAATGACAACGAAGTTGTTAAAGATTCTGTAGATCGTATAATAGTGAATAGAAATAAAAGAAAATCTGATCAGGGTAGTAAAATATAACTGGAGCGTCTTAGATTACAGATAATTAAAATAGAATACAATTAGCGCAAGTAAGGGCTAATGAAAATAGTACTCGGGCTTCTGTCAATGTACAGTTTAAAACCGAACCAGAAGAGTCACTGGATAGCTTATTAAAGTCTGAGAATATTGCGTATTAAACCACTGAGCAAAGCTCAGGATTGGGGTTTCTTTTTTACTTCGTTAGAGAGCATTTAGTACTTACTAAAAGGTACCCGATAAGTTTAAAGCAGATATTTTATTAAATTTATTAGGGAAAAGAACTTGTAATATCTTAACTCATACTGCTGAGAAAGATTTAAATAGTTATGACGAAATTAAATCAATTGTATTAAGAGAATTTGAACCAACAGCGCAAGCGGTTTTAGAGAATTTTAGAAATGCTTCTAGAGATAACGAAACTCATGTGCAATTCGCGTCATACTTAATGACGAGTTTTGAATATTATTTAAAATTAAGAGGTGTTACAGATTTCGAGACCCTAAAAGAGTTGGTAGTTTCGAATAAATTATTCCAAACTCTGGACAAAAGAACAGTAACTCATATCAATATTAGACAAAACCAAAAGTGGTTTACACCTCCCCAGTTAGGAAAAGAATGTGATCTGTATTTTGCTTCCAAAGACAAAAGCATTAATGAGACGAGAAAAGGGCAAAATCATAGCAACGAATTTAAACCGGCATTAAAAGTATTTTTCAATGAAATGAAAAATAAAAATTGTGATTTATGTCTAAAGAGCGAAAGTCATCCGTTATATGCTTGTCCTAAATTTAAGAGACTTTCGGTTCTTGAACGCGTAATAGCAGCAAAAAATAAAAACGCCTGCTTTTTATGTTTATCGTCTAATTGCAGCCTTAAAAATGTTCGTATAGAAATTATTTCTCTGGAAAAGCTCACAATAAATTAATACACTTTTCGAAAGAAGCAAAAAAATGTTTTATCTTCAAATGTAAAAACAGCTGAAGTCATAAATAATTCGCAATCGGAGGGGATAATTTCGGACCAAGGTTCAGTTTCCTCCAATAAGTGGAGTACGTCTTTCCTTGCAACAAATCTAATCATAAATCAAAATGTAGTTCTGTCTACTGTAAGATGTTTAATAAAAGATAAATGTTCGCAATGGCAGGAAATAAGTGCCTTTTGGATAACTGCTCACAGTGCTGCCTCATGAGTCGGAATTGTATGCAGAGGCTACAACTTAAAAAGTGAAAAAATTAATCTATTTCCTGCATTTGTCCCAGTACCATTAATTAATAGTGCCTCGCTGGTAGTTAATCGCAGATTTACAGCAACTGTGGCTAATAAAAATAAAAGTTTCGAAAGAAATATTTCGATGTTAGTGGTATCAAAAATAACATATTTAATACTGAATAAGATGATACATAGATACGCGTGCACAGATTCCAGAATAAATTGACCTTGCGGATCCTAATTTTAATATTCCTGGGAAAATAGATATTTTATATGGCGCTGAATACTTTTAGGAAATAATAAAGCCGGGAAAATTAAATGCTAAAAATGAGAATTTGATGTTACAGGACTCTGTATTTGGGTATATTGTAGGATGTAGCGATTCGAGTTCAGATAAATTAAATTCTAACTAACGCCCTATAAATAGTATTCCTGATCCAGATTATTCAGAGAGAAAAAATAATCTTTTATCTCAATGGCAAAGATTGAGCAAAATGGTCCAAATAATTCGGAAAAAATGAAAATTAGAATTATTTAAATAATTTGCAAACCAGACACAAATGGCAGTGTGAGAAACAAAATGTTTCAAAAGATTCTATGGTTCTTTTAAAAGATGATAATCTTCCCCCTTCCCAGTGGACAATGGGAAGAATACAAGATATAATTTATGGATCAGATGGCAAAGTCAGAATAGTATTTGTGAAAACTCCACAAGGAATAAAAAAGAGCTATTTCAAAGATTTATTTATTACCATGTGAATAAAATCAATGTATATCTGGTGTAATTAATTATTGTATTTAGTATTTAAAATGGTATATAATGTTTATTCAAATTGTTCATCGTAACTGTTGAAATATATCTTCTCTTTTCAGAATCGTTTTATATACATTGTTCAATTTTATTTTAACCCTGTCTAGGGCCGTGGGAAGTATGCTTCCCACCAAATTTATCAATCTTTGTATGAAATTATGTAGGTTGCCATAAGTTCTGACAAATTTTTTTAGAAAGACAGAAACTTAGATGCTTCAGTTCTTTATCTCACACAAAATGATGTGTCTTGATTTGTTACTTAATTATTAATTAACCAAATTAATTAATTAATCAAATAAGATTTATATAATAAGAAAAATGATTCCCTTTTCTTATTCTAATTTCAAGCCTAAAAATATTTTAACATAATATGACTAGAAAAAAATGGCCCTTTAAAGGGTTAAAGTGTAATATTTTTTGTATTCTGTGCAAGATAATTGTTAAATTTTTATTTCTGTAATGTTCTGAAATTTTGAAATGATACTTCAAGAAGGGGGGGGGGGAATGTTGGTACCAATAAGTCAGCAGAACGCTCCTCCTACTAATTTTGTAGCGCCACCAAGTGGTAAAAATGATATAACCTTTTTAGTGAGTGTTGAGAAGAAAGCAATTGGGATACAGTCCAAGCGTTAGTGTTTTATTTATATGTGATTGAATTTTCTTAAAGCTGAGCTATCGTGGGCCAAAACAGTATAGAAAACTATAAACTGTGAATCATATCCAAGAAAACATTGACTGTCTATCGGTCTGTACTCTCAGAAACATGTAAACTCGGTAACTCAAAAACGCGAGACTGAAATATATTATATCTTGTATGTGATTTTGTGACTCAAATTATAATTTTGTATCACATTTTTCTTTCAATTTGTTGGGAAAACGTTTCTATATCCCAAATTTGATTTTAGGATATTTTTAACGGGTTTTTTAGGGATTAATCTCCAAAACCCTCGCCAAGGATCACACGACTAATTCACTAAAAATGTTTAATGCACGTCAAAGGTTAATAATTCATAATTATTGTATGCCAATTCCATGCGAGATGAACTACTGAAAACTACACTTTTAAATTCAGTAGGTTTCCTTAGTATTATTTGCACATAAAAAGAAACGTAAGGTAACTTTTATAGAATAGTTATTATTTATTTTTATCCTCATAACTTAAATTAGTGTTAACGGATAGTAAATTTCTAAAATCATCAGATGTCTTTATTATAATGAAAAACGTTCTAATGAAAACTGTGGTTCCAAAATTTTTGCTGGTTCATATTTATATCAAGTTATCTCAATTTATTCTTCAATTTAATCCCTTCTTCAACTGTAAATTTCTTTTTTGACACAATGGAATTGGTTAGACAAAAATATCACTAACTTAGAATCATTTGTCGTTGAAATGGTTTGAATAATATAGTAAATATATTATTCTTCAAGAATTATAATTTCAAATCACTATTTCCGTTTTCTTTTAAGTATTTTTTAAAATATTGTTATTATTCAAAGCATTATCAAGTGAAATTTAAAAATGAAATTCATTTTAATATATTTGCACTGTATAATTTGAAAATCGTATTCTGCTTGTGATTTTAGAGCTTATGTAATTGTAAAAAAGCTGAAAGCTCCTTTTGATAGAAAACAAATAAAATTTTGAATAGTTATAAAAATAACCTTATTTTTTGTAAGATAAATGACTTTGTAATTGATTTAGACAGATTTATGAATTGAAGCTATAATATCAACTTCATAATATGAAATGAATTTCAAAAAGTTTAACAATGAAAAACATTGTTGAAAGTGGAATCGGTTTCAACAAGTCATAATATTGTTACTTGGGTATAAATTATGTTCCAGTGTAATTAGAAACAGTTTCTAACAATAGTCTTTATATAATCCAAATAATGTCCAAAGGCATTATTGTTAAGATTTATGTTTGGCAATCGTATTCTCACCGCCATCTTGGTAAAGTTGTGTATCAAACGTTTCCAGTTCTGATAAATTCACAAGAAAATAACTGTGAAGTATGTTCAGTGGATGCTTTCTTCTTTCTAAGACAGGTTAGTAATAGATTCCTTTGAATGCAAAGAGATTTCAATAAAATTAAGTATTAAAAAATCAGCTTGAACTGCTATAGATTTTTTGCTCTTTCCTAGTTTGAACAAGTTCTTTTCAGTCTTGTTGACCACATTTAAGCTCATATTATTGTTAACCTGATCTGAAAACTTAAATTGCTCAACAAGAGTTCAAAATTCAATTTGAGTTTTGCTTGCATTCCAGTATGTGACAGTTTATCTTACTCGAGATGTAATATAACCGGAGTTGTATCTCGAAATACTGATATCATTTCATTAAATTTTATATTCTCGCGGACTTGTTTCATTTTTCAATTTCATATAACATAAAAATATAATGCGAATATATTTTATAGTTTAATTTCATCCTTATTATTTTCATCTCTTTAAGTGCAAATAAATTATTCCATAAAGTTTCTGTTGATTAACTGGAAACAGCAATGAATCTTGAAATAAAAATAGTCCTAAAAAGTTTAAACAACTTTATTTAGAAACAGCTGAAAAATGTCATCAAAAGAAATCGTCAATCGTAATTTAGTATCTCGCTTAACTAAAATAGCATTTAAAAGGATTAATAAAGAAATCATTTTCTCAAATTGATGCAATGACATATTTTATTACGCAAAAGTGGTATTTCTACAATTTCAAAAAGAGAAATATTGAGTAAAATTATTGAACAAACATGATTATCAGATAATCATTTAAAATCGATTTCATTGTTAAAATGACTAATAGGATTTTAGAATGTGTCGGTGATCTCAAAAGGAAATAAATTTTTAAATTGTATATTCCGCACTCCTTCTCTTGTATGTTGACGTCTGCAAAGATTTGTCAATAAACGATTTAAGTTATCCGTGGGTATTCTGATATAAGGTACGAAACTGATTTGTTCTCTATGCTTCGCATTCATTTGCGGTTAAAAAAAATCTTTCAAATCCTTATCAAACACCAAAGTTTTTACCCCCCGGCTTAAGGAGAGCAAATAATAAAATATTTCCCCAATTTGATTATATGGGAAATGCAAGTGAATGAAAATCAGTTTTCTATAGTGTTTGGAGTTTCCGAATCTAATGGTCCAATTGCTGTACTTATTAAGCTCTTTGTTCATTAAGAAAATCTTTTAAAAACATCTGAATTACAGTTTGCTCCGGTCCATCTTCGAAGACAAAATTATTGAACAAATTAAACGCAATTCAGGGGAGGGTCTGAATTACAATTTGCATTTAATGCCTTTTATTTCACTTTTTCCTTCGTTGCTTTTTGTTTGAATGACACACTTTTACGAGAGAATCATTCATGTTTAAATCATCTCTGTTTTAATATGGGAGAAATGCTTAATTGCTTCTTTGACATACGCATAACATTATTGAAGAAGTAAGAAAAAATATCAAAGAATGTCAACACAATATGAATGAGCTAAAGAAAATTAAATGGCTTTGCACATTTATTAGAAGTATTAGAGATGGATCATGATAATGCCCTTGCAGTATTTGGGTAGTAAAATATTGGTTAGATGTATATAAAAAATATTATTTTACATTTTTCTTTAAAAAAATGTATATCCAAAGTGAGTAAAAAAAAAAAAATTAACCTGCTTTTAAAGCTCTGCTATAAGACAGGCATTTATTGCATTTCTTTCAAATATATTTTCTTCAATATGCAGCATAATAGTATTTGCTATATAGGTATCATATTTTTACTTTCTTTTTATGTAATATAGAGAAAGTATTTTAACTCTCAAAAAATGCAAACTCGAGATCTTGACGAATCTCCAAAATTTAGACATCTTTGTATTTGAAAAACACATTTTTGAAATATCCGTCTGTCTCTCAGTCTGTGACAGACAAAATTCAAAACCGCCTTGAGCAACACGGACGAACTCGCCAAGGAGGACACCATTGATTCAGTAAAAAGGCCAAATTCCAGCCAAACTGAGCTGTTAATAACTTGCGAAGTTTGGAAATTTCTATTTGTATCGCCACAATGATACACTTTTCACTGAAATTAGTATGAGAAAAATCGTATTTATAGAATTTCTCACCTCAAACAAACTAACAATAATATTAAATATTTAAAAAGAATGAAATGTAAGAAAAAAATTTTCTTTAAGAATAATTTTATATCCACAAGCATAATTTATCACAACTTTTTACTAAGAAAGAAAACTATTGTTTTTGAAGTAATCACCCGTCTTGTTTTCCTATCCAAGCAACTTCGACAAGAAGAAGGTGGTATGTCAATGATTTTATCGTTTGTTAGAATAAAAAAGCGGCTGGAAGAATTAGAGCAGAAGGTATATTTACCGTTTTTAAAAAAAATTGCGCTGAAACTTCTTTATAACAAGCCTCGATATCATTCTCATTCATCCCGCATTTTCTACCAACACTTATACTTGGCTTACAATGTTTGGCCATAGGGTACACAAAATTTTCTTAAAATTCGTCTATTTTTGGCATCGCTGCTTTTTATTTCGGAGCTTTACATTAGCCAAGTAACTTTGGCGATTTTAATATCCAACGCCTGCCATGGGCGAGCACTAGTTACGAAAGAGTCTATTAACGTGTGATTCATCATGGTTAATTGCTTGAATGTGATTAATGCACAAAAACCTTTATTATAGTTGTTGAAATGGTTCAAATTAGGATGACAGCCTTTGTAGCTAAAAATCCTTTAATCCCCCTCATTCAAACAAAAATGGTTCAAATCTACATGCATATTTAGGAAAAACAGATATTCATGTAAATGAGACTGTTATGAGATTTTATAAATAAAATATTAACAAATGGGTGTATTGGATACAATTCCTAATCCTATTGCAAAATCTCATTTTTATATATTCAATAAATTCCTCAAACAATACATGTAATGTACAGCAGTAATGTATTGTGGCAAAATTGGCGACTCTTTCATTAAGTTCTATGATAATCAGCATCATAAAGTATTTACTAATTTTATTCAGATTTCAAAATTTTTTAGATAAATCGCTTAAAAGATTAGAAATTTGACAGTAATAGTGTTTCTCTACCAATATCAAGATGAGTGTGTATGAAATATTGCCGTGAATTTGGGTTTGGGGTGGAGTGGCGCAAGAGCCGTGGATTAATATTGCCGCCAAAGGGGAACAGTTGGCATGAAACTGAAAAAAGAGTGCTCAGTTCTTTTAGATTTCAGCTTAGCCTGAACCATTTTACCATTAAAAATTAGTAAATAAAAAAATACTTTAATCGGAGGATTATTTCTTTTAAAATTATTTTATTATCCCTATGTCTCTGAATCCAAGAAAGTCAGAGGAGAATCAACATTTGATTTTTTTGCTAATGTTTCGCTGTATTTCGATATTTTGAAAAACTCCAGGAGCAAAATGAGTTAAATAGTAGATAAGGAAGAATAAATATTCACTGCATATGACTTTTATAGCCAAAACACTTCAAAGTCAAAATGAAATGCTTCTAAAAGCAACGCTAAATTAGAAATCAGCGATATGCTTTATAATGAAATTAAAAACAATTTAATAGCTTTTATATGAAAATGCAACATATTGAATGTCACTAAGTCATATTATGTCTTAGCAGCAGTAGAATTGCAGGAAACAAGACTTTTAAATAAGGTAGATTTGTCGGTATTAAAATTACTTGATATGGCATAGAGAATAAGATGACAAATTATTAAGGCCTCATCAATAAAGTTTATAATGCAATTCAGTAACATAATTACAAAATTTTATCTACTAAGAAATCGTATATTGCTAGTAAAAATAGTGAATTAATGCAATAAATCAATCCTAGAGTTCCTATTATTTCTTGTTACATAATATGGTATATATGCAAACAACTTTAAACACTTCATTCGAAGCGAAATGTCACCGATGTTAATAAATTTAATTCATGTGCAAATCTTTTCGGTTGACAAATTAGAAATCAGAAAACTATGAGATCACTAAATTTATTTTTTTCGAAATGGAAAGGTAATGTTAAAGAACATGATAATGTTGCCACACCAGAGTTTTTAAACGGTAACTCTTACATTTAGTGATAAAGAAATAATTAATTGAAACAAAAAGATTGACTGTTATTTCAACCATTGAATAAAAATCACGGCGCACCTGACTTTGAATCAGACTCGTAACAAAATTTATATTTTAATAAATGGCTGAATTTTAATTAATTTAATAGAAGTCAACCTATGTAGTCAACTTCCATTTCAGAAATAAATGATTAAAAATCCTTTAACAATGGGAAGCATTGTTAGCAAAAGAATTAACAACAATAAGCGATAGCAATGTTTCCTAACTCCTTAATTGTTCCATATTTTATAGAAGCGTTTTACCCAACAGATTGAAAAAAAAATGACACAAAACTATACTTGAAGTCGTAAAATCAATGGCAAACCGAGTCTGACATATTTAAGTCACTGCGTTTTTACTTTCTCGTAAAGTTGGTTTAGAGAATGTATCGTAATGGTCAAAAATTCGGAACAGGAGATTTTGACATATCTTCACATTTTAAACATTGTATTACGAAAACCCACTTCCGAAAAATTTTGAATTAATTAAATATAATTCTTTATTGTTATGAAAAAAAGTTAGGAGAATTTCGAATCAGTGGAGAAGTGGACCATCTTGATATCCTTCAAACAAATTAATAATTTGTGTTTTTAACACCAATCCGCTTCTGATAAAGTATTCAGATTATTTCTATTTTTTTTTTTACAACGAAAATTCTCTATTCAGTCTACTTTTTACTTTGTCGAATATACAGTATCGAGAAAGTATAGTAATCATAAAAAAATTCGAACTCGAGATTTTCATGTATCTCCTATTTGAGACTTTCCTGAATTGAAAAAACTCGTTTTTAGAAAACATCTATCTGTCCCTCTCTGACAAAGGTAACTCAAAAACGCTCAAAGCTATAGCGTTGATATTTTGATATACGCTCTTTACAATAAATTTGCAGCTTTCTGTCAACGTTTTAGTAAAATTTGTCCAGAGGAAGTTAACACGATCAATAATACAAAACGAAGAGAAACAGATAAAATTCGGTACACACAGATTTAACATCTATAATGTAGACACCTGTCGAATTTTGGGATAAATCCAATTGTTGATTGTCTGTCAGTCTGAATTTTAGTTGATTGTCAGTCTGAGTCAGAATTTTTATTTTAATCGATTGAGAAAAACGTTTCAAAAACACAAATTTGATTTTTGGATAATATTAACGTATGTCAAGGATTAATCATGAAATAACTCGCCAAGGATGACAGAATAGATTCAGTAAAAATGCTAAATTCCCGCCAAAACTTATTATTTTGTAATTTTTGTACGCCAATGGCATGTAAGGCTTTTTCTGGCATGAATGTTTACTAGAATGTACGCAAAGAAGTTTTGAGATGATCATACGCTGGTTCAAATATCCTAGTTACTGGTTTAAATATCCTAGTTACTGGTTTAAATATCCTAGAATTGAATAAAAAAGTGACTCACATTTGGCAAGTTGTTAAAAAGAGCTGTTAGTATCTTGCGAAATTTGGAAATATCTGTTTGCATTGGTACAATGACATATTGTTTACTAAGTTAATGAGAAAATCGTATTAAAAACTTCTCACCTCAAACAAATTAACAATAATCATTAATTATTTAAGAAGTATTAAGAGTAAGAAAAAATGCTTTAAGAATATTTTTATTTCAACTGGCAGAATTTTTCCTAACTTTTTGATATTAATTTCAGAAATTAACGTAAGAATAACAGAAATTGTTTTTGAAGAAATCACCTGTCTCGTTTTGTTATGTAAGAAAAGTCAAAATAACAAGGTATGGAAACGATTTTATCTTTTGTTAGAAGAAAAGAGCAGTTCGAACAATTAGAGTAAAAGAGCAATCGGTACATTTAACTATTTTTTTTAAATTAGCCCTGGAACTTTTTAATAACAACATAAATAAATATTTTGAAGCCTTATTGTCATTCTCAATCACCTCGCATTTTGTGCCAACATTTTTCCATGGCTTATAGTATTTGGCTCTAGGCCATGCAAAAAATTAAAATTCTTCTTTGTTTGCATTACTTTATTTAGGTACTCGTATATTATCGGAGTGACTTTGGCGATTTTTATATCAGTCGCCTGCCGTTGGCGAGAATTAGAAAGAGACTAATAGCGTGTGATGTATCACGATTAATCGCTGGAATGGGATTAATACACGATTACTTTTTTTTCTGTTGTAAAAGCAGTTCATCAAATTTCTATGTATACTTTTGAAAAGCAGATATTCTTGTAAATGGGGCAGTTATGAGATGTTATTAATAAAATATTAACAAATCCGAGTCTTATACAATTCTTCAAACATTTCAAAAACAATATTTTCATATATTCAGGAATTTTCCTTAAATGATACATTCAATGATGTAAGCCAGAAATATATTCTGGCAAAAGTGGCGAATCTTTAATCAGCTTTTATAATAAACTTCATCATCAAAGGTTTGTCATCTTTAATCTAATTAAAAAATTTTTAGATAAATCCTTCAAAGATTTGAAATTCGACAGTAGCAGTATTTTTCAAGCATTACTAAAATCAAGATGGCTATTTATGCAAAATTGCCGGTTGGTTTGGATCTTAGGTTTTTTTTTTTTTTTTTGACACCTGAGCTATAGATTATTATTGACGGTGAGGTGAACAGTTGGCATGCAACTGAAAAATTTGTACTCAGTACTTTCAGATCAACCTAAACCATCATAAATTAGTAAGTGAAGATACTTTAATCCGAGTATATGTTGTTGCTTTCAGATTATTTTGATATCTTTACCCCGCTGAAGCCAAGAAAGAGAGAGGAGAACAATCATTCCGTGTTTTTGGCGGTACGACCAGAGTTTAACCCCCTTGCTTTGGTGCAATTTTCAAAAATCGCCAACTCGCGAACAACGGTCTTGCGCCGTGTTTTGCGAAATGTTCAAAAGCAAGGGAGCAGATGTCCAATCATAGCGCATGATAAAAGGCGAAAGATAATAGGTTTGCAAGTCTGGAAGTTGCCAGTTTTGGCGTGTTATCGCAACTTGGCGAAGAAGGGGGTTAAACTCCAGTTCAACCATTTTTGGCTATAGGTCGCATGTCGATATTTTGGAAAACTCCAGAAGCAAAATGATTTAAATAGTAGATAAGAAAGAATAAATATTCAATGCACATGCATTTTATCACCAAGCAGTTGAAAATCAAAAAAAAAAAAAGTTTCCAAAAGAAACGCTAAATTAGAAATCAGCGATATGCTTAGTTGTGAAATGAAAAACAACTTTATAGATTTTATATGATTACGAAAATGCAATATCCTACATGTTACTAATTCGTACACATTGCATAAATAGAATCGCAGGAATCAAAATTGTTCAATAGTTTAGACTTGTTGGTGTTAAAATATCTTGATATGGCATATGGAAGAACATGAGCAATTATTAGGGATTCTGCAATAAATCTTGTAATGTAATTCAGAAACAGAATAATAAAAATTTATCTGTGAACAAATCGTATATTTCTATAAAAAATAGTGAATTTATACAATAATTCAATCGAGTTTTCCAACTATTTTTTGGTAAATAATATGATTTTTATACAAATAACCTTAAACATTTCAATGGCAACGAAATATAGCCGACGTTAATAAATTTAATTCATGTGCAAATTTTTTTGTTTGACTAAAATTAGAAATCAGGAAGCTATCAGATCAATATATTTCATTTTTCTAAATAAACTGGTAATGCTCAATAGTATGATACTGTAGCCATTCCAGAGGTTTTAAACGATAATTCAGAAATTTAGTGATGTGGAAGTAATTGATCAAAAAGGAAGAATCGCCTGCTATCTCAACCATTGAAAAATTTAACAGTGTAACTGTCTTTTGAATCTAACTCATAACGAAATTATAATTTTAATAAATGGCAGAATTTTAATTTATTTAATAAAAGTCAACCTATGTAGTCAACTTCCATTAGAGAAATAAATGACCCAAAATCTTTTAACAATGGAAAGCATTGTTGGGAAAAGAATGAACTACAACAAATAGTAACATTGTTCCCTAAAGATCTTTTATTGTTCTATACTTTGTTTCGATTTAACTTTAAACAATGCACTGAAATATTCTAAAGAATGTCCAAACCCATTACTGTTAGGATTCATAATCGGAAAGCGTCTTACCTCCGCCATCTTGAGAAGTTGAAAGCAGAACATTTTGAACTGCGATCAATTCAGAAGAATATCTTGATTTCAAGATTTGTTCATCTCTTCAATCCAGATAAGTAATGAATATCTTCTATATAATCTAAAACTTCTGCAAATTTGGCTAAAAGTTGTTTCTATAAAAACCGCTGCATTTTTTCCTTCTTCGGAATTTAAATAGTGAAACGATGTTAAATAAGTGAGAGACTCTTATTTTAAATTGCTTTATCCTCTCAACTAAATATGATAGCTTTTATGAAGTTGAAGGAGTTGTATATTCGCCTTCTGGCTTTTTTGTCTCATATTGTCTTGGCTTTCTACCTCATATTGTGAATGACAAAAACAAAAGTGGAATTACAGTTTTGTTTCCAATTTATGCAAGTTTATTTAGTATCGAGACTTAAAATATCACGAGATATTTATTATTATATAATGAAATTTGAAAGTGAATGTTTTATTTTTGTTAGACTAACGAAAAAGTGAAATACTTTGAAGTATTACATTTGCTATGATGACATAATTTGAAATACTTTATTTTTATCTCGTGCATTATATATTTGTAAAACTCATTAAAAATTGATTTTGTCACTGACTTCATTTAACTAATCATTACTCTAGATGAAGGTAAAATCCATCTTCTGAAAACGTTTTTAAAAGTCTGGAGACATATAAGATTATGGAATGCAATTCTTAGTGGTATAGTTGGATCGCGATATCTCATAAAATCAATTCTGTTTGTTTATTAATTAATGGTGAAAGAGCCAAAACTCGCCAAGTAAAGCAACAAAACCAAATTCGCATTGTACCTCTATTGGCGGGCTCGAGTGCGCTTCCAACATATAAGCAGTATATATTAAAAAATTTTATTTTATATTATGCTGTTTATATTAAAAAATTTCAAAATTACTGATGTTAAAGATGAAAAATACAAAGATGCCAAAATTATCGCCAACGAAGCGCCAATCCTTCATCTTAATTAATAAGTCCCGAATGCTGTTTGTTTACAATAGCACAAACTACTTCTTACTCGACTCTTTTGAATTGTTTTAGAATGATTTAACGCCATTCTTCACATTTTTCGCTAAATTGTCAATATTTTGGCGATTTCACAGTTTTCTAATTATATCAAAAATACTAGCAGAAATCAGCATTATAAAAAAGTCAATTCACAGAACTAATAATAACATTAAACTCTTTTAATGTAAAATTCAGGTTGAATTAAAAATTGTTTAATACAATTTTAATTTCAATCGACATAATGACCCCTTGAATTTATTTATGAATGCATGAAATCAAAATTAAAAATTAATTTAATTTTACAAAAAACAGTGTCTGTGGTCTTCAAAACTTTTTCGCACATACTTTTTAATATTATCCCCTATAATGTTATTCATGAGAACGCCATGCGTAGTATTGGCTTACTACTAAATGGTAATTTTTGGAGTGAGTTTAGTATTTTTATTGAATCTATCGAGTGATCCTTGGCTTTTTTTTTGGCAAATAATCCGTTACAAGCATTTAAAAGAAACCTAAAAGCAAATTTGGGCAAGTCTTTTCCCCAACAGATTGAAACAAAAATTTGAGATGAAGCTATACTTGCAGTTAATAAATCAATCACATAACAAATATGATATATTTAAGTCACTGTGCTTTTACTTTCTCATAAAGTTAGTAAAGAGTATATAATTATTGTAGTTAGTATAAAATGTATAGTAATAGATAAAAAATTCGGGTTGAACCAAAGTTTAACCCCCTTCTTCGCCAAATCACGATAACGCAAACCTATTATCTTTCACCTTTATTATGCACTATGATTGGACATTGCTCCCTCGCTTTTGAACATTTCGCAAAATACGGCGCAAGACCGCTGCCAGTGAGTTGGCGATTTTTGAAAATTGCGCCAAGCAGGGGGTTAAACTCCGGTCGTACCAAAATTCGATTGATGAATCTCTACGTTTTAAACCTCCTTGAATTCAAAAAACACTTTTTTGGAAAAGGTCTATATATCTGTGAGAAAGATAACTAAACAAAATTTCAGGTAGAGGAATGAAATTTGGTACATGTTATTTATACCATATTTATAGGTTTCTGTCGAATTTCGCGAAAACTCTGGTCAGAGAAAATCTGTCGTCTGTCCCGCTGTTCGAATATGTTAACACGATAGCTACAAACACAATGCGAGCTAGACAGATAATATTTAGCAATCAGATTTAGCATCTACATTATAGACATCTATCAAATTTTAAGCCAAATCCAAGAAAACATGGACTGCCTGTCTGCTTGTACCTTCAGAAACATGTAAACTCGATAACTCAAAAACATAAGCCAAGTACTTACGAATTAACGCCACCGCAGCTACAGATTTGGCGCTTTTTGAGCTAATGCGTCAATAAAGAGCAATCCTGTTGTTCGCACATAACACTTAAAAACCGCCAAATCTGTAGCTGCTGCGGCGTTGAATTTTGAAAGTGATTGGTGGCACTTTAAAGCCGCCAAATCTGTATCTGCGATGGCGTTAATACGTAAGTACCATAGCGATTTAAATATGTTATATTTGCTAAGTGATTTTGTAACTACAAGTATAGTTTCGTATCAAAATTTTCTTTCAATCCGTTGGGAAAAACCCGGTTAAAACTCAAATTTGATTTTCGGGTATAGTTCCGTTTTAACGGCTACCAAAAAGAGCCACAAAAAATTTCGCCAAATTATAAAAATAAACTCGAGTATCAAGCATCAATTTATATAATCACATGCTTTATAATTTGACGATTGAAATCGCTAATTTGGCAAAATTTTTACTTGGAGCTTATTGGTCACCGTTACCACAGAAGAGTACCGATTTTCGGATACTTTTAGCCGCTTGTCAGGGATTAATCGCCAAGGGTCAAAAGATGGATTCACTAAATATTCGAAAGCCAAAGGTTAAATTTTTTTTGAATATTGTAGGCCAATGATGTGTAAGGCGTTCCCTGGTATAATACCTTTATTAGAGAGTTTGCCAGAAAATTTTGTAGAACTATTTCTGCTGGTTTTCTTTATAAAGATATCGACAAAAATGAAATTGCTCAGTTAGATAGGAATCGGAACTAAAAACTATTTTAAACTAATTGAAAACTACACTTTCAAGTTCCATATATTTCCAAACATATTATTTCATATAGAAAGAAACTAGTGCACTTTTATCGGTAGTTATTATTTTTATCCTAGTGGTGCAAAACTAAGCTGATAATGGATTTCTTAAATCATCAGATATCTTCAGTATTAATTTATTTACGTCAAGTAATCAAAACTTATTCTTTAATTTAAAGTCGAAAATATAATTAATTTCGCCTTTGTCGCAATAAACTTGACTACCGAAGAAGGAACAGCTTTGATATACAGTCATTTTCGCCTAAAAAATACTTCATCGCCAAATTTTAGCGAAATGGGCAAATATGGCGAAAACGGCAGCAATAGCGTAACGCTAGCAAAAGCGCCACCGAAAAATTGCCAACCTTGCAAGTTGCAAGGTGCCAAATGACTCTATATTAAAACATAGCTCAGAAAGAATATCACTCAGAAAGAATTAGAATTTTATGAAGAATTTTAATTAATGGGCGTTGAAATGGTTTGAATATAGTAAATAAAATATTCTTTAAGAATTATAATTTCGAATTACCATTTCCGTTTTCTTCCAAGTGTTTTTAAAATATTGTTATAATTCAAAGCATTAGCAAGTAAAATTTAAAAATGAAATTGTTTCGATTTCATTTTAAATTTTTAAATTTCTTGTGTTTTAATAATTTGAAAATCGTATTCTGCTTGTGATTTTAGAGCTTATGCAATTGTGGATAAGCTGAAATATGAAAATATTTTGACTAGCTATAAAATTAACCCTATTTTGTTTGTAAGATAGACTTAGTAATTAATTGCGGCAGAATTTTGAAATGAAACTGTAACATCAATTTCCGGTATAGAAATGTCTGTGGAGTAAGATGGATGAAGTTCGGGACATGGCCTTCAAACCACATTTGTAGATTTCTATCTAATTTTGAACAGAATCTGTTCAGACGAAATACGTCGGCCGTTTAAGAATAACTTAAGACGATAAGTACAAAACAAAAAGAACTAGATGAATAAAATTCGGTACAAAGATTTAAAACTTCTAATGTTGACATCTATCAAATTGTGAGCCGAATCCAGCTAGGGATCGAACGTCTATAGGTCTTTTAGAATCATGTAGGTAACTCAAAATCGCAACGATTTTAATATATAAAATTTGGTATGAGATTTTGTGACTACAAGTGTAGTTTTGTACCAAAGGTTTGTTTCAATCGGTTGGAAAAAAGGGTCTAAAACTCAAATTCAACTTTCAAATAATATTAATCTCAATTCATGAATTAATTCCAAAAAATCACCAAGGATAGCTGATTAAAACTAGTAAAAATAGTATATTGTTGCCAAAGTTTAATATTTTGTTCTTATTGTATGCCAATTTCATGTAAGCCTTTTTCCAATATAACACCTCTATTAGAGAGTATGCAAGAAATTTTGCTTGGCCACTCTACTGGTTTATTAACCGATCGCTTAGTTAAAGAGCTACTGTCAAATCTGTAGCGCATGCTTTGGACAGACGTTCTCTAACGTATATCTGTAGCTGTTGACTATGACAAAGGTAACTCAAAAAGTCCTTCGGTCCTTAGATAGCTGGTTGAAATTTGGTATACGGTCTTTACACCAAATTTGCAGATTTCTATCAAATTTTGAGTAAAATGTATTCAAATTAATTTAACATGATAATTACAAAACGAAGAGAGACCAATAAAATAGGGTAAACACAGATTTAACATATATAATGTATCTCTCGAATTTTGAGTCTAATCCTACTGGTCGACTGTATGTCAGTCAGTATTTTAAGAAGCATGTAAACACTATAAATGAAAAAAGCAAAGACTTAAAGCTATCAAATTTTATATGGGATTTTGTAACTACAAATGCAAATAATTATCAAACATTTGTTTTAATCGGTTGAGAAATTTTTTTCTAAAATACAGATTCTATTTTTGAATACTATTAAAGCCGATTGTTAGGGATTAATTGCCAAATAACGCACCAAGTGTGATATGATATATTCAGTAAAAATGCCAAACTTTCGCCAAAAGTTAATAATTTGTAATTAGTTTACACCAATGCCATGTAAGTAAGATGTTCTCTGTCATAACAAGTTTATTGGAGAGTATACAAGGAAGTTTAGGGAAGAAAGCACCATCTTGTTTAAACATTCTTCGCATTGAATCAAAAACTGTTTGATCATTTGACAAACTTTTATTTTTAAACTGAGCTGTTAGTAACTCGCGAAGTTTGGAAATTTTTATTTTCATCTCCATAATTTCACTAAGTTTAGTATGATAATAATAGTATTTCAAAATTTTCCCATATCACACTAACTAATAATAATATTAAATATTAAAAAAAATCTAAGTGTAAGAAAACATTTCTTCAGAATATTTTAATTTCAAGTAGCAGAATTTACCTTAATTTTTTGTTATAAATTTCAGAAATTAAGATAAGAATAAAAGAAATGGATTTTGAAGCAACTGTCCGTCTCGTTTTGTTATCTAAGCAACATCAACAAGAAAAAGGTATGTAAATTAATTTTACCGTTTATTAGAATAAAAGAGCAATAGGAAGAATTATAGCAAAAGAGCAATCGGTACATGTACCATTTTAAAAAATTGCGCTGTGACTTCTTTATAAAAAAAACATAAACAAATATTTTGAAGTCTCAATGTCATTCTCATTCATTCCACATTTTGTGCCAACACTTAAACTTGGCTTATAGTTTTTGGCGATAGACCGTGCAAAAAATTATCAAAATTCGTCAATGTTGGCATCACTAATTCTTAACTTCGGTACTTGTTCCTTAGCCGAGTAACTTTGGGGATTTTACTATTCACCGGCTGCCAATGGCGAACATTCGTTACGAAGGAATCTATTATCGTGTGAATATGCCACGATTAATCGCAGGAATGGGCTTAATATACAGTTAATTTTATATACTATTATAAAGACAGTTCTCCAATTCTCTATGTATACTTAGGAAAAACATATATTCATGTAAATGATACATTTCTAAGTTTTTATAAATAAAATATTAACAAATGCGAGTCTTAGGTACAATTCTTCAAACATTTCAAAAATAACATTTTCATATATTCAGGAATTTTCCGCTAACGATACATTCAGGGATGTACAGCAGCAATGTATTGTGGCAAAACTGGCGAATCTATTATCAGCTTTTAGGTTAAACATCCTCATAAAAGGTTTGCCATCTTTAATCTAATTTCAAATTTTTTCGACAAATCGCTTGAAAGATTTGAAATTTGTAAGTAGTAGTATTTTTTTGAGAATTACTAAAATCAAAATGGCTGTTTATGTAATATTAGCGGTGAATTTGAATTTGGCGGGGTTTTTTGGCGCAAGAGCCAGAGATTAATATTGCCGGCGAGTGGAACATTTGGCACGCAACTGAAAAATTGGTACCCAGTGCTTTTAGATTTCAGTCCAACCTAAACCATTCGACCATTAAAAATTAGTAAGCGACAAATACTTTAATCCGAGAATTGTTTTATTATCTCTATCTTCCTGAAGCCAAAAGGAGAACTAACATTCCTATTTTATAAAGCCTATACCTTTCTCTGAATGTTGGTATTTCGGAAAACTCCAGAAGTAAAATGAGGTTAAATAATGGAAAGAAAGAAGAATAAATATTCAATGCACAAGACTTTTATCAACAAAACAATTCAAAGCCAAAATGAAGTGTTTCGAAAAGCAATGCTAAATGAGAAGTCAGCGATATGCTTAATCATGAAATGAAAAACAACTTTATATCTTTTATATGAAATTGAATTATCCTGAATGTCACTAAGTCACATTAAATGTCATATCACTAATGCAATCGCAAGAAACAAGACTTATAAATAGAGTAAGATTGTTGGTATTAAAATGTTTTAATATGGCATGTAGAACAAAATGAGCAATTATTAAGGCCTGAGCCATAAAGTTTATAATGCAATTCAGTAACAAATTTACAAAATTTTATCTGTGAAGAAATCGTATATTGATGTTAAAATAATGAATTAATACAATAAATCGATAGCTTTCCTATTATTTTTGATGTATAATATGATAAATATACCGATAATCTTAAGCATTTCAGTGCCAGTGAAATATAACTGATTTTAATGTATTTAATGCATGCGCAAGTACTTTCAGTTGAAAAAATTAGAAATAATAAAGTTGCAAGATCACTATTTTTTTTTCTTTCTAAGTAAACGAGTAATGCTTTAAGAGCATGATACTGCCACCACACCAGAGTTTTTAAAGGACAAATCTTAGTTTTATTGATGACGAAGTAATTGAACGCAATAGATGGATCGACAGCTTTCTCAACCATTGCAAAAGCAATACTATGCAATGATCCTATGAATCACACTCATAACGAAATTAATATTTTAATAAATAGCTGAATTTTAAATATTTTAATAAAAGTCAACCTATGTAGTCAACTTCCATTTGAAAACTAAATGACAAAATTTTTTCAACAATGGGAAGCATTGTTGGAAAAAGAATGAACTACAACAAACATTAGTATTGTTCCGTAAAGTTCTATACTTTGTTAAGATTTACCTTTAAACAATGCATTTCATATGATCTGAAGAATGTCTAAATCATTACTATTAGGAATCTTCATTGGAACAGGTCTTACCTCCGCCATCTTGAGAAGTTGCAAGCAGAACATTTTGAGCTGTGATCGATTCCGAATAATATCCTGATTTTAAAATGTGTTTATCGCTTTAATCGACGTGAGTAATGAATATCTTCCACATACTCTAAAACTTCTGCAAATTTGGATAAAAGTTGTTTCAATAAAAACCACTGAGTTTCCTTCTTTGGAATATGAATAGTGAATGGGAACTTCGATGTTAAACAGAAGAATCTTGTTTTCAAT
The DNA here is from genome assembly GCF_947563725.1 of Argiope bruennichi. Lineage (NCBI taxonomy): Eukaryota > Metazoa > Arthropoda > Arachnida > Araneae > Araneidae > Argiope > Argiope bruennichi. The sequence continues at coordinate 20,577,270 of NC_079161.1, forward strand.
TGCTTTATCTTCGCAACTGAAATTTTGTCTTTTAGGGAATAGAATAAAATAAGGATGAAATTGATTCAGATTCATATTTGCCTTCTGGCAGCTTTGCCTCGAATTATGCTTGTTTTCAGCTTGACATAGTGAATAAGTATAAGAGAGAAAAACCAAATCAAAAGTGGGATTACAGTTTTGTTTCCAATTTATGCAAGTTTATTTTCTTTCGAGACGTAATGCGTCACGAGATGTTTATTATCGTTTTATTATATTTGCAATTGGATGTTTTATTTTTATAAGACTAACGAAAAAGTGAAATATTTAAAAATGTTTGGCACGATAACGCTATTTGCAATACTTGAAATTCATCACGCGCATTATATATTTGTTAAAATATCATTCGCAATTGATTTTGTCACTGACTTCACTTAGATAATCATTACTCTAGATGAAAGTAAAATCTACTATCTGAAAACATCCGAAATTTTAAAATAAATAATTCAAAGTCTTTCTAAAAATCTGATTGTAGAATGCAATTCTGAGTAGTATAGTGGGGTTTTGATATTTGACACCAAGGATGCTGCTAGTTTGCAGACACATGAACTTCTTTTCTTCATTCTTCACACTTTTCGCAGAACTATGTGTATTTTGGAGATTTCATAATATCAATGATATATAGTCCAATTGCTGTGGTAGTTAAACTTTTAATCGTTATGGAAATTTTTTTTAAAATATGAAGGTTAAAGTTTGCTGAAATCAATCTTCGAAAGCGAATCTATTAAATAAATTGAATACTAATTCAGGAAAGTGTATCAAATAAAATTTGCATGTAATGCTTTATTTCACTTTTACACGTTGCTTTTGCTTAAATAACTCACTGTTCCGTGGGAAGTACTCATAATTAAGTCATCTCCCTTTTAATACGGGAAAAAGACTTAATTGCCTCATTGGTATATGCATAACAGGATTAAAATAATAAGGAAAAAGTAATAAGGAATGTCGGCGAAACAAGGATGAGCTAAAGAAAATTAAATGTCTTTACATATTTATTAGTAGTTTTAGAAATGTATCTTAAGTACCTGATGATGCCCATGTAGTGTTTGGTTCCTGAATAGTAAAAGATTGATCTTCATAGTAAAGAAAACATTTCTTAGGTATAATTGAAAAATAAATCTTATCTTACATTTTTCTTAACAAAATTTATGTAAAAAGAATTCCCTATTTCCAAAGCTCAACCGTAATAGAGGTGTTTGCTGAATTTATTTCAAAAATACATGCAGCAAGAAATATTACATACACATTTTCAATATAGGTATCATATTTTTTACTTTCTCGTTTCCGTAGTATAGTAAAAGTGATGTAAGTGCCGAAAAATTCGAACTCGAAGTTTTGACGATTCTCCAAGTTCTCAGGCTTTTTAGACCTTCCTGTGTTCGAAAAGCACATTTTTGCCGTCTGTCTGGGACGAAAAAAACTAAAAATCGATTTGAATAACATGGATGAAATTTGGTAAATGGCCTGCAAACCGCATTTGTTGATTTATATCAAATTTTGAATATAATGCATTCTGAGAATGTCCGTGGGCCATTCGGGTATAAGTTAAGACGATAAATACAAAAAAAAAGAACTAGACGAATAAAATTCCGTGCACAGATTTAACATTTCTAGAGCCAAATCCAAATTGCGATTGAGCGTCTCCATGTTTGAAATTTGAAACATGTAGATAACTCAAAATCGCACTGATTTCAATATATCAAATTTGGAATAGGATTTTTTTTGACTATAAGTGTAATTTTGTGGCACACCTTTGTTTCAATCGGTTGGACGAAGGAGTCTAAAACTCAAATTTGATTTTCGGATAATATTAACCTTATGTCAAGGTTTGATCGCCTAGGATGGCTCGACAGAACTAGTTAAAAAGGTTATTACCACCAAAGTTTAATATTTGGTACCTATTGTAAGCCGAAGCCTATTGTAAACCTATTGTAAGCTATTCATTGTAAGCATTTTCTGAGGTAACGCTTTTATTGGGAAGTATACAAGAAAGTTTTGGAAAGACCACTCTGCCTGTTTTAATAACCGATCCTGTTCTAGTGTAGATTTGGGTGCCCCATCGAATGGCGACAAATATCAGCGATGAAGCACTACTTCTGGTTTCCGTAATGTTTAGTTTTCATTGACGTTACTGTTGGGTTACTGACCGAAAACAGATCCCTTGGCGTCAAAAAAAATCAAGGGGCATCCAATTGTAACCTTTTACCACCGATCCCTTTGTTAAAGAGACATCGTCACGTCTGTAGCGCATTCTTTGGCAGACTTTCTCGAAGGTATATCTGTAGATACTGACAATGATAAATAGATAGTTTGGGATTAACCCGTCGAACATTTTGACCAAATATTTTTGCCAATAGGGCACTGAAAGATAGCGAAAGAATTGGCGCATTTTCGCGAGAGTTGATAGAGCGACGGGATAATCCCAAAGTACCGATACATGTTATACGGACAATTATTATGAGAGATCATCGTTGGATATGCATGTATATAGATGAAATATTCAACGCACCTCTGAAAAAATCTTCACCCGAGTGTTGGTGTGAATATTATACCTCTCTTATTTTTTGTAACCTGGGATAGGATGATAGAGCATCCATTTGGCAGCAACAACAAATGCATATAAAGGTGCATTCACGTATTTGAATGTACAGGAAAAATTATTTGTATCGCTGTACAGCTGCAACATCTGTAAACCCTCATCAATACAGTACGAAAAATACTTTTAATATTTTAATGTTTCGGAAAGAATCCAAAAAAATTGAATTTGTATGATTTCTGTGGCTAAAAATGGTGTCATCATCAATAGAATATATATTTCGAAAAACCGCTTTGGAAAAATTCTGAATTAATTCAATATACTTCTGCATTGTTATTACGTAAACGTACGAAGAATTTCAAATCAAAAGAGAAATATACCATCTTCATATCCTTCAAGCAAATTAATATTTTATCGACATAATACGTCTGCTTGTGATAAAGTATTCAGATCGTTTCGGTTCTTCTACATCGAAAAATCTACATGAAGTCTACTCTTTTTCTTCTAATATGCCTATATATATATATATATATATATATATATATATATAGAGAGAGAGAGAGAGAGAAATTATAGTAACTGTCAAAAAATTCGAACTCGAGATTTTGACAAATCTCCATATTTTAGACACCCTTCAGTTCAAAATTTACATTTTTCGGAAAAATCCATCAGTCTGTCTGTGACAAAGGTAACTCAAAAAAGCATTCAGATAGAGGGTTGAAATTTGGTATGCAGTCTTGAGTCAGTTTCAGTAAAATTTGTTCAGAGGAATTTAACACGATAATTACAAAACGAAGAGAGACCCATAAAATTCGGTTTAACATCTATAATATTAGATTAAACCACACATTTAATACCTATAATGTACCTGTCGAATTTTGAGCCAAATCCAACTGGCTGACTATCGGTCATCATGTACTTTTAGAAACATGTATTCGCGATCATTAAAAACGCAGTGACTTAAAGCTATCAAATTTTATATGGGATTTTGCAGCTACAAATGCAGTTATTTGTCAAATGTTTGCTTTAATCGATTCTGAAAATCGTGCCTAAAGCACAAACTCAATTTTGGAACTGGTAATGCGTGTAGTGATGAATAGCCAAATAACTCGCCAAGTATTATATGATAGATTCAGTAAATATGCCAAATTTTCGCCAAAAGTTAATATTTTATAATTATTGTACCAATGCCAAGTAAGATGTTCTCTGACATAACAAATATATTAGAGAGTATGAAAGAAAATTTTGGGGAGAATCCACACTCTCGTTTAAATAGTCTTAAAATTGAATCTAAAATGAGTTGCGCGTTTGATAAGCTGTTAAACTGAAGTGTTAATAAATCGCCAAGTTTGGAAATATCTGCTTGCATCGCCACAATGGCATATTGTTTGTTGAGTTTAGTATGAGAAAAGTTGTATTTAAAAAATTTCTCACCTCAAACAAACTAAAAATATTCTTCGGTTACTTAAAAAGAATTAAGTGTGAAAAAACAAAAGGCTTTAAGAATATTTTTATTTTAACTATGAGAATGTAGCGTTTTTTGCTATAAATTTCAGAAATTAAGAATAAAAGAAGTGGTTAAGGACAAAAAAATGGTTAATGAAAAATTCACTCATCTCATTTTTCTATCGAAGCAACATCACAAGCAACATCAACATGAAGGAAGTATGTAAAAGGTTTTATCTTTCGTTAAAATAAGAATAAAAGAAATGGATTTTGAAGCAGTCGACCGTCTCATTTTGCTATCTGGGCAACATCAACAAGAAGGTATGTAAATTAATTTTATCGTTTGATAGAATAAAAGAGCATATGGAAGAGTTAGAGCAAAAGAACAAACGGAACATTTTTTTTTAAAAATTTAGCGCTGAAACCTCTTTATAGCAACATAAATAAATATTTTGTTGACTTAATGTCCATCTCATTCCTCACGCATTTTGTGCCCATAATTATACTTGACTTATAGTATTTGGCGATAAACCACACAAAAAAATGATTAAAATTCGTCTATGTTGGCATCTCTAATAATTTATTTCTATACTTGTTCATTAGCCGAGTAACTTCGCGATTTTAATACCAACCATCTGCCACTCGCGCGCATTAGTTACGAAAGATTCTATTATTGTATGATGTATCACAATAAATCGTCTGGGTGTATTTGGTACAATTCTTCTGGGTGTCTTTGGTACAATTGTACCAAATGGGTGTATTTGGTACAATTCTTCATCCATTTGAAAAATCTCATTTTCAAATATTCAGGAAATTTCCTGAGCTAAGTTTTAATATGCAATCATTTGGTGCCTTGCGAGCTTGGCAATTGTTTGGTGGCGCTTTTTCTACCGTTTCGCTATTGCTGCCTTTCGTGCCACATTTGGCCATTTCGATAAAATTTGGCGATAAAATATTTTTTTTTTTGGTGAAAATGACTGTATATCCAAGCTGTTCTTTTTCCTCAAACAATACATTCAATGATGTACAGCAATAAAGCATGGTGGTGAAATTGGCGGATCTTTCTTTACTTTTATGATAACAAGCATCATAGAGTATTTGCCATATTTAATATAATTTCAACTTTTTAGACAAATTCCTTGAGAGATTTGAAATTCGACAGTAATATTACTTCTCGAGCGTTACCAAGATCAAGACGGCTATTTATATAATAGTGGCGATTTTTTTTTTTGGCACAAAAGCCATACATTAGTTATTACGGCTAGGGTAGCAGTCGGCTTGCAAGTGAAAAATTGCTACTGATTCCTTTTTAGATTTCAGTTTAGACATTCTAAATTAAAAATTAGTAAGCGAAAAGTACATTAATCGGAGGGTTTATTGCTTTAAGTTTATTTTATTAACTTTATCTCTCTGAAACCAAGAAAATCAGATGAGAACTAACATTCGATTTTTTAGCCTATACATTTCCCTGTATGTTGGTATTTTGGAAAAATCCAGAAATAAAATGAGGTTGAATTGTGGATAGGAAGAAGCATAAATATTCAATGCATAAGCCTTTTATCGACAAATCAATTCTAAGTCAAAATGAAGTGTTTCGAAAATAAATGCCAAATTAGAAATCAGCGATATACTTAGTTGTGAAATGAGAAACAAATGCTTTTATATGAAGATGCAACATCCCGAATGTCACTAAGTCATGTTAAATGTCATAAAACCAATGGAATTGCAGGAAATGAGACTTTTAAATAGCATCAGCTTGTTGACTTTAAATCTAATATGGCTTGTAGAAGAGGACGAGCAATTATTAAAGCTTCTGCAACAAATCTTATAATGTCATTCAGGAACCGAATTATAAAAAGTTATCTGCGAAGAAATCCTATACTGCTATTAAAAAACGAGGAATTAGTACAATAAATCGGATTGTACTTGATTGCTATCTCAACCATTGCAAAGATGTCACAGTGCACCGGACCTTTTGAATTGAACTCATAACGAAATTGATATTTTAATAAATGGCTGAATTTTAATTATTTTAGTAAAAGTCAACCTATGCAGTCAACTTCTATTTGAGAACTAAATGGCTAAATTTTTTTAACAATGGGAAGCATTGTTGCAAAAAGAATGAACTACAACAAACAGTAGTATTGTTCCTTAAAGTTATTTTATTGCTCTATACTTTGTTTAGATTTACCTTTAAACAATGCTTTTCACATCTAAAGAATGTCCAAAATCATTACTATTAGGACTCTTCATTGGAAAGCGTCTTACCTCCGCCATCTTGAGAAGTTGCAAGCAAACCATTTTGAACTGCGATCAAATCAGAAGAATATCCCGATTTTAAAATGTGTTTACCGTTTCAATCCAGGTAAGTAATAAAGATCTTCTACATACTCTGAAACTTCTGCAAATTTGGATAAAAGTTGCTTGAATAAAAACCACTCAGTTTCCTTCTTTGGAATAGGAAGAGTGAATTTGAACCTCGTTGTTAAATAAGAGAATCTTGTTTTCAATTGCATTATTTTCGTAACTGAAATTTTAGCTTAAATAGAATAGAATAAAATAATGATGAAATTGATTCAGATTTATATTCGCATTCTGTCAGGATTGACTCGAATAATTATTGATTTCCTCTTGACATTTTGAATAAGTATAAGAGAGAAAAACAAAAACAAATGTGGAATTACAGTTTTGTTTCCAAATTATGCAAGTTTATTTATTATCGAGACTTAATGCATCGCGAGAAGTTTATTATTATTTTGAAGAATTAACAACTGCATGTTTTTTTTTAATTTTCGTTAGATTAACGAAAATGCGAAGTATATAAAAATATTTGGTGTTATTTCATAATTTGAAGTACTTGATTTTTATCTCGCGCACAGTATGTTTGTTAAAACAACATTAATAATTGAATTTGTCTCGGACTTCACTTAGATAATCCTTACTCTAGATGAAGGCAAAATCCACCATCTGAAAACATCCGAAATTTAAAATTAAATAATTTAAAGTCTTTCTAAAAATAAGATTATAGAATGCAATTGTGAGTAGTATAATTAGGTTATGAGATTTTTCATTAAGAATGATTCTAGTTTGGAAAAACATAAACTTCTACTCCTTACTCAATTATTTTGAAATAGTTTAGCATGATTTAACGCCACTCTTCAGATTTTCGTAAACTGTGTATATTTTGACGATTTCACAAATTTCCAGTCAGATCGTCAAAATACATATTATCAAAATTCAGTATTATGGGAAAAGTTTAAAAAAAAATCTGTTCACAGAAAGTAATAACACTGAATTCTTTTAGTGTAAAATTGAAGTTTAATTCAAATTTGTTTAATAAAATTTTATTTTCAACTGACAGAAGGGTCTCTACAGTTTGATTTAGAATGCTTGAAATCAGAATTAAAAATTAAGTTTAATTTCACAAACACTAGCGAACGTGGTTTCTTTAAAACTTTCTCACATGCTCTTTAATATTTTTCTTGATTAATGACATCCAAAAAGACATCTTGCTAAGCAATGGCGTACAGAAGTTATTAAATATTAATCTGTGGCAAAATTTAAGCATTTTTGCTCTATCTGCATGGGATCCTTTTCTTGTTTTTTGTTTACTTGTTTTGTGAATTATAAGAGTCTTGTGGACAGTCCATCCTGTGTTCTCTAATGGCTGAACCCTCACTTGAATTTAGAGGGATTTTTCTACTAAGCAACAAATTTTTAAAGATTGTTGTCATGTGCTTAAGGCATTGGCTATTGTTAAAGCTGGTCACAATTGAGCTGTGCTGAACAATATTAACATTTTTAATGTCAATTGATAATACCAGGATATGATGGTTTTGCTTACTTCCCTCTGTTATTTTTTTAATTAATTGATGTACTGCCAATTCTGTTGACCGACTTTCTCTGAATCCATTTAGATGCTCACTGATTTGATTAGATTGCACTAGATGATACCAATACAGCGGAGAAGAGTGATAGGTCTATAGGAAGAGGCCTCGTCTTCCGGTTTTCCTTCTTTTTGAAAGAGAATAATGCATCCTATTGTCAGTGGGTCCGGAAAGAATCCCGGATGCAGACACTTACTGAAAAATTCAAAGAAGGAAATGATTTTTATTTATTTGTTGGAGAATTATATTTTATATTCTGTCTGGTGCTGGTGCTTTACCCTTATGCAACTTTTTAATTATTGTAACTATTTCATCTCTTGAGAATGCCCTCCATTTGGTGCAATTAAAATGATTATAGGAAGACCCCCATTTTCTTCAGAGGTGAGGAAAAAATCTCTTCTGGCAGTTTCTCAACAGTTTTCGATGCCTATTTTCGAGAGAGATTAATTGATCTGGTGGAATTGGTTTTTTGAAAACCACCTTACATTGCTTGCCAAAGGAATTGGAAATATTTGTACAGAATATTTTCCACCTTTACGTCTTAGTTTGTCATACATGCCTCATGTAAATCGTTTGGTTTTTCGTTAAAAGTTGGAACTCCTGTGGTCTTGTGGGGCTCTCTGCATGCGCCATCTCAGTGAGTCTATCTTTCTTAATCTCCTGCGTCGTTATGTACCAGATGTGGGGTTTCAATATTTATTGCTTTTTAATTTTGTAAGAGGTATTGTGAGTTTCAGTTATTGAATTTTGAATGTTGCTTGCTGTTTTATTAAATATTTCCTGAGAATCGCATTTTCTAATTTCTTGCAGAAGAATATTAATTCTTTGTTTCAGAAGATTGCGGCATTTCCCATGAAGAATCTTGATTCCAAAGAATAGTCTTGAATCTATCAAATGAACATTGTTGGATTTGGGTGTTAATTTGAGTGATTATATGTTTATTTTTACTGAGGAATGGTTTAGAGACATCCCATTTTGCAATTTGTGAAATTAGATTTTGTGTGCAGGTAGTTAATTCTCTTGAATATGTCTCTTTGAAATGTCGGAAGGGCGGCGTCTGATCTGTTTATAACAAACATGTCATTTTCCATGATAATATCTGATACGTTTTCACCTTTAGTGTCATTATTTTTGTATCCCCACAATGTATGATGGCCGTTAAGATACCCTCCAATGAAGATGGGTTCCTTTTTATAGAAATGATAATTTCTTGCATTTCCGGTAACCTCCTTTCGATGTTAGCGTAAAGAGAGTTATAGGCTGAAATGAAAGTAGTTGGCTGATTTAGAAACAACATATGTATATAATAGAAAGATATTGGATAGATCCTAGTTTTTATCACCATTTAGCTGCAACGTCTGTAAATCATTTTCAACTTAGCACAAAAAATAAAAAAAACACAGCACAAAACCGTTTCCATAACACAGATTCGACTTTTGAAGCTATTAAAACTTTTCGTGGATTAATCGCCAAATAACTCGCCAAGAATGATACGATACATTCAGTAAAAATGCCAAACTCCCGCCAAATTTTATTGTACGCTAATGTCGTGTAAGCCGTCTCTAACATGACAAGTTCATTGGAGAGTATGAAAGAAAGTTTTGTGGAGACCACACCAATGGTTTGAATATTCTTCGCATTGAATCAAAAATTGGATGCTCGTTTGATAAGCTGTTAATTACTCCCGAAGTTTGGAAATTGCTATTTGCATCGCCACAATGACATATTGTTTACTGAGTTCAGTATGAGAAAAGTCGTATTTATAGAATTTCTCGCCTCAAACAAACAGACAATGATATTAAATATTTAAAAAGAATTAAGTGCAAGAAAAATGCTTTTAGAATATTTTTATATCAGCTAGTAGAGCTGACCTTAACTTTTTGTTATCAATTTTAGAAATTAAGGTAAGAATAAAAGAAATGGATTTTGAATCAATCGCGCGTCTCGTTTTATTATCTTAGCAACATGAACAAGAAGAAGGTATGTAAGTTAATTATATCGTGTGATAGAATAGAAGAGCATTTGGAAGAATTAGAGCAGAAGAGCAATCAGTACATGTACCGTTTAACAAAACATACAGCTGTGACTTCTTTATAACAACATAATTAAATATTTTGAAGCTTTAATGTCAATCTCATTCATCACGCATTTTGTGCCCACATTTGTATTTCATTTATGGTGTTTGGCGATAAGCCGCGCAAAATTTTTTTAAAAATAAACTATGTTGGCATCACTAATTTTTTCTTTATGTACTAGTTCATTTTCCGTGTAACTTAGATGATTTTAATATTAACCGCCTCCCATTTGAGAGCATCGGTTATAAAAGTCTACTTTCTTGTGCTGTGCAAAATTAAATCACTGGGATGGAATTAAGGCACAATTGCATTTCTTGTAAAAACAGATCATCAAATCTACATACTCACTTAAGAAAAACAGATACTCATGTAAATAATGCAATTATGAGATTTTATAAATAAAATATTAACAAATGCGAGTCTTAGGTAGAATTATTCAACCATTTGAAAAATCTCCTTTTCATATATTCTGGAAATTTCCTCAAACGATACATTCAGGGATGAACAGCAATAATGTATTGTGGTAAAACTGGCGAATCTTTGGTCAGCTGTTAAGATAAACATCATCATCAAAGTTTTACCCTCTTTAATCTAATTACAAATTTTTTAGATAAATCGCTTGATTCATTTGAAATTTCTGAGAAGTATTTGTAGAGGTAGTATTACCAAAATCAAGCTGGCTGTTTATGTAATATTAGCAGTGAATTGGGCCTTGGCGGTTTTTTTGGCGCAAGAGCCATAGATTAATATCGCCAGTGCAACAGTTGGCATGCAGCTGAAAAATTGGTTCTCAGTTCCTTTAAGTTTTAGCTCCACCTAAACCATTCTACCATTAAAAATTTGTAAGCGAAAAATACTTTAATCGGAGGATTTGTTGCTGTAAGATTATTTTATTATATCTATCTCCCTTTAGCCAAGAAAGTCAGAGGAGAACTACATTCGGTTTTTGATCTATGCGTTTCCTTGCATGTCGGTATTTTGGAAAACTCCAGAAGCAAAATGAGGTTAAATTGTGGAAAGAAAGAAGAATAAATATGCAATGCATACGCCTGTTATCGATAAATCAATTCAAAATGAAATGTTTCGAAAGGAAATGCTAAATTAAAAAGCAGCGATATGTTTAGTTGTGAAATGAGAAAAATATTATAAATTTTGCATGAAATTGCATTATCCTGAATGTCACTCAGTCATGTTAAATACTATAGCACCAACGGAATCGCACGACTTTTTGAATAGCGAACGTTTTTTGGTATTAAGAGGAAATGATATAGCATGGAGAAGAGGATGAGCAATTAATAAAGCCTCAGCAGTAAAGCTTATAACGTAATTCAGTAACAAATTTGCAAAGTTTTATCTGTGAAGAAATAGTATAATGCTTTTAAAGCAACATTAAATCAATCAAGTTTTTCTATTATTTTTTGGTGCATAATATGATATATGTATATACAGACAAACTTAAACATTTCTGTGACAGATAAATGTAACTGACTTTTATAAATTCAATTAGTACTATAACCCTTTTCGTTAACAAAGTTAGAATTCATAAAGCTATCAGATGGCTCAATTTCTTTTTTCTTTCCTAAATGGATAGTGCTGAAGTGCATGATTCTGCCCCACAGCAGAGCTTTTAAAGGCTAACTGTTAAATTTAGAGACGAAGAAGTAATTGATCGGAATAGAAGTATTGACTACTATCTCAAATCATTCAAAAAGAATCACAGCGCATCGGGCCTTTGAATCTAACTCGTAACGAAATTGATATTTTAATAAATGGCTGAATTTTATTTAATTCACAAAAGTCATCCTATGCACTCAACTTCCATTTGAGAACTAAATGACCCAAAATCTTTTAACAATGGGAAGCATTGTTGCAAAAAGAATGAATAACAACAAACAGTAGTATTGTTCCGTAAAGTTGTTTTATTGTTCTATACTTTGTTAAGACTTACCTTAAAACAATGCATTTCACATGATCTAAAGAATGTCAAAAACAATTACTATTAGGTCTCTTCATCGGAAAGCGTCTTACATCCGCCATCTTGAGAAGATGCAAGCAGAACATTTTGAGCTGTGATCAATTCCGATTAATATCCTGATTTTAAAATGTGTTTATCGCTTCAATCGACGTGAGTAATGAATATCTTCTACATACTCTAAAATTTCTGCAAATTTGGATAAAAGTTATTTCAATAAAAACCACTGAGTTTCCTTCTTTGGAATATGAATAGTGAATGGGAACTTCGATGTTAAATAGAAGGCTCTTGTTTTCAATTGCATTATCTTCGCAACTGAAATTTTGTCTTTTAGGGAATAGAATAAAATAAGGATGAAATTGATTCAGATTCATATTTGCCTTCTGGCAGCTTTGCCTCGAATTATGCTTGTTTTCAGCTTGACATAGTGAATACTTATAAGAGAGAAAAACAAAATCAAAAGTGGGATTACAGTTTTGTTTCCAATTTATGCAAGTTTATTTTCTTTCGAGACGTAATGCGTCACGAGATGTTTATTATCGTTTTATTATATTTGCAATTGAATGTTTTATTTTTATAAGACTAACGAAAAAGTGAAATATTTAAAAATGTTTGGCACGATAACGCTATTTGCAATACTTGAAATTCATCACGCGCATTATATATTTGTTAAAATATCATTCGCAATTAATTTTGTCACTGACTTCACTTAGATAATCATTACTCTAGATGAAAGTAAAATCTACTATCTGAAAACATCCGAAATTTTAAAATAAATAATTCAAAGTCTTTCTAAAAATCTGATTGTAGAATGCAATTCTGAGTAGTATAGTGGGGTTTTGATATTTGACACCAAGGATGCTGCTAGTTTGCAGACACATGAACTTCTTTTCTTCATTCTTCACACTTTTCGCAGAACTATGTGTATTTTGGAGATTTCATAATATCAATGATATATAGTCCAATTGCTGTGGTAGTTAAACTTTTAATCGTTATGGAAATTTTTTTTTAAATATGAAGGTTAAAGTTTGCTGAAATCAATCTTCGAAAGCGAATCTATTAAATAAATTGAATACTAATTCAGGAAAGTGTATCAAATTAAATTTGCATATAATGCCTTTTATTTCACTTTTACACGTTGCTTCTGCTTAAATGACTCACTGTTCCGAGGGAAGTACTCATATTTAAGTCATCTCTGTTTTTATACGGGAAAAAGACTTAATTGCCACATTGGTATATGCATAACAGGATTAAAATATTAAGGAAAGAGTAATAAGGAATGTCGGCGAAACAAGGATGAGCTAAAGAAAATTAAATATCATTACATATTTATTAGTAGTTTTAGAAATGGATCTTAAGTATATGATGACATCTATGTAGTGTTTGGTTCCTGAATAGTAAAAGATTGATCTTCATAGTAAAGAAAACATTTCTTAGGTATAATTGAAAAATAAATCTTATCTTACATTTTTCTTAACAAAATTTATGTAAAAAGAATTCCCTATTTCCAAAGCTCAACCGTAATAGAGGTGTTTGCTGAATTTATTTCAAAAATACATGCAGCAAGAAATATTACATACACATTTTCAATATAGGTATCATATTTTTTACTTTCTCGTTTCCGTAGTATAGTAAAAGTGATGTAAGTGCCGAAAAATTCGAACTCGAAGTTTTGACGATTCTCCAAGTTCTCAGGCTTTTTAGACCTTCCTGTGTTCGAAAAGCACATTTTTGCCGTCTGTCTGGGACGAAAAAAACTAAAAATCGATTTGAATAACATGGATGAAATTTGGTAAATGGCCTGCAAACCGCATTTGTTGATTTATATCAAATTTTGAATATAATGCATTCAGAGAATGTCCGTGGGCCATTCGGGTATAAGTTAAGACGATAAATACAAAAAAAGAGAACTAGACGAATAAAATAAGGTGCACAGATTTAACATTTCTAGAGCCAAATCCAAATTGCGATTGAGCGTCTCCATGTTTGAAATTTGAAACATGTAGATAACTCAAAATCGCACTGATTTCAATATATCAAATTTGGTATAGGATTTTTTTTGACTATAAGTGTAATTTTGTGGCACACCTTTGTTTCAATCGGTTGGACGAAGGAGTCTAAAACTCAAATTTGATTTTCGGATAATATTAACCTTATGTCAAGGTTTGATCGCCTAGGATGGCTCGACAGAACTAGTTAAAAAGGTTATTACCACCAAAGTTTAATATTTGGTACCTATTGTAAGCCGAAGCCTATTGTAAACCTATTGTAAGCTATTCATTGTAAGCATTTTCTGAGGTAACGCTTTTATTGGGAAGTATACAAGAAAGTTTTGGAAAGACCACTCTGCCTGTTTTAATAACCGTTCTTGTTCTAGTGTAGATTTGGGTGCCCCATCGAATGGCGACAAATATCAGCGATGAAGCACTACTTCTGTTTTCCGTAATGTTTAGTTTTCATTGACTTTACTGTTGGGTTACTGACCGAAAACAGATCCATTGGCGTCAAAAAAAATCAAGGGGCATCCAATTGTAACCTTTTACCACCGATCCCTTTGTTAAAGAGACATCGTCACGTCTGTAGCGCATTCTTTGGCAGACTTTCTCGAAACTATATCTGTAGATACTGAAAATGATCAATAGGTAGTTTGGGATTATCCTGTTGACCATTTTCGTATTTTGGGATTATCCCGTAGAACATTTTGACCAAACCCGATATTATCGCCAAAAGGGCACTAAAAGATAGCGAAAGAATTGGCGTATTTTTGCGAGAGTTGACAGGGCGACGGGATAATCCGAAAGTACCGATAAATGTTATACGGACAATTATTATGAGAGATCATCGTTGGATATGCATGTATATGGATGAAATATTCAAAGCATCCATTGGGCAGCAACAACGTATGCATTCAAAGCTACGTATTTGAATGATATAGGAAAGATTATTTGTATCGCCATATAGCTGCAACATCTGTAAACCCTCATCAATACAGTAAGAAAAATATTTTTTAATATTTTAATGTTTCGAAAAGAATCCAAAAAATTTGAATTTGTATGATTTCTGTGGCTAAAAATGGTGTCATCATCAATAGAATATATATTTCGAAAAACCGCTTTGGAAAAATTCTGTATTGATTAAATATACTTCTGCATTGTTATCAAATAAACTTACGAAGAGTATCAAGCCAGAAGAGAAATGTACCATCTTCATATCCTTCAAGCAAATTTATATTTTGTCGACGTAATACAAGTCTGCTTGTGATAAACTATTCAGATCGTTTCTACAACGAAAAATCTCGATGCAGTCTCTTTACCTTCTAATATATATATATATAGTATAGAGAAATTATAGTGACTGTCAAAAAATTCGAACTCGAGATTTTGACAAATCTCCATGTTTTAGACATCCCTGAATTCGAAAAATACATTTTTAGGAAAAGTCTGCCTGTCTTTCTGTGACAAAGGTCTATCAGAAAAAAGCATTCAGATGGATGGTTGAAATTTGGTATACAGTATTTTTCACCGACTTTGCAGATTTCTGCCAAATTTTGAGTAAAATTGTTCAGAGGAATTTAACACGAAAATTACAAAACGAAGAGACATCGATAAAATTCGGTATAACATCTGTATTATTAGATTAAACCACAGATTTAACATCTACAATGTATGTGTCGAATTTTGAGCCAAATCCAACTGGCTGACTATCGGTCAGCCTGTACTTTTAGAACATGTAAACGCGATAATTGAAAAACGCATTGATATAAAGCTATCAAATTTTATATGGGTTTTAGGAACTACAAATGCAATTATTTGTCAAATGTTTGCTTTAATCGATTCAGAAAAACGTGACTAAAGGACAAACTCAATTTTGGAACTAGTAATGCGTGTAGTGATTAATCGCCAAATAACTCGCCAAGTAGGACATGATAGATTCAGAAAAGTGCCAAATTTTCGCCAAAAGTTAATATTTTGTAATTTATCAATGCCATGTAAGGCGTTCTCTGACATAACAATTGTATTAGAGAGAATCCATACTCTGGTTTAAATAGTCTTAACATTGACTCAAAAATGAGTTGCGTGTTTGATAAGCTGTTAAAATGAACTGTTAATAAATCGCGAAGTTTGGAAATTTCAGCTTTCAACGCCACAATGGCATAATGTTTATTGAGTTTAGTATGAGAAAAGTTGTATGTAAAAAATTTCTCACCTCAAACAAACTAACAATATTCTTCAATTATTTAAAAAGAATTATGTGTAAAAAAACAAAAGGCTTTAAGAATATTTTTATTTCAACTATGAGGATATATCGATTTTTGCTATAAGTTTCAGAAATTAAATTAAGAATAAAAGAAGTGGTTAAGGATAAAAAAGATTAAATGAAGAATTCAGCCATCTCATTTTCCTATCCAGAAACATCAACATAAAGGAAGTATGTAAAAGGTTTTATCTTTTGTTAAGATAAGAATAAAAGAAATGGACTTTGAAGCAGTCGACCGTCTCATTTTGCTATCTGAGCAACATCAACAAGAAGAAGGTATGTAAATTATTTTTATCGTTTGATAGAATAAAAGAGCATTTGAAAGAATTAGAGCAAAAGAACAAACGGAAAATTTACTTTAAAAAAAAAAAAATTCGCGCTGTAACCTCTTTATAGCAACATAAATAAATATTTTGTTGACTTAATGTCAATCTCATTCCTCACGCATTTTGTGCCCATAATTATACTTGACTTATAGTATTTGGCCATAAACCACGCAAAAAATTATTAAAATTCGTCTATGTTGGCATCTCTAATAATTTATTTCGATATTTGTTCATTAGCCAAGTAACTTCGGCGATTTTAATACCAACCGCCTGCCACTGGTGAACATTAGTTACGAAAGATTCTATTATCGTGTGATGTATCACAATAAATCGTCGGAATGCAATTAGTTACACGATTACTTTTATTTCTATTGTCAAACCTGTTCACCAAATCTCTATGTATACTTTCGAAAAACAGATATTCATGTAAAGGTGTAGTTATGAGATTTTATAAATAAATTATTAACAAATGCGAGTATTAGGTACAATTCTTCGTCCATTTGAAAAATCTCATTTTCAGATATTCAGGAAATTTCCTCAGATAAGTTTTGATATACAATCATTTGGCGCATTGCGATATTGGCAATTCTTTGGTGGCGCTTTTTCTACCCATTGCTGCTGTTCGTGCCACATTTGGCCATTTCGATAAAATTTGGCGATAAACTATTTTTTTTTTTGGTGAAAATGACTGTATATCAAAGCTGTTCTTTTTCCTCAAACAATACATACAATGATGTACAGCAATAAAGCATGGCGGTGAAATTGGTGGATCTTTCATCAGCTTTTATGATAACAAGCATCATAGAGTATTTGCATATTTAGTATAAATTCAGCTTTTTAGACAAATTCCTTGAAAAATTTGAAATTCGACAATAATATTACTTCTTGAGCATTACCAAGAGCAAGATGGCTATTTATATAATATTGGCAACAAATTTGGGGTTTTGGATTTTTTTTGGCACAAAAGCTATAGATTAGTTTTTACGGCTATTGGAACAGTCGGCTTGCAACTGAAAAATTGGTGATCATTTCATTTTAGATTTCAGTTCAGCCATTCTAAATTAAAAATTAGTAAGCGAAAAGTACATTAATCGGAGAGTTTATTGCTTTCAGTTTATTTTATTAACTTTATCTCCCTGAAGCCAAGAAAATCAGATGAGAGCTAACATTCGATTTTTTTAGCCTATACGTTTCCCTGTATGTTGGTATTTTGGAAAAATCCAGAAATAAAATGAGGTTGAATTGTGGATAGGAAGAAGCATAAATATTCAATGCATAAGCCTTTTATCGACAAATCAATTCAAAGTCGAAATGTTTCGAAAATAAATGCTAAATTAGAAATCAGCGATCTGCTTCATTGCGAAATGAAAAACAAATTTATAGCTTTTATATGAAAATGCAACATCCCAAATGTCACTAAGTCATGTTAAATGTCATAGCACCAATGGAATGGCAGGAAATAAGACTTTTAAATAGCATCAGCTTGTTGACTTTAAATCTAATATGGCTTGTGGAAAAAGACGAGCAATTATTAAGGCTTTTGCAACAAATCTTGTAATGTCATTCAGGAACCGAATTATAAAAAGTCATCTGCGAAGAAATCATATACTGCGGTTAAAAAAACGAGGAATTAGTACAATAAATCGGATTGTACTTGATTGCTATCTCAACCATTGCAAAGATGTCACAGTGCATCGGGCCTCTTGAATCGAACTCATAACGAAATTGATATTTTAATAAATGGCTGAATTTTAATTATTTTAGTAAAAGTCAACCTATGCAGTCAACTTCTATTTGAGAACTAAATGGCTAAAATTTTTTAACAATGGGAAGCATTGTTGCAAAAAGAATGAACTACAACAAACAGTAGTATTGTTCCTTAAAGTTATTTTATTGCTCTATACTTTGTTTAGATTTACCTTTAAACAATGCTTTTCACATCTAAAGAATGTCCAAAATCATTACTATTAGGACTCTTCATTGGAAAGCGTCTTACCTCCGCCATCTTGAGAAGTTGCAAGCAGAACATTTTGAACTGCGATCAAATCAGAAGAATATCCCAATTTTAAAATGTGTTTATCGTTTCAATCCAGGTAAGTAAGAAAGATCTTCTACATACTCTGAAACGTCTGCAAATTTGGATAAAAGTTGCTTGAATAAAAACCACTCAGTTTCCTTCTTCTGAATAGGAATAGTGAATGTGAACCTCGATGTTAAATAAGAGACTATTGTTTTCAATTGCTTCATCTTCGTAACTGAAATTTTAGCTTTTATAGAATAGAATAAAATAATGATGAAATTGATTCAGATTTATATTCGTATTCTGTCAGGTTTGACTCGAATTATTCTTGTTTTCATCTTGCCATTATGATTAAGTATAAGAGAGAAAAACAAAAATAAAATTGGAATTACAGTTTTGTTTCCAATTTATGCAAGTTTATTTATTATCGTGACTCAGTGCATCGCGAGAAGTTTATTATTATTTTAAGAAATTAACAACTGGATGTTTCTTTTTATTTCCGTTAGATTAACGAAAATGTTTGGTGTAATTTCATAATTTGCAATACTTGATTTTTATCTCGTGCACTGTATGTTTGTTAACCCATTAAAAGCCAAAACTCAAAATCATTATTTGTTTTCGATGCAAACAATTTAAGTTATTATTTTGACCAGTTATAATAGTAATTTAATGTAAAAATAAGGAAACTGCACTTACCTTTAAAAATATAGGGTATTGCGTTGGCGCAACGTCAGCGGAAAAGAAGTACGAATGTTCATCATTATCACCGAGAGCAACGCCGCATTTTCTTCGCGTTTTAAAAACTAGAAATTTTTGTGAGCTTATAAAAGGGTGTAAAATAGTCAAAACACTTCTTTGAAAATTTTAATTTATTAAAAACTTACAAATAAATGTAGTTGACAAGCTAATTATGTAAGAATAAGGTGATATAAATTTCAAGTATGATATGCTTCACTACAATTGTGGTGTAAAGCACTTCACAAACATTGCAGCAATAAATAGTTTGGCTGTGGCAATACTTGCAACGTAGTCTTCTACTGTCTGTAGACTTAACAATAAAATGTCCTTCGGATATTGGTTTTGTAAGGCTGAATTTTCTCGGACGTCCTGTAACTGATCTTTTTCTAATTTATTTCAGTATCCAAGGACGCCTGTAACAAATGAAGCTGAAGTACAAACTCTCGTCTAAAATTCAACAGTGACTTTTTACTTTCTCCTTAAGAAAATCTTGATATTCTCCAAGCATTTGTTAGTGCAACATCGATGAAATTTAAAAATATCGGCCACTACCATTTTTTGTAATTTATATTTTTTGTAATTTATATTTCTGTATTGTAGCCGCGACATTGCTTCTCGAACTACAGGAACATAAATGTCTTTATCAATACATTTCTTCTTGAGGCAAAGAATGGTATCCACTAAGAAGAAGTATCCTTATGAATCTTCGTATATAGGCTCCGGACGATTTTTCTGATGAGCATATAAATTGGTCTGTTCCACAAGAAGTAACAACACATCTGAATAAAAAAAAGATTGAAAATATCTGCATTAGTTTTATCTTCTTTGATTTGCTTGATACGATCAATTGAAGCTTTTTCTTCATTTTTTGGTTCAGTCCTATCAATCGATTCCTTTCTTGTCCATCGTAATTCTTCCTTTTTCCGTTTTTTGTTTGTTCTTTGTTTTCCTAACAGAACTTTTGAAGGTTCTAACTTCTTCTTTACATGAACTTCAGCTTACCCTGCAGTATCTCTAGGTAAAACTTCATTTCCGTTATTTAAAATATTTTCATTACCTTATCCTTCATCACTAGCATCTGCTGTTTCTGGAAGTACGAACACAATATCGGTCTCATCTGCATCTTCGTCATCGGAATTTTGTTCGAAATTTATTTCCTTCTAACACTGAATTCTTTTAGTGTAAAATTGAAGTTTAATTCAAATTTGTTTCATAAAATTTTATTTTCAACTGACAGAAGGGCCTCTACAGTTTGATTTAGAATCCTTGAAATCAGAATGAAAAATTAAGTTTATTTTACAAATACTATCGAAAGTGGTTTCTTTAAAACTTTCTCACATGATCTTTAATATTTTTCTTGAATAATGCCATCCAAAAAGACGTCTTGCATAGCAATGGCGTACAGAAGTTATTAAATACTAATCTTTGGCAAAATTTAAGCATTTTTGCTCTATCTGAAAGGAGTCCTTTACTTGTTTTTTGGCGATTAATAAATGGAAAGCGAATAAAAGTATTCGAAAATCTAATTTAGGTATAAAACATGTTATTTCAAAAAGATTGAAACTAGAATTTAATACAAAACTATGCTAGTAGACCTAAATAAATCATATGAGAAAAAGTTATAATTACGTCATTTATTTTCCGTAGCACCTTCAAACTCTCCGCATTCTCGATTCGAAATTAATCTTTTGATTTCATTCCTTTATTTCTTTTATAGATGAGGGTGGGTTGTTGGAGAGTTGTGAGTGCCGTGCTGAATTTTCACAGTCCTTCGCATTTCAAGCATCTTTCCTGCAGAGTAAGTAATAATTTTATGTTTGATTTATTAATTGTAGCTCTTTTTAATCTGTATTCTTTTTCATTTTTAGGGAATGAGGATGGCGAGTAGAAAGGCCAAACCAGTGGAAGGAAGTGAATCCGGACTCAGAAAATCTAATGAAGGAAGCACATAACCGACGAAACGAAGAAATTGAAATATTTAAAACTTTTTGGATACTGAAAATTCAGCAACGGAGGCACTCCTTCTCTACAGGGTAAGTGTTGAAAAAATTATTTTATATTCAGTAGCACCTTCAAACTCTGCGCATTCTCGATTCGAAATTAATCTTTTGATTTCATTCCTTTATTTCTTTTGTAGATGAGGGTGGGTTGTTGGAGAGTTGTGAGTGCCGTGCTGAATTTTCACAGTCATTTGCAGTTCAAGCATCTTTCCTGCAGAGTAAGTAATAATTCTATATATTTGATTAATTAACGGTTTTAAGAACAGCTCTATTAACTCTGTATTTGTTACTCTTTTTTTAGAGAAAAAAGAATGGCGAGTAGAAAGGAAAATCCAAGGGAAGGAAGAGAATCCTGACTGAGAAAATCTATTGAAGGAAGCACATAACAGCGTAAACGAAGAAATTGAAATATTTAAAACTTTTTGGATACTGAAAATTCAGGTACGGAGTCACTCCTTCTCTACAGGGTAAGTGTTGAACAAATTATTTTTTATTCCGTAGCACCTTCAAACTCTGCGCATTCTCGATTCGAAATTAATCTTCTGATTTCATTCGTTTATTTATTTTGTAGATGAGGGTGGGTTGTTGGAGAGTTGTGAGTGCCGTGCTGAATTTTCACAGTCCTTCGCAGTTCAAGCATCTTTACTGCAGAGTAAGTAATAATTCTATATATTTGATTAATTAACTGTTTTAAGTATAGCTCTATTAACTCGGTATTTTTTTCTGTTCCTTTAGAGAAGGAAGGATGGCGAGTAGAAAGGCAAATCCAGGTTAAGGAGGAGAATCTGGACTCAGAAAATCTCATGAAGGAAGCACACAACCACGGAAACGAAGAAATTGAAATATTTAAGACTTTTTGGATACTGAAAATTCAGCAACGGAGGCACTCCTTCTCTATACGGTAAGTGTTGAAAAAATTATTTTTTATTCCGTAGCACCTTCAAACTCTGCGCATTCTCGATTCGAAATTAATCTTTTAATTTCATTCGTTTATTTCTTTTGTAGATGAGGGTGGGTTGTTGGAGAGTTGTGAGTGCCGTGCTGAATTTTCACTGTCATTCGTAGTTCAAGCATCTTTTCTGCAGAGTAAGTAATAATTCTATATATTTGATTAATTAACGGTTGTATAGCTCTATTAACTCTCTATTTTTTTCTTTAGAGAACGAAGGATGGCGAGTAGAAAGGCAAATCCAAGGGAAGGAAGAAAATCTGGACTCAGAAAATCTAATGAAGGAAGCACATAACCGGCGAAACGAAGAAATTGAAATACTTAAAACATTTTGGATAATGAAAATTCAGCAACGGAGGCACTCCTTCTCTATAGGGTAGGTGTTGAAAAAATTATTTTATATTCCGTAGCACCTTCAAACTCTGCGCATTCTCGATTCGAAATTAATCTTTTGATTTCATTCCTTTATTTCTTTTGTAGATGAGAGTGGGTTGTTGGAGAGTTGTGAGTGCCGTGCTGAATATTCACAGTCCTTCGCAGTTCAAGCATCTTTCCTGCAGAGTAAGTTATAATTCTATATATTTGATTAATTAACGGTTTTAAGTATAGCTCTATTAACTCTGTATTTTTTTCTGTTCCTTTAGAGAACGATGGATGGCGAGTAGAAAGGCAAATCCAGGGGAAGGAAGAGAATCTGAACTCAGAAAATCTAATGAAGGAAGCACATAACCGACGAAACGAAGAAATTGAAATATTTAAAACATTTTGGATACTGAAAATTCAGCAACGGAGGCACTCCTTCTCTACAGGGTAAGTGTTGAAAAAATTATTTTATATTCCGTAGAACCTTCAAACTCTGCGCATTCTCGATTCGAAATTAATCTTTTGATTTCATTCGTTTATTTCTTTTGTAGATGAGGGTGGGTTGTTGGAGAGTTGTGAGTGCCGTGCTGAATTTTCACTGTCCTTCGCAGTTCAAGCCTCTTTCCTGCAGAGTAAGTAATAATTCTATGTTTGATTTATTAATTGTCGCTCTTTTTAATCTGTATTCTTTCTTATTTTTAGGGAATTATTATGGCGAGTAGAAAGGCCAAACCAGTGGAAGGAAGAGAATCCTTACTCAGAAAATCTAATGAAGGAAGCACATAACCGCGGAAACGAAGAAATTGAAATATTTAAACCTTTTTGGATACTGAAAATTCAGCAACGGAGGCACTCCTTCTCTACAGGGTAAGTGTTGAAAAAATTATTTTATATTCAGTAGCACCTTCAAACTCTGCGCATTCTCGATTCGAAATTAATCTTTTGATTTCATTCCTTTATTTCTTTTGTAGATGAGGGTGGGTTGTTGGAGAGTTGTGAGTGCCGTGCTGAATTTTCACAGTCCTTCGCAGTTCAAGCATCTTTCCTGCAGAGTAAGTAATAATTCTATATATTTGATTAATTAACTGTTTTAAGTATAGCTCTATTAACTCTGTATTTTTTTCTGTTCCTTTAGAGAACGAAGGATGGCGAGTAGAAAGGCAAATTCAGGTTAAGGAAGAGAACCTGGACTCAGAAAATCTAATGAAGGAAGCACATAACCGACGAAACGAAGAAATTGAAATATTTAAAACATTTTGGATACTGAAAATTCAGCAACGGAGGCACTCCTTCTCTATAGGGTAGGTGTTGAAAAAATTATTTTATATTCCGTAGCACCTTCAAACTCTGCGCATTCTCGATTCGAAATTAATTTTTTGATTTCATTCCTTTATTTCTTTTGTAGATGAGGGTGGGTTGTTGGAGAGTTGTGAGTGCCGTGCTGAATTTTCACAGTCCTTCGCAGTTCAAGCATCTTTTCTGCAGAATAAGTAATAATTCTATATATTTGATTAATTAACTGTTTTAAGTATAGCTCTATTAACTCTGTATTTTTTTCTGTTCCTTTAGAGAACGAAGGATGGCGAGTAGAAAGGCAAATCCAGGGGAAGGAAGAGAATCTGAACTCAGAAAATCTAATGAAGGAAGCACATAACCGACGAAACGAAGAAATTGAAATATTTAAAACTTTTTGGATACTGAAAATTCAGCAACGGAGGCACTCCTTCTCTATAGGGTAAGTGTTGAAAAAATTATTTTATATTCCGTAGCACCTTCAAACTCTGCGCATTCTCGATTCGAAATTAATCTTTTGATTTCCTTCCTTTATTTCTTTTGTAGATGAGGGTGGGTTGTTGGAGAGTTGTGAGTGCCGTGCTGAATTTTCACAGTCCTTCGCAGTTCAAGCCTCTTTCCTGCAGAGTAAGTAATAATTCTATATATTTGATTAATTAACGATTTTAAGTATAGCTCTATTAACTCTGTATTTTTTTTCTGTTCCTTTAGAGAACGATGGATGGCGAGTAGAAAGGCAAATCCAGAGGAAGGAAGAGAATCTGAACTCAGAAAATCTAATGAAGGAAGCACATAACCGACGAAACGAAGAAATTGAAATATTTAAAACATTTTGGATACTGAAAATTCAGCAACGGAGGCACTCCTTCTCTACATGGTAAGTGTTGAAAAAATAATTTTATATTCCGTAGAACCTTCAAACTCTGCGCATTCTCGATTCGAAATTAATCTTTTGATTTCATTCGTTTATTTCTTTTGTAGATGAGGGTGGGTTGTTGGAGAGTTGTGAATGCCGTGCTGAATTTTCACTGTCCTTCGCAGTTCAAGCCTCTTTCCTGCAGAGTAAGTAATAATTCTATGTTTGATTTATTAATTGTCGCTCTTTTTAATCTGTATTCTTTCTTATTTTTAGGGAATTATTATGGCGAGTAGAAAGGCCAAACCAGTGGAAGGAAGAGAATCCTTACTCAGAAAATCTAATGAAGGAAGCACATAACCGCGGAAACGAAGAAATTGAAATATTTAAACCTTTTTGGATACTAAAAATTCAGCAACGGAGGCACTCCTTCTCTACAGGGTAAGTGTTGAAAAAATTATTTTATATTCCGTAGCATCTTCAAACTCTGCGCATTTTCGATTCGAAATTAATCTTTTGATTTCCTTCCTTTATTTCTTTTGTAGATGAGGGTGGGTTGTTGGAGAGTTGTGAGTGCCGTGCTGAATTTTCACAGTCCTTCGCAGTTCAAGCATCTTTCCTGCAGAGTAAGTAATAATTCTATATATTTGATTAATTAACTGTTTTAAGTATAGCTCTATTAACTCTGTATTCTTTTCTGTTCCTTTAGAGAACGAAGAATGGCGAGTAGAAAGGCAAATCCAGGGGAAGGAAGAGAATCTGAACTCAGAAAATCTAATGAAGGAAGCACATAACCGACGAAACGAAGAAATTGAAATATTTAAAACATTTTGGATACTGAAAATTCAGCAACGGAGGCACTCCTTCTCTATAGGGTAAGTGTTGAAAAAATTATTTTATATTCCGTAGCACCTTCAAACTCTGCGCATTCTCGATTCGAAATTAATCTTTTGATTTCCTTCCTTTATTTTTTTGTAGATGAGGGTGGGTTGTTGGAGAGTTGTGAGAGCCGTGCTGAATTTTCACAGTCCTTCGCAGTTCAAGCATCTTTCCTGCAGAGTAAGTAATAATTCTATATATTTGATTAATTAACTGTTTTAAGTATAGCTCTATTAACTCTGTATTTTTAACTGTTCCTTTAGAAAACGAAGGATGGCGAGTAGAAAGGCAAATCCAGGGGAAGTAAGTGAATCTGAACTCGGAAAATCTAATGAAGGAAGCACATAACCGACGAAACGAAGAAATTGAAATATTTAAAACTTTTTGGATACTGAAAATTCAGCAACGGAGGCACTCCTTCTCTGCAGGGTAAGTGTTGAAAAAAATATTTTATATTCCTTAGCACCTTCAAAATCTGCGCATTCTCGATTCTAAATTAATCTTTTGATTTCCTTCCTTTATTTCTTTTGTAGAGGAGGGTGGGTTGTTGGAGAGTTGTGAGTGCCGTGCTGAATTTTCACAGTCCTTCGCAGTTCAAGCATCTTTTCTGCAGAATAAGTAATAATTCTATATATTTGATTAATTAACTGTTTTAAGTATAGCTCTATTAACTCTGTATTTTTTTCTGTTCCTTTAGAGAACGAAGGATGGCGAGTAGAAAGGCAAATCCAGGGGAAGGAAGAGAATCTGAACTCAGAAAATCTAATGAAGGAAGCACATAACCGACGAAACGAAGAAATTGAAATATTTAAAACATTTTGGATACTGAAAATTCAGCAACGGAGGCACTCCTTCTCTATAGGGTAGGTGTTGAAAAAATTATTTTATATTCCGTAGCACCTTCAAACTCTGCGCATTCTCGATTCGAAATTAATTTTTTGATTTCATTCCTTTATTTCTTTTGTAGATGAGGGTTGGTTGTTGGAGAGTTGTGAGTGACGTGCTGAATTTTCACAGTCCTTCGCAGTTCAAGCATCTTTCCTGCAGAGTAAGTAATAATTCTATATATTTGATTAATTAACGGTTTTAAGTATAGCTCTATTAACACTGTATTTTTTTCTGTTCCTTTAGAAAACGAAGGATGGCGAGTAGAAAGGCAAATCCAGGGGAAGGAAGAGAATCTGAACTCAGAAAATCTAATGAAGGAAGCACATAACCGACGAAACGAAGAAATTGAAATATTTAAAACTTTTTGGATACTGAAAATTCAGCAACGGAGGCACTCCTTCTCTACAGGGTAAGTGTTGAAAAAATTATTTTATATTCCGTAGCACCTTCAAACTCTGCGCATTCTCGATTCGAAATTAATCTTTTGATTTCCTTCCTTTATTTCTTTTGTAGATGAGGGTGGGTTGTTGGAGAGTTGTGAGTGCCGTGCTGAATTTTCACAGTCCTTCGCAGTTCAAGCATCTTTCCTGCAGAGTAAGTAATAATTCTATATATTTGATTAATTAACTGTTTTAAGTATAGCTCTATTAACTCTGTATTTTTTTCTGTTCCTTTAGAGAACGAAGAATGGCGAGTAGAAAGGCAAATCCAGGGGAAGGAAGAGAATCTGAACTCAGAAAATCTAATGAAGGAAGCACATAACCGACGAAACGAAGAAATTGAAATATTTAAAACATTTTGGATACTGAAAATTCAGCAACGGAGGCACTCCTTCTCTACAGGGTAAGTGTTGAAAAAATTATTTTATATTCCGTAGCACCTTCAAACTCTGCGCATTCTCGATTCGAAATTAATTTTTTGATTTCATTCCTTTATTTCTTTTGTAGATGAGGGTGGGTTGTTGGAGAGTTGTGAGTGCCGTGCTGAATTTTCACAGTCCTTCGCAGTTCAAGCATCTTTTCTGCAGAATAAGTAATAATTCTATATATTTGATTAATTAACGGTTTTAAGTATAGCTCTATTAACTCTGAATTTTTTTCTGTTCCTTTAGAGAACGAAGGATGCCGAGTAGAAAGGCAAATCCAGGGGAAGGAAAAGAATCTGAACTCAGAAAATCTAATGAAGGAAGCACATAACCGACGAAACGAAGAAATTGAAATATTTCAAACATTTTGGATACTGAAAATTCAGCAACGGAGGCACTCCTTCTCTACAGGGTAAGTGTTGAAAAAATTATTTTATATTCCGTAGCACCTTCAAACTCTGCGCATTCTCGATTCGAAATTAATCTTTTGATTTCCTTCCTTTATTTCTTTTGTAGATGAGGGTGGGTTGTTGGAGAGTTGTGAGTGCCGTGCTGAATTTTCACAGTCCTTCGCAGTTCAAGCCTCTTTCCTGCAGAGTAAGTAATAATTCTATATATTTGATTAATTAACGATTTTAAGTATAGCTTTATTAACTCTGTATTTTTTTCTGTTCCTTTAGAGAACGAAGGATGGCGAGTAGAAAGGCAATTCCAGGGGAAGTAAGAGAATCTGAACTCAGAAAATCTAATGAAGGAAGCACATAACCGACGAAACGAAGAAATTGAAATATTTAAAACATTTTGGATACTGAAAATTCAGCAACGGAGGCACTCCTTCTCTACAGGGTAAGTGTTGAAAAAATTATTTTATATTCCGTAGCACCTTCAAACTCTGCGCATTCTCGATTCGAAATTAATCTTTTGATTTCATTCCTTTATTTCTTTTGTAGATGAGGGTGGGTTGTTGGAGAGTTGTGAGTGCCGTGTTGAATTTTCAAAGTCCTTCGCAGTTCAAGCATCTTTTCTGCAGAATAAGTAATAATTCTATATATTTGATTAATTAACGGTTTTAAGTACAGCTCTTTTAACTCTGTATTTTTTTCTGTTCCTTTAGAAAACGGAGGATGGCGAGTAGAAAGGCAAATCCAGGGGAAGGAAGTGAATCTGAACTCGGAAAATCTAATGAAGGAATCACATAACCGACAAAACGAAGAAATTGAAATATTTAAAACTTTTTGGATACTGAAAATTCAGCAACGGAGGCACTCCTTCTCTGCAGGGTAAGTGTTAAAAAAATATTTTATATTCCTTAGCACCTTCAAACTCTGCGCATTCTCGATTCTAAATTAATCTTTTGATTTCCTTCCTTTATTTCTTTTGTAGATGAGGGTGGGTTGTTGGAGAGTTGTGAGTGCCGTGCTGAATTTTCACAGTCCTTCGCAGTTCAAGCATCTTTTCTGCAGAATAAGTAATAATTCTATATATTTGATTAATTAACTGTTTTAAGTATAGCTCTATTAACTCTGTATTTTTTTCTGTTCCTTTAGAGAACGAAGGATGGCGAGTAGAAAGGCAATTCCAGGGGAAGGAAGAGAATCTGAACTCAGAAAATCTAATGAAGGAAGCACATAACCGACGAAACGAAGAAATTGAAATATTTAAAACTTTTTGGATACTGAAAATTCAGCAACGGAGGAACTCCTTCTCTACAAGGTAAGTGTTGAAAAAATTATTTTATATTCCGTAGCACGTTCAAACTCTGCGCATTCTCGATTCGAAATTAATCTTTTGAATTCATTCCTTTATTTCTTTTGTAGATGAGGGTGGGTTGTTGGAGAGTTGTGAGTGCCGTGCTGAATTTTCACAGTCCTTCGCAGTTCAAGCATGTTTTCTGCAGAATAAGTAATAATTCTATATATTTGATTAATTAACTGTTTTAAGTATAGCTCTATTAACTCTGTATTTTTTTCTGTTCCTTTAGAGAACGAAGGATGGCGAGTAGAAAGTCAATTCCAGGGGAAGGAAGAGAATCTGAACTCAGAAAATCTAATGAAGGAAGCACATAACCGACGAAACGAAGAAATTGAAATATTTAAAACATTTTGGATACTGAAAATTCAGCAACGGAGGCACTCCTTCTCTAAAGAGTAGGTGTTGAAAAAATTATTTTATATTCCGTAGCACCTTTAAACTCTGCGCATTCTCGATTCGAAATTAATTTTTTGATTTCATTCCTTTATTTCTTTTGTAGATGAGGGTGGGTTGTTGGAGAGTTGTGAGTGCCGTGCTGAATTTTCGCAGTCCTTCGCAGTTCAAGCATCTTTCCTGCAGAGTAAGTAATAATTCTATATATTTGATTAATTAACGGTTTTAAGTATAGCTCTATTAACACTGTATTTTTTTCTGTTCCTTTAGAAAACGAAGGATGGCGAGTAGAAAGGCAAATCCAGGGGAAGGAAGAGAATCTGAACTCAGAAAATCTAATGAAGGAAGCACATAACCGACGAAACGAAGAAATTGAAATATTTAAAACTTTTTGGATACTGAAAATTCAGCAACGGAGGCACTCCTTCTCTACAGGGTAAGTGTTGAAAAAATTATTTTATATTCCTTAGCACCTTCAAACTCTGCGCATTCTCGATTCGAAATTAATCTTTTGATTTCCATCCTTTATTTGTTTTGTAGATGAGGGTGGGTTGTTGGAGAGTTGTGAGTGCCGTGCTGAATTTTCACAGTCCTTCGCAGTTCAAGCATCTTTCCTGCAGAGTAAGTAATAATTCTATATATTTGATTAATTAACTGTTTTAAGTATAGCTCTATTAACTCTGTATTTTTTTCTTTTCCTTTAGATAACGAAGGATGGCGAGTAGAAAGGCAAATCCAGAGGAAGGAAGAGAATCTGAACTCAGAAAATCTAATGAAGGAAGCACATAACCGCGGAAACGAAGAAATTGAAATATTTAAAACGTTTTGGATACTGAAAAATCAGCAACGGAGGCACTCCTTCTCTATAGGGTAAGTGTTGAAAAAATTATTTTATATTCCGTAGCACCTTCAAACTCTGCGCATTCTCGATTCGAAATTAATCTTTTGATTTCATTCGTTTATTTCTTTTGTAGATGAGGGTGGGTTGTTGGAGAGTTGTGAGTGCCGTGCTGAATTTTCACTGTCCTTCGCAGTTCAAGCCTCTTTCCTGCAGAGTAAGTAATTATTCTATGTTTGATTTATTAATTGTCGCTCTTTTTAATCTGTATTCTTTCTCATTTTTAGGGAATGATTATGGCGAGTAGAAAGGCCAAACCAGTGGAAGGAAGAGAATCCTTACTCAGAAAATCTAATGAAGGAAGCACATAACCGCGGAAACGAAGAAATTGAAATATTTAAAACTTTTTGGATACTGAAAATTCAGCAACGGAGGCACTCCTTCTCTATAGGGTAAGTAATGAAAAAATTATTTTATATTCCGTAGCACCTTCAAACTCTGCGCATTCTCGATTCGAAATTAATCTTTTGATTTCCTTCCTTTATTTCTTTTGTAGATGAGGGTGGGTTGTTGGAGAGTTGTGAGTGCCGTGCTGAATTTTCACTGTCCTTCGCAGTTCAAGCATCTTTCCTGCAGAGTAAGTAATAATTCTATATTTGATTAATTAACGGTTTTAAGTATAGCTCTATGAACTATGTATTTTTTTCATTTCCTTTAGATAACGAAGGATGGCGAGTAGAAAGGCAAATCCAGAGGAAGGAAGAGAATCTGAACTCAGAAAATCTAATGAAGGAAGCACATAACCGACGAAACGAAGAAATTGAAATATTTAAAACTTTTTGGATACTGAAAATTCAGCAACGGAGGCACTCCTTCTCTACAGGGTAAGTGTTGAAAAAATTATTTTATATTCCGTAGCACCTTCAAACTCTGCGCATTCTCGATTCGAAATTAATCTTTTGATTTCATTCCTTTATTTCTTTTGTAGATGAGGGTGGGTTGTTGGAGAGTTGTGAGTGCCGTGTTGAATTTTCACAGTCCTTCGCAGTTCAAGCATCTTTCCTGCAGAGTAAGTAATAATTCTATATATTTGATTAATTAACGGTTTTAAGTATAGATCTATTAACTCTGTATTTTTTTCTTTTCCTTTAGATAACGAAGGATGGCGAGTAGAAAGGCAAATCCAGGTTAAGGAAGAGAACCTGGACTCAGAAAATCTAATGAAGGAAGCACATAACCGACGAAACGAAGAAATTGAAATATTTAAAACTTTTTGGATACTGAAAATTCAGCAACGGAGGCACTCCTTCTCTATAGGGTAGGTGTTGAAAAAATTATTTTATATTCCGTAGCACCTTCAAACTCTGCGCATTCTCGATTCGAAATTAATTTTTTGATTTCATTCCTTTATTTCCTTTGTAGATGAGGGTGGGTTGTTGGAGAGTTGTGAGTGCCGTGCAGAATTTTCACAGTCCTTCGCAGTTCAAGCATCTTTCCTGCAGAGTAAGTAATAATTCTATATATTTGATTAATTAACGGTTTTAAGTATAGCTCTATTAACTCTGTATTTTTTTCTGTTCCTCTAGAAAACGAAGGATGGCGAGTAGAAAGGCAAATCCAGGGGAAGGAAGAGAATCTGAACTCAGAAAATCTAATGAAGGAATCAGATAACCGACGAAACGAAGAAATTGAAATATTTAAAACATTTTGGATACTGAAAATTCAGCAACGGAGGCACTCCTTTCTTACAGGGTAAGTGTTGAAAAAATTATTTTATATTCCGTAGCACCTTCAAACTCTGCGCATTCTCGATTCGAAATTAATCTTTTGAATTCATTCCTTTATTTCTTTTGTAGATGAGGGTGGGTTGCTGGAGAGTTGTGAGTGCCGTGCTGAATTTTCACAGTCCTTCGCAGTTCAAGCATCTTTCCTGCAGAGTAAGTAATAATTCTATATATTTGATTAAATAACTGTTTTAAGTATAGCTCTATTAACTCTGTATTTTTTTCTTTTCCTTTAGATAACGAAGGATGGCGAGTAGAAAGGCAAATCCAAGGGAAGGAAGAGAATCTGGACTCAGAAAATCTAATGAAGGAAGCACATAACCGACGAAACGAAGAAATTGCAATATTTAAAACTTTTTGGATACTGAAAAATCAGCAACGGAGGCACTCCTTCTCTATAGGGTAAGTGTTGAAAAAATTATTTTATATTCCGTAGCACCTTCAAACTCTGCGCATTCTCGATTCGAAATTAATCTTTTGATTTCCTTCCTTTATTTATTTTGTAGATGAGGGTGGGTTGTTGGAGAGTTGTGAGTGCCGTGCTGAATTATCACTGTCCTTCGCAGTTCAAGCCTCTTTCCTGCAGAGTAAGTAATAATTCTATGTTTGATTTATTAATTGTCGCTCTTTTTAATCTGTATTCTTTCTCATTTTTAGGGAATGATTATGGCGAGTAGAAAGGAAAATCCAGTGGAAGGAAGAGAAACCTTACTCAGAAAATCTAATGAAGGAAGCACATAACCGCGGAAACGAATAAATTGAAATGTTTAAAACTTTTTAGATACTGAAAATTCAGCAACTGAGGCACTCCTTCTCTATAGGGTAAGTGTTGAAAAAATTATTTTATATTCCTTAGCACCTTCAAACTCTGCGCATTCTCCCTTCGAAATTAATCTTTTGATTTCCTTCCTTTATTTCTTTTGTAGATGAGGGTGGGTTGTTGGAGAGTTGTGAGTGCCGTGCTGAATTTTCACTGTCCTTCGCAGTTCAAGCATCTTTCCTGCAGAGTAAGTAATAATTCTATATTTGATTAATTAACGGTTTTAAGTATAGCTCTATGAACTATGTATTTTTTTCATTTCCTTTAGATAACGAAGGATGGCGAGTAGAAAGGCAAATCCAGAGGAAGGAAGAGAATCTGAACTCAGAAAATCTAATGAAGGAAGCACATAACCGACGAAACGAAGAAATTGAAATATTTAAAACTTTTTGGATACTGAAAATTCAGCAACGGAGGCACTCCTTCTCTACAGGGTAAGTGTTGAAAAAATTATTTTATATTCCGTAGCACCTTCAAACTCTGCGCATTCTCGATTCGAAATTAATCTTTTGATTTCATTCCTTTATTTCTTTTGTAGATGAGGGTGGGTTGTTGGAGAGTTGTGAGTGCCGTGTTGAATTTTCACAGTCCTTCGCAGTTCAAGCATCTTTCCTGCAGAGTAAGTAATAATTCTATATATTTGATTAATTAACGGTTTTAAGTATAGATCTATTAACTCTGTATTTTTTTCTTTTCCTTTAGATAACGAAGGATGGCGAGTAGAAAGGCAAATCCAGGTTAAGGAAGAGAACCTGGACGCAGAAAATCTAATGAAGGAAGCACATAACCGACGAAACGAAGAAATTGAAATATTTAAAACTTTTTGGATACTGAAAATTCAGCAACGGAGGCACTCCTTCTCTATAGGGTAGGTGTTGAAAAAATTATTTTATATTCCGTAGCACCTTCAAACTCTGCGCATTCTCGATTCGAAATTAATTTTTTGATTTCATTCCTTTATTTCCTTTGTAGATGAGGGTGGGTTGTTGGAGAGTTGTGAGTGCCGTGCAGAATTTTCACAGTCCTTCGCAGTTCAAGCATCTTTCCTGCAGAGTAAGTAATAATTCTATATATTTGATTAATTAACGGTTTTAAGTATAGCTCTATTAACTCTGTATTTTTTTCTGTTCCTCTAGAAAACGAAGGATGGCGAGTAGAAAGGCAAATCCAGGGGAAGGAAGAGAATCTGAACTCAGAAAATCTAATGAAGGAATCAGATAACCGACGAAACGAAGAAATTGAAATATTTAAAACATTTTGGATACTGAAAATTCAGCAACGGAGGCACTCCTTTCTTACAGGGTAAGTGTTGAAAAAATTATTTTATATTCCGTAGCACCTTCAAACTCTGCGCATTCTCGATTCGAAATTAATCTTTTGAATTCATTCCTTTATTTCTTTTGTAGATGAGGGTGGGTTGCTGGAGAGTTGTGAGTGCCGTGCTGAATTTTCACAGTCCTTCGCAGTTCAAGCATCTTTCCTGCAGAGTAAGTAATAATTCTATATATTTGATTAAATAACTGTTTTAAGTATAGCTCTATTAACTCTGTATTTTTTTCTTTTCCTTTAGATAACGAAGGATGGCGAGTAGAAAGGCAAATCCAAGGGAAGGAAGAGAATCTGGACTCAGAAAATCTAATGAAGGAAGCACATAACCGACGAAACGAAGAAATTGCAATATTTAAAACTTTTTGGATACTGAAAAATCAGCAACGGAGGCACTCCTTCTCTATAGGGTAAGTGTTGAAAAAATTATTTTATATTCCGTAGCACCTTCAAACTCTGCGCATTCTCGATTCGAAATTAATCTTTTGATTTCCTTCCTTTATTTATTTTGTAGATGAGGGTGGGTTGTTGGAGAGTTGTGAGTGCCGTGCTGAATTATCACTGTCCTTCGCAGTTCAAGCCTCTTTCCTGCAGAGTAAGTAATAATTCTATGTTTGATTTATTAATTGTCGCTCTTTTTAATCTGTATTCTTTCTCATTTTTAGGGAATGATTATGGCGAGTAGAAAGGAAAATCCAGTGGAAGGAAGAGAAACCTTACTCAGAAAATCTAATGAAGGAAGCACATAACCGCGGAAACGAATAAATTGAAATGTTTAAAACTTTTTAGATACTGAAAATTCAGCAACTGAGGCACTCCTTCTCTATAGGGTAAGTGTTGAAAAAATTATTTTATATTCCTTAGCACCTTCAAACTCTGCGCATTCTCCCTTCGAAATTAATCTTTTGATTTCATTATTTTATTTGTTTTGTAGATGAGGGTGGGTTGTTGGAGAGTTGTGAGTGCCGTGCTGAATTTTCACAGTCCTTCGCAGTTCAAGCATCTTTCTTGCAGAGTAAGTAATAATTCTATATATTTGATTAATTAACTGTTTTAAGTATAGCTCTATTAACTCTGTATTTTTTTCTGTTCCTTTAGAGAACGAAGAATGGCGAGTAGAAAGGCAAATCCAGAGGAAGGAAGAGAATCTGAACTCAGAAAATCTAATGAAGGAAGCACATAACCGACGAAACGAAGAAATTGAAATATTTAAAACTTTTTGGATACTGAAAATTCAGCAACGGAGGCACTCCTTCTCTATAGGGTAAGTGTTGAAAAAATTATTTTATATTCCGTAGCACCTTCAAACTCTGCGCATTCTCGATTCGAAATTAATCTTTTGATTTCAATCCTTTATTTCTTTTGTAGATGAGGGTGGGTTGTTGGAGAGTTGTGAGTGCCGTGCTGAATTTTCACAGTCCTTCGCAGTTCAAGCATCTTTCCTGCAGAGTAAGTAATAATTCTATATATTTGATTAATTAACTGTTTTAAGTATAGCTCTATTAACTCTGTATTTTTTTCTTTTCCTTTAGATAACGAAGGATGGCGAGTAGAAAGGCAAATCCAGAGGAAGGAAGAGAATCTGAACTCAGAAAATCTAATGAAGGAAGCACATAACCGACGAATTGAAGAAATTGAAATATTTAAAACATTTTGGATACTGAAAATTCAGCAACGGAGGCACTCCTTCTCTACAGGGTAAGTGTTGAAAAAATTATTTTATATTCCGTAGCACCTTCAAATTCTGCGCATTCTCGATTCGAAATTAATCTTTTGATTTCATTCCTTTATTTCTTTTGTAGATGAGGGTGGGTTGTTGGAGAGTTGTGAGTGCCGTGCTGAATTTTCACTGTCCTTCGCAGTTCAAGCCTCTTTCCTGCAGAGTAAGTAATAATTCTATGTTTGATTTATTAATTGTCGCTCTTTTTAATCTGTATTCTTTCTCATTTTTAGGGAATGATTATGGCGAGTAGAAAGGCCAATCCAGTGGAAGGAAGAGAAACCTTACTCAGAAAATTTAATGAAGGAAGCACATAACCGCGGAAACGAAGAAATTGAAATATTTAAAACTTTTTAGATACTGAAAATTCAGCAACGGAGGCACTCCTTCTCTATAGGGTAAGTGTTGAAAAAATTATTTTATATTCCGTAGCACCTTCAAACTCTGCGCATTCTCGATTCGAAATTAATCTTTTGATTTCAATCCTTTATTTCTTTTGTAGATGAGGGTGGGTTGTTGGAGAGTTGTGAGTGCCGTTCTGAATTTTCACAGTCCTTCGCAGTTCAAGCATCTTTCCTGCAGAGTAAGTAATAATTCTATATATTTGATTAATTAACTGTTTTAAGTATAGCTCTATTAACTCTGTATTTTTTTCTTTTCCTTTAGATAACGAAGGATGGCGAGTAGAAAGGCAAATCCAGAGGAAGGAAGAGAATCTGAACTCAGAAAATCTAATGAAGGAAGCACATAACCGACGAAACGAAGAAATTGAAATATTTAAAACATTTTGGATACTGAAAATTCAGCAACGGAGGCACTCCTTCTCTACAGGGTAAGTGTTGAAAAAATTATTTTATATTCCGTAGCACCTTCAAACTCTGCGCATTCTCGATTCGAAATTAATCTTTTGATTTCATTCCTTTATTTCTTTTGTAGATGAGGGTGGGTTGTTGGAGAGTTGTGAGTGCCGTGTTGAATTTTCACTGTCCTTCGCAGTTCAAGCCTCTTTCCTGCAGAGTAAGTAATAATTCTATGTTTGATTTATTAATTGTCGCTCTTTTTAATCTGTATTCTTTCTCATTTTTAGGGAATGATTATGGCGAGTAGAAAGGCCAATCCAGTGGAAGGAAGAGAAACCTTACTCAGAAAATTTAATGAAGGAAGCACATAACCGCGGAAACGAAGAAATTGAAATATTTAAAACTTTTTGGATACTGAAAATTCAGCAACGGAGGCACTCCTTCTCTATAGGGTAAGTGTTGAAAAAATTATTTTATATTCCGTAGCACCTTCAAACTCTGCGTATTCTCGATTCGAAATTAATCTTTTGATTTCATTCCTTTATTTCTTTTGTAGATGAGGGTGGGTTGTTGGAGAGTTGTGAGTGCCGTGCTGAATTTTCACAGTCCTTCGCAGTTCAAGCATCTTTCATGCAGAGTAAGTAATAATTCTATATATTTGATTAATTAACGGTTTTAAGTATAGCTCTATTAACTCAGTATTTTTTTCTGTTCCTTTAGAGAACGAAGGATATCGAGTAGAAAGGCAAATCCAGGTTAAGGAAGAGAATCTGGACTCAGAAAATCTAATGAAGGAAGCACATAACCGCGGAAACGAAGAAATTGAAATATTTAAAACTTTTTGGATACTGAAAATTAAGCAACGGAGGCACTCCTTCTCTATAGGGTAAGTGTTGAAAAAATTATTTTATATTCCGTAGCACCTTCAAACTCTGCGCATTCTCGATTCGAAATTAATCTTTTGATTTCATTCCTTTATTTCTTTTGTAGATGAGGGTGGGTTGTTGGAGAGTTGTGAGTGCCGTGCTGAATTTTCACAGTCCTTCGCAGTTCAAGCATCTTTCCTACAGAGTAAGTAATAATTCTATATATTTGATTAATTAACGGTTTTAAGTATAGCTCTATTAACTGTGTTTTTTTTTTCTTTTCCTTTAGAAAACGAAGGATGGCGAGTAGAAAGGCAAATCCAGGGGAAGGAAGTAATCTGGACTCAGAAAATCTAATGAATGAAGCACATAACCGACGAAACGAAGAAATTGAAATATTTAAAACTTTTTGGATACTGAAAATTCAGCAACGGTGGCACTCCTTCTCTATAGGGTAAGTGTTGAAAAAATTATTTTATATTCCGTAGCACCTTCAAACTCTGCGCATTCTCGATTCGAAATTAATCTTTTGATTTCCTTCCTTTATTTCTTTTGTAGATGAGGTTGGGTTGTTGGAGAGTTGTGAGTGCCGTGCTGAATTTTCACAGTCCTTCGCAGTTCAAGCCTCTTTCCTGCAGAGTAAGTAATAATTCTATGTTTGATTTATTAATTGACGCTCTTTTTAATCTGTATTCTTTCTTATTTTTAGGGAATGATTATGGCGAGTAGAACGGCCAAACCAGTGGAAGGAAGAGAATCCTTACTCAGAAAATGTAATGAAGGAAGCACATAACCGCAGAAACGAAGAAATTGAAATATTTAAAACTTTTTGGATACTGAAAATTCAGCAACGGAGGCACTCCTTCTCTATAGGGTAAGTGTTGAAAAAATTATCTTATATTCCGTAGTACCTTCAAACTCTGCGCATTCTCGATTCGAAATTAATCTTTTGATTTCATTCCTTTATTTCTTTTGTAGATGAGGGTGGGTTGTTGGAGAGTTGTGAGTGCCGTGCTGAATTTTCACAGTCCTTCGCAGTTCAAGCATGTTTCCTACAGAGTAAGTAATAATTCTATATATTTTTTTAATTAACGGTTTTAAGTATGGCTCTATGAACTCTGTATTTTTTTCTTTTCCTTTAGAGAACGAAGGATGGCGAGTAGAAAGGCAAATCCAGGGGAAGGAAGAGAATCTGGACTCAGAAAATCTAATGAAGGAAGCACATATCCGCGAAAACGAAGAAATTGAAATATTTAAAACTTTTTGGATACTGAAAATTCAGCAACGGTGGCACTCCTTCTCTATAGGGTAAGTGTTGAAAAAATTATTTTATATTCCGTAGCACCTTCAAACTCTGCGCATTCTCGATTCGAAATTAATCTTTTGATTTCATTCCTTTATTTCTTTTGTAGATGAGGGTGGGTTGTTGGAGAGTTGTGAGTGCCGTGCTGAATTTTCACAGTCCTTCGCAGTTCAAGCATCTTTCCTACAGAGTAAGTAATAATTCTATATATTTGATTAATTAACTGTTTTAAGTATAGCTCTATTAACTCTGTTTTTTTTTCTTTTCCTTTAGAGAACGAAGGATGGCAAGTAGAAAGGCAAATCAAGGGGAAGGAAGAGAATCTGGACTCAGAAAATCTAATAAAGGAAGCACATATCCGCGGAAACGAAGAAATTGAAATATTTAAAACTTTTTGGATACTGAAAATTCAGCAACGGAGGCACTCCTTCTCTATAGGGTAAGTGTTGAAAAAATTATTTTATATTCCGTG
This sequence comes from Argiope bruennichi, assembly GCF_947563725.1. Lineage (NCBI taxonomy): Eukaryota > Metazoa > Arthropoda > Arachnida > Araneae > Araneidae > Argiope > Argiope bruennichi. Next base: position 20,616,730 of record NC_079161.1, read on the forward strand.
ACACCTTCAAACTCTGCGCATTCTCGATTCGAAATTAATCTTTTGATTTCATTCCTTTTTTCTTTTGTAGATGAGGGTGGGTTGTTGGAGAGTTGTGAGTGCCGTGCTAAATTTTCACAGTCCTTCGCAGTTCAAGCATCTTTCCTGCAGAGTAAGTAATAATTCTATATATTTGATTAATTAACTGTTTTAAGTATAGCTCTATTAACTCTGTATTTTTTTCTTTTCCTTTAGATAACGAAGGATGGCGAGTAGAAAGGCAAATCCAGAGGAAGGAAGAGAATCTGAACTCAGAAATTCTAATGAAGGAAGCACATAACCGACGAAACGAAGAAATTGAAATATTTAAAACATTTTGGATACTGAAAATTCAGCAACGGAGGCACTCCTTCTCTACAGGGTAAGTGTTGAAAAAATTATTTTATATTCCGTATCACCTTCAAATTCTGCGCATTCTCGATTCGTAATTAATCTTTTGATTTCATTCCTTTATTTCTTTTGTAGATGAGGGTGGGTTGTTGGAGAGTTGTGAGTGCCGTGCTGAATTTTCACTGTCCTTCGCAGTTCAAGCCTCTTTCCTGCAGAGTAAGTAATAATTCTATGTTTGATTTATTAATTGTCGCTCTTTTTAATCTGTTTTCTTTCTCATTTTTAGGGAATGATTATGGCGAGTAGAAAGGCCAATCCAGTGGAAGGAAGAGAAACCTTACTCAGATAATTTAATGAAGGAAGCACATAACCGCGGAAACGAAGAAATTGAAATATTGAAAACTTTTTAGATACTGAAAATTCAGCAACGGAGGCACTCCTTCTCTATAGGGTAAGTGTTGAAAAAATTATTTTATATTCCGTAGCACCTTCAAACTCTGCGCATTCTCGATTCGAAATTAATCTTTTGATTTCATTCCTTTATTTCTTTTGTAGATGAGGGTGGGTTGTTGGAGAGTTGTGAGTGCCGTGTTGAATTTTCACTGTCCTTCGCAGTTCAAGCCTCTTTCCTGCAGAGTAAGTAATAATTCTATGTTTGATTTAGTAATTGTCGCTCTTTTTAATCTGTATTCTTTCTCATTTTTAGCGAATGATTATGGCGAGTAGAAAGGCCAATCCAGTGGAAGGAAGAGAAACCTTACTCAGAAAATTTAATGAAGGAAGCACATAACCGCGGAAACGAAGAAATTGAAATATTTAAAACTTTTTGGATACTGAAAATTCAGCAACGGAGGCACTCCTTCTCTATAGGGTAAGTGTTGAAAAAATTATTTTATATTCCGTAGCACCTTCAAACTCTGCATATTCTCGATTCGAAATTAATCTTTTGATTTCATTCCTTTATTTCTTTTGTAGATGAGGGTGGGTTGTTGGAGAGTTGTGAGTGCCGTGCTGAATTTTCACAGTCCTTCGCAGTTCAAGCATCTTTCATGCAGAGTAAGTAATAATTCTATATATTTGATTAATTAACGGTTTTAAGTATAGCTCTATTAACTCTGTATTTTTTTCTGTTCCTTTAGAGAACGAAGGATATCGAGTAGAAAGGCAAATCCAGGTTAAGGAAGAGAATCTGGACTCAGAAAATCTAATGAAGGAAGCACATAACCGACGAAACGAAGAAATTGAAATATTTAAAACTTTTTGGATACTGAAAATTCAGCAACGGTGGCACTCCTTCTCTATAGGGTAAGTGTTGAAAAAATTATTTTATATTCCGTAGCACCTTCAAACTCTGCGCATTCTCGATTCGAAATTAATCTTTTGATTTCCTTCCTTTATTTCTTTTGTAGATGAGGTTGGGTTGTTGGAGAGTTGTGAGTGCCGTGCTGAATTTTCACAGTCCTTCGCAGTTCAAGCCTCTTTCCTGCAGAGTAAGTAATAATTCTATGTTTGATTTATTAATTGACGCTCTTTTTAATCTGTATTCTTTCTTATTTTTAGGGAATGATTATGGCGAGTAGAACGGCCAAACCAGTGGAAGGAAGAGAATCCTTACTCAGAAAATGTAATGAAGGAAGCACATAACCGCAGAAACGAAGAAATTGAAATATTGAAAACTTTTTAGATACTGAAAATTCAGCAACGGAGGCACTCCTTCTCTATAGGGTAAGTGTTGAAAAAATTATTTTATATTCCGTAGCACCTTCAAACTCTGCGCATTCTCGATTCGAAATTAATCTTTTGATTTCATTCCTTTATTTCTTTTGTAGATGAGGGTGGGTTGTTGGAGAGTTGTGAGTGCCGTGTTGAATTTTCACTGTCCTTCGCAGTTCAAGCCTCTTTCCTGCAGAGTAAGTAATAATTCTATGTTTGATTTATTAATTGTCGCTCTTTTTAATCTGTATTCTTTCTCATTTTTAGCGAATGATTATGGCGAGTAGAAAGGCCAATCCAGTGGAAGGAAGAGAAACCTTACTCAGAAAATTTAATGAAGGAAGCACATAACCGCGGAAACGAAGAAATTGAAATATTTAAAACTTTTTGGATACTGAAAATTCAGCAACGGAGGCACTCCTTCTCTATAGGGTAAGTGTTGAAAAAATTATTTTATATTCCGTAGCACCTTCAAACTCTGCATATTCTCGATTCGAAATTAATCTTTTGATTTCATTCCTTTATTTCTTTTGTAGATGAGGGTGGGTTGTTGGAGAGTTGTGAGTGCCGTGCTGAATTTTCACAGTCCTTCGCAGTTCAAGCATCTTTCATGCAGAGTAAGTAATAATTCTATATATTTGATTAATTAACGGTTTTAAGTATAGCTCTATTAACTCTGTATTTTTTTCTGTTCCTTTAGAGAACGAAGGATATCGAGTAGAAAGGCAAATCCAGGTTAAGGAAGAGAATCTGGACTCAGAAAATCTAATGAAGGAAGCACATAACCGACGAAACGAAGAAATTGAAATATTTAAAACTTTTTGGATACTGAAAATTCAGCAACGGTGGCACTCCTTCTCTATAGGGTAAGTGTTGAAAAAATTATTTTATATTCCGTAGCACCTTCAAACTCTGCGCATTCTCGATTCGAAATTAATCTTTTGATTTCCTTCCTTTATTTCTTTTGTAGATGAGGTTGGGTTGTTGGAGAGTTGTGAGTGCCGTGCTGAATTTTCACAGTCCTTCGCAGTTCAAGCCTCTTTCCTGCAGAGTAAGTAATAATTCTATGTTTGATTTATTAATTGACGCTCTTTTTAATCTGTATTCTTTCTTATTTTTAGGGAATGATTATGGCGAGTAGAACGGCCAAACCAGTGGAAGGAAGAGAATCCTTACTCAGAAAATGTAATGAAGGAAGCACATAACCGCAGAAACGAAGAAATTGAAATATTTAAAACTTTTTGGATACTGAAAATTCAGCAACGGAGGCACTCCTTCTCTATAGGGTAAGTGTTGAAAAAATTATCTTATATTCCGTAGTACCTTCAAACTCTGCGCATTCTCGATTCGAAATTAATCTTTTGATTTCATTCCTTTATTTCTTTTGTAGATGAGGGTGGGTTGTTGGAGAGTTGTGAGTGCCGTGCTGAATTTTCACAGTCCTTCGCAGTTCAAGCATGTTTCCTACAGAGTAAGTAATAATTCTATATATTTGATTAATTAACGGTTTTAAGTATAGCTCTATTAACTCTGTATTTTTTTCTTTTCCTTTAGAGTACGAAGGATGGCGAGTAGAAAGGCAAATCCAGGGGAAGGAAGAGAATCCTTACTCAGAAAATCTAATGAAGGAAGCACATAACCACGGAAACGAAGAAATTGAAATATTTAAAACTTTTTGGATACTGAAAATTCAGCAACGGAGGCACTCCTTCTCTATAGGGTAAGTGTTGAAAAAATTATTTTATATTCCGTAGCACCTCCAAACTCTGCGCATTCTCGATTCGAAATTAATCTTTTGATTTCATTCCTTTATTTCTTTTGTAGATGAGGGTGGGTTGTTGGAGAGTTGTGAGTGCCGTGCTGAATTTTCACAGTCCTTCGCAGTTCAAGCATCTTTCCTACAGAGTAAGTAATAATTCTATATATATGATTAATTAACGGTTTTAAGTATAGCTCTATTAACTCTGTTTTTTTTTTCTTTTCCTTTAGAGAACGAAGGATGGAGAGTAGAAAGGCAAATCCAGGGGAAGGAAGAGAATCTGGACTCAGAAAATCTAATGAATGAAGCACATAACCGACGAAACGAAGAAATTGAAATATTTAAAACTTTTTGGATACTGAAAATTCAGCAACGGAGGCACTCCTTCTCTATAGGGTAAGTGTTGAAAAAATTATTTTATATTCCGTAGCACCTTCAAACTATGCGCATTCTCGATTCGAAATTAATCTTTTGATTTCATTCCTTTATTTCTTTTGTAGATGAGGGTGGGTTGTTGGAGAGTTGTGAGTGCCGTGCTGAATTTTCACATTCCTTCGCAGTTCAAGCAAATTTCATGCAGAGTAAGTAATAATTCTATATTTGATTAATTAACGGTTTTAAGTATGGCTCTATGAACTCTGTATTTTTTTCTTTTCCTTTAGAGAACGAAGGATGGCGAGTAGAAAGGCAAATCCAGGAGAAGAAAGAGAATCTGGACTCAGAAAATCTAATGAAGGAAGCACATATCCGCGAAAACGAAGAAATTGAAATATTTAAAACTTTTTGGATACTGAAAATTCAGCAACGGAGGCACTCCTTCTCTATAGGGTAAGTGTTGAAAAAATTATTTTATATTCCGTAGCACCTTCAAACTCTGCGCATTCTCGATTCGAAATTAATCTTTTGATTTCATTCCTTTATTTCTTTTGTAGATGAGGGTGGGTTGTTGGAGAGTTGTGAGTGCCGTGCTGAATTTTCACAGTCCTTCGCAGTTCAAGCATCTTTCCTACAGAGTAAGTAATAATTCTATATATTTGATTAATTAACGGTTTTAAGTATAGCTCTATTAACTCTGTTTTTTTTTCTTTTCCTTTAGAGAACGAAGGATGGCAAGTAGAAAGGCAAATCAAGGGGAAGGAAGAGAATCTGGACTCAGAAAATCTAATGAATGAAGCATATAACCGACGAAACGAAGAAATTGAAATATTTAAAACTTTTTGGATACTGGAAATTCAGCAACGGAGGCACTCCTTCTCTATAGGGTAAGTGTTGAAAAAATTATTTTATATTCCGTAGCACCTTCAAACTCTGCGCATTCTCGATTCGAAATTAATCTTTTGATTTCATTCCTTTATTTCTTTTGTAGATGAGGGTGGGTTGTTGGAGAGTTGTGAGTGCCGTGCTGAATTTTCACAGTCCTTCGCAGTTCAAGCACCTTTCCTGCAGAGTAAGTAATAATTCTATATTTGATTAATTAACGGTTTTAAGTATAGCTCAATGAACTCTGTATTTTTTTCTTTTCCTTTAGAGTGCGAAGGATGGCGAGTAGAAAGGCAAATCCAGGGGAAGGAAGAGAATCCTTACTCAGAAAATCTAATGAATGAAGCACATAACCGACGAAACGAAGAAATTGAAATATTTAAAACTTTTTGGATACTGAAAATTCAGCAACGGTGGCACTCCTTCTCTATAGGGTAAGTGTTGAAAAAATTATTTTATATTCCGTAGCACCTTCAAACTCTGCGCATTCTCGATTCGAAATTAATCTTTTGATTTCCTTCCTTTATTTCTTTTGTAGATGAGGGTGGGTTGTTGGAGAGTTGTGAGTGCCGTGCTGAATTTTCACAGTCCTTCGCAGTTCAAGCATCTTTCCTGAGGAGTAAGTAATAATTCTATATTTGATTAATTAACTTTTTTAAGTATAGCTCTATGAACTTTGTATTTTTTTCTTTTCCTTTAGAGAACGAAGGATGGCGAGTAGAAAGGCAAATCCAGGGAAAGGAAGAGAATCTGGACTCAGAAAATCTAATAAAGGAAGCACATATCCGCGGAAACGAAGAAATTGAAATATTTAAAACTTTTTGGATACTGAAAATTCAGCAACGGAGGCACTCCTTCTCTATAGGGTAAGTGTTGAAAAAATTATTTTATATTCCGTGACACCTTCAAACTCTGCGCATTCTCGATTCGAAATTAATCTTTTGATTTCATTCCTTTTTTCTTTTGTAGATGAGGGTGGGTTGTTGGAGAGTTGTGAGTGCCGTGCTAAATTTTCACAGTCCTTCGCAGTTCAAGCATCTTTCCTACAGAGTAAGTAATAATTCTATATATTTGATTAATTAACGGTTTTAAGTATAGCTCTATTAACTCTGTTTTTTTTTTCTTCCTTTAGAGAACGAAGGATGGCGAGTAGAAAGGCAAATCCAGGGGAAGGAATAGAATCTGGACTCAGAAAATCTAATGAATGAAGCACATAACCGACGAAACGAAGAAATTGAAATATTTAAAACTTTTTGGATACTGAAAATTCAGCAACGGAGGCCCTCCTTCTCTATAGTGTAAGTGTTGAAAAAATTATTTTATATTCCGTAGCACCTTCAAACTCTGCGCATTCTCGATTCGAAATTAATCTTTTGATTTCATTCCTTTATTTCTTTTGTAGATGAGGGTTTGTTGTTGGAGAGTTGTGAGTGCCGTGCTGAATTTTCACAGTCCTTCGCAGTTCAAGCATCTTTCCTACAGAGTAAGTAATAATTCTATATATTTGATTAATTAACGGTTTTAAGTATAGCTCTATTAACTCTGTTTTTTTTCTTTTCCTTTAGAGAACGAATAATGGCGAGTAGAAAGGCAAATCCAGGGGAAGGAAGAGAATCTGGACTCCGAAAATCTAATGAAGGAAGCACATATCCGCGGAAACGAAGAAATTGAAATATTTAAAACTTTTTGGATACTGAAAATTCAGCAACGGAGGCACTCCTTCTCTATAGGGTAATTGTTGAAAAAATTATTTTATATTCCGTAGCACCTTCAAACTCTGCGCATTCTCGATTCGAAATTAATCTTTTGATTTCATTCCTTTATTTCTTTTGTAGATGAGGGTGGGTTGTTGGAGAGTTGTGAGTGCCGTGCTGAATTTTCACAGTCCTTCGCAGTTCAAGCACCTTTCCTGCAGAGTAAGTAATAATTCTATATTTGATTAATTAACGGTTTTAAGTATAGCTCTATGAACTCTGTATTTTTTTCTTTTCCTTTAGAGAACGAATAATGGCGAGTAGAAAGGCAAATTCAGGGGAAGGAAGAGAATCTGGACTCAGAAAATCTAATGAAGGAAGCACATATCCGCGGAAACGAAGAAATTGAAATATTTAAAACTTTTTGGATACTTAAAATTCAGCAACGGAGGCACTCCTTCTCTATAGGGTAAGTGTTGAAAAAATTATTTCATATTCCGTAGCACCTTCAAACTCTGCGCATTCTCGATTCGAAATTAATCTTTTGATTTCCTTCCTTTATTTCTTTTGTAGATGAGGGTGGGTTGTTGGAGAGTTGTGAGTGCCGTGCTGAATTTTCACAGTCCTTCGCAGTTCAAGCATCTTTCCTGCAGAGTAAGTAATAATTCTATATTTGATTAATTAACGGTTTTAAGTATAGCTCTATGAACTCTGTATTTTTTTTTCCTTTAGAGAACGAAGGATGGCGAGTAGAAAGGCAAATCCAGGGGAAGGAAGAGAATCTGGACTCAGAAAATCTAATGAAGGAAGCACATATCCGCGGAAACGAAAAAATTGAAATATTTAAAACTTTTTTTATACTGAAAATTCAACAACGGAGGCACTCCTTCTCTATAGGGTAAGTGTTGAAAAAATTATTTTATATTCCGTGACACCTTCAAACTCTGCGAATTCTCGATTCGAAATTAATCTTTTGATTTCATTCCTTTTTTCTTTTGTAGATGAGGGTGGGTTGTTGGAGAGTTGTGAGTGCCGTGCTAAATTTTCACAGTCCTTCGCAGTTCAAGCATCTTTCCTACAGAGTAAGTAATAATTCTATATATTTGATTAATTAACGGTTTTAAGTATAGCTCTATTAACTCTGTTTTTTTTTTTCCTTTAGAGAACGAAGGATGGCGAGTAGAAAGGCAAATCCAGGGGAAGGAAGAGAATCTGGACTCAGAAAATCTAATGAATGAAGCACATAACCGACGAAACGAAGAAATTGAAATATTTAAAACTTTTTGGATACTGAAAATTCAGCAACGGTGGCACTCCTTTTCTATAGGGTAAGTGTTGAAAAAATTATTTTATATTCCGTAGCACCTTCAAACTCTGCGCATTCTCGATTCGAAATTAATCTTTTGATTTCCTTCCTTTATTTCTTTTGTAGATGAGGGTGGGTTGTTGGAGAGTTGTGAGTGCCGTGCTGAATTTTCACAGTCCTTCACAGTTCAAGCATCTTTCCTGCAGAGTAAGTAATAATTCTATATTTGATTAATTAACGGTTTTAAGTATAGCTCTATTAAGTCTGTATTTTTTTCTTTTCCTTTAGATAACGAAGGATGGCGAGTAGAAAGGCAAATCCAAGGGAAGGAAGAGAATCTGGACTCAGAAAATCTAATGAAGGAAGCACATAACCGACGAAACGAAGAAATTGAAATATTTTGAACTTTTTTCACACTGAAAATTCAGCAACGGAGGCACTCCTTCTCTATAGGGTAAGTGTTGAAAAAATTATTTTATATTCCGTAGCATCTTCAAACTCTGCGCATTCTCGATTCGAAATTAATCTTTTGATTTCATTCCTTTATTTCTTTTGTAGATGAGGGTGGGTTGTTGGAGAGTTGTGAGTGCCGTGCTGAATTTTCACAGTCCTTCGCAGTTCAAGCATGTTTCCTACAGAGTAAGTAATAATTCTATATATTTGATTAATTAACGGTTTTAAGTATAGCTCTATTAACTCTGTTTTTTTTTCTTTTCATTTAGAGAACGAAGGATGGCGAGTAGAAAGGCAAATCCAGGGGAAGGAAGAGAATCTGGACTCAGAAAATCTAATGAATGAAGCACATAACCGCGGAAACGAAGAAATTGAAATATTTAAAATTTTTTGGATACTGAAAATTCAGCAACGGAGGCACTCCTTCTCTATAGGGTAAGTGTTGAAAAAATTATTTTATATTCCGTAGCACCTTCAAACTCTGCGCATTCTAGATTCGAAATTAATCTTTTGATTTCCTTCCTTTATTTCTTTTGTAGATGAGGGTGGGTTGTTGGAGAGTTGTGAGTGCCGTGCTGAATTTTCACTGTCCTTCGCAGTTCAAGCCTCTTTCCTGCAGAGTAAGTAATAATTCTATATTTGATTAATTAACGGTTTTAAGTATAGCTCTATTAACTCTGTATTTTTTTCTTTTCCTTTAGAGAACGAAGGATGGCGAGTAGAAAGGCAAATCCAGGGGAAGGAAGAGAATCTGGACTCAGAAAATCTAATGAAGGAAGCACATAACCGCGGAAACGAAGAAATTGAAATATTTAAAACTTTTTGGATACTGAAAATTCAGCAACGGAGGCACTCCTTCTCTATAGGGTAAGTGTTGAAAAAATTATTTTATATTCCGTAGCACCTTCAAACTCTGCGCATTCTCGATTCGAAATTAATCTTTTGATTTCATTCCTTTATTTCTTTTGTAGATGAGGGTGGGTTGTTGGAGAGTTGTGAGTGCCGTGCTGAATTTTCACAGTCCTTCGCAGTTCAAGCATCTTTCCTGCAGAGTAAGTAATAATTCTATATATTTGATTAATTAACGGTTTTAAGTATAGCGCTATTAACTCTGTATTTTTTTCTTTTCCTTTAGAGAACGAAGGATGGCGAGTAGAAAGGAAAATCCAGGGGAAGGAAGAGAATCTGGACTCAGAAAATCTAATGAATGAAGCACATAACCGCGGAAACGAAGAAATTGAAATATTTAAAACTTTTTGGATACTGAAAATTCAGCAACGGAGGCACTCCTTCTCTATAGGGTAAGTTTTGAAAAAATTATTTTATATTCCGTAGCACCTTCAAACTGTGCGCATTCTCGATTCGAAATTAATCTTTTGATTTCCTTCCTTTATTTCTTTTGTAGATGAGGGTGGGTTGTTGGAGAGTTGTGAGTGCCGTGCTGAATTTTCACTGTCCTTCGCAGTTCAAGCCTCTTTCCTGCAGAGTAAGTAATTATTCTATGTTTGATTTATTAATTGTCGCTATTTTTAATCTGTATTCTTTCTCATTTTTAGGGAATGATTATTTCGAGTAGAAAGGCCAAACCAGTGGAAGGAAGAGAATCCTTACTCAGAAAATCTAATGAAGGAAGCACATAACCGCGGAAACGAAGAAATTGAAATATTTAAAACTTTTTGGATACTGAAAATTCAGCAACGGAGGCACTCCTTCTCTATAGGGTAAGTGTTGAAAAAATTATTTTATATTCCGTAGCACTTTCAAACTCTGCGCATTCTCGATTCGAAATTAATCTTTTGATTTCATTCCTTTATTTCTTTTGTAGATGAGGGTGGGTTGTTGGAGAGTTGTGAGTGCCGTGCTGAATTTTCACATTCCTTCGCAGTTCAAGCCTCTTTCCTGCAGAGTAAGTAATAATTCTATATTTGATTAATTAACGGTTTTAAGTATAGCTCTATTAACTCTGTATTTTTTTCTTTTCCTTTAGAGAACGAAGGATGGCGAGTAGAAAGGCAAATCCAGGGGAAGGAAGAGAATCTGGACTCAGAAAATCTAATGAAGGAAGCACATAACCGCGGAAACGAAGAAATTGAAATATTTAAAACTTTTTGGATACTGAAAATTCAGCAACGGAGGCACTCCTTCTCTATAGGGTAAGTGTTGAAAAAATTATTTTATATTCCGTAGCACCTTCAAACTCTGCGCATTCTCGATTCGAAATTAATCTTTTGATTTCATTCCTTTATTTCTTTTGTAAATGAGGGTGGGTTGTTGGAGAGTTGTGAGTGCCGTGCTGAATTTTCACAGTCCTTCGCAGTTCAAGCATCTTTCCTGCAGAGTAAGTAATAATTCTATATATTTGATTAATTAACGGTTTTAAGTATAGCGCTATTAACTCTGTATTTTTTTCTTTTCCTTTAGAGAACGAAGGATGGCGAGTAGAAAGGAAAATCCAGGGGAAGGAAGAGAATCTGGACTCAGAAAATCTAATGAATGAAGCACATAACCGCGGAAACGAAGAAATTGAAATATTTAAAACTTTTTGGATACTGAAAATTCAGCAACGGAGGCACTCCTTCTCTATAGGGTAAGTTTTGAAAAAATTATTTTATATTCCGTAGCACCTTCAAACTCTGCGCATTCTCGATTCGAAATTAATCTTTTGATTTCCTTCCTTTATTTCTTTTGTAGATGAGGGTGGGTTGTTGGAGAGTTGTGAGTGCCGTGCTGAATTTTCACTGTCCTTCGCAGTTCAAGCCTCTTTCCTGCAGAGTAAGTAATTATTCTATGTTTGATTTATTAATTGTCGCTATTTTTAATCTGTATTCTTTCTCATTTTTAGGGAATGATTATTTCGAGTAGAAAGGCCAAACCAGTGGAAGGAAGAGAATCCTTACTCAGAAAATCTAATGAAGGAAGCACATAACCGCGGAAACGAAGAAATTGAAATATTTAAAACTTTTTGGATACTGAAAATTCAGCAACGGAGGCACTCCTTCTCTATAGGGTAAGTGTTGAAAAAATTATTTTATATTCCGTAGCACTTTCAAACTCTGCGCATTCTCGATTCGAAATTAATCTTTTGATTTCATTCCTTTATTTCTTTTGTAGATGAGGGTGGGTTGTTGGAGAGTTGTGAGTGCCGTGCTGAATTTTCACATTCCTTCGCAGTTCAAGCATCTTTCCTACAGAGTAAGTAATAATTCTATATATTTGATTAATTAACGGTTTTAAGTATAGCTCTATTAACTCTGAATTTTTTTCTTTTCCTTTAGAGAACGAAGGATGGCGAGTAGAAAGGCAAATCCAGGAGAAGGAAGAGAATCTGGACTCAGAAAATCTAATTAATGAAGCACATAACCGCGGAAACGAAGAAATTGAAATATTTAAAACTTTTTGGATACTGAAAATTCAGCAACGGAGGCACTCCTTCTCTATAGGGTAAGTGTTGAAAAAATTATTTTATATTCCGTAGCACCTTCAAACTCTGCGCATTCTCGATTCGAAATTAATCTTTTGATTTCATTCCTTTATTTCTTTTGTAGATGAGGGTGGGTTGTTGGAGAGTTGTGAGTGCCGTGCTGAATTTTCACAGTCCTTCGCAGTTCAAGCATCTTTCCTGCAGAGTAAGTAATAATTCTATATATTTGATTAATTAACGGTTTTAAGTATAGCGCTATTAACTCTGTATTTTTTTCTTTTCCTTTAGAGAACGAAGGATGGCGAGTAGAAAGGAAAATCCAGGGGAAGGAAGAGAATCTGGACTCAGAAAATCTAATGAAGGAAGCACATAACCGCGGAAACGAAGAAATTGAAATATTTAAAACTTTTTGGATACTGAAAATTCAGCAACGGAGGCACTCCTTCTCTATAGGGTAAGTGTTGAAAAAATTATTTTATATTTCGTAGCACCTTCAAACTCTGCGCATTCTCGATTCGAAATTAATCTTTTGATTTCATTCGTTTATTTCTTTTGTAGATAAGGGTGGGTTGTTGGAGAGTTGTGAGTGCCGTGCTGAATTTTCACAGTCCTTCGCAGTTCAAGCCTCTTTCCTGCAGAGTAAGTAATAATTCTATGTTTGATTTATTAATTGTCGCTCTTTTTAATCTGTATTCTTTCTTATTATTAGGGAATGATTATGGCGAGTAGAAAGGCCAAACCAGTGGAAGGAAGAGAATCCTTACTCAGAAATTCTAATGAACGAAGCACATAACCGCGGAAACGAAGAAATTGAAATTTTTAAAACTTTTTGGATACTGAAAATTCAGCAACGGAGGCACTCCTTCTCCATAGGGTAAGTGTTGAAAAAATTATTTTATATTCCGTAGCACCTTCAAACTCTGCGCATTCTCGATTCGAAATTAATCTTTTGATTTCATTCCTTTATTTCTTTTGTAGATGAGGGTGGGTTGTTGGAGAGTTGTGAGTGCCGTGCTGAATTTTCGCAGTCCTTCGCAGTTCAAGCATGTTTCCTGCAGAGTAAGTAATAATTCTATATATTTGATTAATTAACGGTTTTAAGTATAGCTCTATTGAACTCTGTATTTTTTTCTTTTCCTTTAGATAACGAAGGATGGCGAGTAGAAAGGCAAATCCAAGGGAAGGAAGAGAATCTGGACTCAGAAAATCTAATGAATGAAGCACATAACCGCGGAAACGAAGAAATAGAAATATTTAAAACTTTTTGGATACTGAAAATTCAGCAACGGAGGCACTCCTTCTCTATAGGGTAAGTGTTGAAAAAATTATTTTATATTCCGTAGCACTTTCAAACTCAGCGCATTCTCGATTCGAAATTAATCTTTTGATTTCATTCCTTTATTTCTTTTGTAGATGAGGGTGGGTTGTTGGAGAGTTGTGAGTGAAGTGCTGAATTTTCACAGTCCTTCGCAGTTCAAGCATCTTTCCTGCAGAGTAAGTAATAATTCTATATATTTGATTAATTAACGGTTTTAAGTATAGCTCTATGAACTCTGTATTTTTTTCTTTTCCTTTAGAGAACGAAGGATGGCGAGTAGAAAGGAAAATCCAGGGGAAGGAAGAGAATCTGGACTCAGAAACTCTAATGAAGGAAGCACATAACCGCGGAAACGAAGAAATTGAAATATTTAAAACTTTTTGGATACTGAAAATTCAGCAACGGAGGCACTCCTTCTCTATAGGGTAAGTGTTGAAAAAATTATTTTATATTCCGTAGCACCTTCAAACTCTGCGCATTCTCGATTCGAAATTAATCTTTTGATTTCATTCCTTTATTTCTTTTGTAGATGAGGGTGGGTTGTTGGAGAGTTGTGAGTGCCGTGCTGAATTTTCGCAGTCCTTCGCAGTTCAAGCATCTTTCCTGCAGAGTAAGTAATAATTCTATATATTTGATTAATTAACGGTTTTAAGTATAGCTCTATTAACTCTGTATTTTTTTCTTTTCCTTTAGAGAACGAAGGATGGCGAGTAGAAAGGCAAATCCAGGGGAAGGAAGAGAATCTGGACTCAGAAAATCTAATGAAGGAAGCACATAACCGCGGAAACGAAGAAATTGAAATATTTAAAACTTTTTGGATACTGAAAATTCAGCAACGGAGGCACTCCTTCTCTATAGGGTAAGTGTTGAAAAAATTATTTTATATTCCGTAGCACCTTCAAACTCTGCGCATTCTCGATTCGAAATTAATCTTTTGATTTCATTCCTTTATTTCTTTTGTAGATGAGGGTGGGTTGTTGGAGAGTTGTGAGTGCCGTGCTGAATTTTCACAGTCCTTCGCAGTTCAAGCATCTTTCCTGCAGAGTAAGTAATAATTCTATATATTTGATTAATTAACGGTTTTAAGTATAGCGCTATTAACTCTGTATTTTTTTCTTTTCCTTTAGAGAACGAAGGATGGCGAGTAGAAAGGAAAATCCAGGGGAAGGAAGAGAATCTGGACTCAGAAAATCTAATGAATGAAGCACATAACCGCGGAAACGAAGAAATTGAAATATTTAAAACTTTTTGGATACTGAAAATTCAGCAACGGAGGCACTCCTTCTCTATAGGGTAAGTTTTGAAAAAATTATTTTATATTCCGTAGCACCTTCAAACTGTGCGCATTCTCGATTCGAAATTAATCTTTTGATTTCCTTCCTTTATTTCTTTTGTAGATGAGGGTGGGTTGTTGGAGAGTTGTGAGTGCCGTGCTGAATTTTCACTGTCCTTCGCAGTTCAAGCCTCTTTCCTGCAGAGTAAGTAATTATTCTATGTTTGATTTATTAATTGTCGCTATTTTTAATCTGTATTCTTTCTCATTTTTAGGGAATGATTATTTCGAGTAGAAAGGCCAAACCAGTGGAAGGAAGAGAATCCTTACTCAGAAAATCTAATGAAGGAAGCACATAACCGCGGAAACGAAGAAATTGAAATATTTAAAACTTTTTGGATACTGAAAATTCAGCAACGGAGGCACTCCTTCTCTATAGGGTAAGTGTTGAAAAAATTATTTTATATTCCGTAGCACTTTCAAACTCTGCGCATTCTCGATTCGAAATTAATCTTTTGATTTCATTCCTTTATTTCTTTTGTAGATGAGGGTGGGTTGTTGGAGAGTTGTGAGTGCCGTGCTGAATTTTCACATTCCTTCGCAGTTCAAGCCTCTTTCCTGCAGAGTAAGTAATAATTCTATATTTGATTAATTAACGGTTTTAAGTATAGCTCTATTAACTCTGTATTTTTTTCTTTTCCTTTAGAGAACGAAGGATGGCGAGTAGAAAGGCAAATCCAGGGGAAGGAAGAGAATCTGGACTCAGAAAATCTAATGAAGGAAGCACATAACCGCGGAAACGAAGAAATTGAAATATTTAAAACTTTTTGGATACTGAAAATTCAGCAACGGAGGCACTCCTTCTCTATAGGGTAAGTGTTGAAAAAATTATTTTATATTCCGTAGCACCTTCAAACTCTGCGCATTCTCGATTCGAAATTAATCTTTTGATTTCATTCCTTTATTTCTTTTGTAAATGAGGGTGGGTTGTTGGAGAGTTGTGAGTGCCGTGCTGAATTTTCACAGTCCTTCGCAGTTCAAGCATCTTTCCTGCAGAGTAAGTAATAATTCTATATATTTGATTAATTAACGGTTTTAAGTATAGCGCTATTAACTCTGTATTTTTTTCTTTTCCTTTAGAGAACGAAGGATGGCGAGTAGAAAGGAAAATCCAGGGGAAGGAAGAGAATCTGGACTCAGAAAATCTAATGAATGAAGCACATAACCGCGGAAACGAAGAAATTGAAATATTAAAACTTTTTGGATACTGAAAATTCAGCAACGGAGGCACTCCTTCTCTATAGGGTAAGTTTTGAAAAAATTATTTTATATTCCGTAGCACCTTCAAACTCTGCGCATTCTCGATTCGAAATTAATCTTTTGATTTCCTTCCTTTATTTCTTTTGTAGATGAGGGTGGGTTGTTGGAGAGTTGTGAGTGCCGTGCTGAATTTTCACTGTCCTTCGCAGTTCAAGCCTCTTTCCTGCAGAGTAAGTAATTATTCTATGTTTGATTTATTAATTGTCGCTATTTTTAATCTGTATTCTTTCTCATTTTTAGGGAATGATTATTTCGAGTAGAAAGGCCAAACCAGTGGAAGGAAGAGAATCCTTACTCAGAAAATCTAATGAAGGAAGCACATAACCGCGGAAACGAAGAAATTGAAATATTTAAAACTTTTTGGATACTGAAAATTCAGCAACGGAGGCACTCCTTCTCTATAGGGTAAGTGTTGAAAAAATTATTTTATATTCCGTAGCACTTTCAAACTCTGCGCATTCTCGATTCGAAATTAATCTTTTGATTTCATTCCTTTATTTCTTTTGTAGATGAGGGTGGGTTGTTGGAGAGTTGTGAGTGCCGTGCTGAATTTTCACATTCCTTCGCAGTTCAAGCATCTTTCCTACAGAGTAAGTAATAATTCTATATATTTGATTAATTAACGGTTTTAAGTATAGCTCTATTAACTCTGAATTTTTTTCTTTTCCTTTAGAGAACGAAGGATGGCGAGTAGAAAGGCAAATCCAGGAGAAGGAAGAGAATCTGGACTCAGAAAATCTAATTAATGAAGCACATAACCGCGGAAACGAAGAAATTGAAATATTTAAAACTTTTTGGATACTGAAAATTCAGCAACGGAGGCACTCCTTCTCTATAGGGTAAGTGTTGAAAAAATTATTTTATATTCCGTAGCACCTTCAAACTCTGCGCATTCTCGATTCGAAATTAATCTTTTGATTTCATTCCTTTATTTCTTTTGTAGATGAGGGTGGGTTGTTGGAGAGTTGTGAGTGCCGTGCTGAATTTTCACAGTCCTTCGCAGTTCAAGCATCTTTCCTGCAGAGTAAGTAATAATTCTATATATTTGATTAATTAACGGTTTTAAGTATAGCGCTATTAACTCTGTATTTTTTTCTTTTCCTTTAGAGAACGAAGGATGGCGAGTAGAAAGGAAAATCCAGGGGAAGGAAGAGAATCTGGACTCAGAAAATCTAATGAAGGAAGCACATAACCGCGGAAACGAAGAAATTGAAATATTTAAAACTTTTTGGATACTGAAAATTCAGCAACGGAGGCACTCCTTCTCTATAGGGTAAGTGTTGAAAAAATTATTTTATATTTCGTAGCACCTTCAAACTCTGCGCATTCTCGATTCGAAATTAATCTTTTGATTTCATTCGTTTATTTCTTTTGTAGATAAGGGTGGGTTGTTGGAGAGTTGTGAGTGCCGTGCTGAATTTTCACAGTCCTTCGCAGTTCAAGCCTCTTTCCTGCAGAGTAAGTAATAATTCTATGTTTGATTTATTAATTGTCGCTCTTTTTAATCTGTATTCTTTCTTATTATTAGGGAATGATTATGGCGAGTAGAAAGGCCAAACCAGTGGAAGGAAGAGAATCCTTACTCAGAAATTCTAATGAACGAAGCACATAACCGCGGAAACGAAGAAATTGAAATTTTTAAAACTTTTTGGATACTGAAAATTCAGCAACGGAGGCACTCCTTCTCCATAGGGTAAGTGTTGAAAAAATTATTTTATATTCCGTAGCACCTTCAAACTCTGCGCATTCTCGATTCGAAATTAATCTTTTGATTTCATTCCTTTATTTCTTTTGTAGATGAGGGTGGGTTGTTGGAGAGTTGTGAGTGCCGTGCTGAATTTTCGCAGTCCTTCGCAGTTCAAGCATGTTTCCTGCAGAGTAAGTAATAATTCTATATATTTGATTAATTAACGGTTTTAAGTATAGCTCTATTGAACTCTGTATTTTTTTCTTTTCCTTTAGATAACGAAGGATGGCGAGTAGAAAGGCAAATCCAAGGGAAGGAAGAGAATCTGGACTCAGAAAATCTAATGAATGAAGCACATAACCGCGGAAACGAAGAAATAGAAATATTTAAAACTTTTTGGATACTGAAAATTCAGCAACGGAGGCACTCCTTCTCTATAGGGTAAGTGTTGAAAAAATTATTTTATATTCCGTAGCACTTTCAAACTCAGCGCATTCTCGATTCGAAATTAATCTTTTGATTTCATTCCTTTATTTCTTTTGTAGATGAGGGTGGGTTGTTGGAGAGTTGTGAGTGAAGTGCTGAATTTTCACAGTCCTTCGCAGTTCAAGCATCTTTCCTGCAGAGTAAGTAATAATTCTATATATTTGATTAATTAACGGTTTTAAGTATAGCTCTATGAACTCTGTATTTTTTTCTTTTCCTTTAGAGAACGAAGGATGGCGAGTAGAAAGGAAAATCCAGGGGAAGGAAGAGAATCTGGACTCAGAAACTCTAATGAAGGAAGCACATAACCGCGGAAACGAAGAAATTGAAATATTTAAAACTTTTTGGATACTGAAAATTCAGCAACGGAGGCACTCCTTCTCTATAGGGTAAGTGTTGAAAAAATTATTTTATATTCCGTAGCACCTTCAAACTCTGCGCATTCTCGATTCGAAATTAATCTTTTGATTTCATTCCTTTATTTCTTTTGTAGATGAGGGTGGGTTGTTGGAGAGTTGTGAGTGCCGTGCTGAATTTTCACAGTCCTTCGCAGTTCAAGCATCTTTCCTGCAGAGTAAGTAATAATTCTATATATTTGATTAATTAACGGTTTTAAGTATAGCGCTATTAACTCTGTATTTTTTTCTTTTCCTTTAGAGAACGAAGGATGGCGAGTAGAAAGGAAAATCCAGGGGAAGGAAGAGAATCTGGACTCAGAAAATCTAATGAAGGAAGCACATAACCGCGGAAACGAAGAAATTGAAATATTTAAAACTTTTTGGATACTGAAAATTCAGCAACGGAGGCACTCCTTCTCTAGAGGGTAAGTGTTGAAAAAATTATTTTATATTTCGTAGCACCTTCAAACTCTGCGCATTCTCGATTCGAAATTAATCTTTTGATTTCATTCCTTTATTTCTTTTGTAGATGAGGGTGGGTTGTTGGAGAGTTGTGAGTGCCGTGCTGAATTTTCACAGTCCTTCGCAGTTCAAGCCTCTTTCCTGCAGAGTAAGTAATAATTCTATGTTTGATTTATTAATTGTCGCTCTTTTTAATCTGTATTCTTTCTTATTATTAGGGAATGATTATGGCGAGTAGAAAGGCCAAACCAGTGGAAGGAAGAGAATCCTTACTCAGAAATTCTAATGAACGAAGCACATAACCGCGGAAACGAAGAAATTGAAATTTTTAAAACTTTTTGGATACTGAAAATTCAGCAACGGAGGCACTCCTTCTCCATAGGGTAAGTGTTGAAAAAATTATTTTATATTCCGTAGCACCTTCAAACTCTGCGCATTCTCGATTCGAAATTAATCTTTTGATTTCATTCCTTTATTTCTTTTGTAGATGAGGGTGGGTTGTTGGAGAGTTGTGAGTGCCGTGCTGAATTTTCGCAGTCCTTCGCAGTTCAAGCATCTTTCCTGCAGAGTAAGTAATAATTCTATATATTTGATTAATTAACGGTTTTAAGTATAGCTCTATTGAACTCTGTATTTTTTTCTTTTCCTTTAGATAACGAAGGATGGCGAGTAGAAAGGCAAATCCAAGGGAAGGAAGAGAATCTGGACTCAGAAAATCTAATGAATGAAGCACATAACCGCGGAAACGAAGAAATAGAAATATTTAAAACTTTTTGGATACTGAAAATTCAGCAACGGAGGCACTCCTTCTCTATAGGGTAAGTGTTGAAAAAATTATTTTATATTCCGTAGCACTTTCAAACTCTGCGCATTCTCGATTCGAAATTAATCTTTTGATTTCATTCCTTTATTTCTTTTGTAGATGAGGGTGGGTTGTTGGAGAGTTGTGAGTGAAGTGCTGAATTTTCACAGTCCTTCGCAGTTCAAGCATCTTTCCTGCAGAGTAAGTAATAATTCTATATATTTGATTAATTAACGGTTTTAAGTATAGCTCTATGAACTCTGTATTTTTTTCTTTTCCTTTAGAGAACGAAGGATGGCGAGTAGAAAGGAAAATCCAGGGGAAGGAAGAGAATCTGGACTCAGAAACTCTAATGAAGGAAGCACATAACCGCGGAAACGAAGAAATTGAAATATTTAAAACTTTTTGGATAATGAAAATTCAGCAACGGAGGCACTCCTTCTCTATAGGGTAAGTGTTGAAAAAATTATTTTATATTCCGTAGCACCTTCAAACTCTGCGCATTCTCGATTCGAAATTAATCTTTTGATTTCATTCCTTTATTTCTTTTGTAGATGAGGGTGGGTTGTTGGAGAGTTGTGAGTGCCGTGCTGAATTTTCACAGTCCTTCGCAGTTCAAGCATCTTTCCTGCAGAGTAAGTAATAATTCTATATATTTGATTAATTAACGGTTTTAAGTATAGCGCTATTAACTCTGTATTTTTTTCTTTTCCTTTAGAGAACGAAGGATGGCGAGTAGAAAGGAAAATCCAGGGGAAGGAAGAGAATCTGGACTCAGAAAATCTAATGAAGGAAGCACATAACCGCGGAAACGAAGAAATTGAAATATTTAAAACTTTTTGGATACTGAAAATTCAGCAACGGAGGCACTCCTTCTCTAGAGGGTAAGTGTTGAAAAAATTATTTTATATTTCGTAGCACCTTCAAACTCTGCGCATTCTCGATTCGAAATTAATCTTTTGATTTCATTCCTTTATTTCTTTTGTAGATGAGGGTGAGTTGTTGGAGAGTTGTGAGTGCCGTGCTGAATTTTCACAGTCCTTCGCAGTTCAAGCATCTTTCCTGCAGAGTAAGTAATAATTCTATATTTGATTAATTAACGGTTTTAAGTATAGCTCTATGAACTCTGTATTTTTTTCTTTTCCTTTAGAGAACGAAGGATGGCGAGTAGAAAGGCAAATCCAGGGGAAGGAAGAGAATCTGGACTCAGAAAATCTAATGAAGGAAGCACATAACCGCGGAAACGAAGAAATTGAAATATTTAAAACTTTCTGGATACTGAAAATTCAGCAACGGAGGCACTCCTTCTCTATAGGGTAAGTGTTGAAAAAATTATTTTATATTCCGTAGCACCTTCAAACTCTGCGCATTCTCGATTCGAAATTAATCTTTTGATTTCATTCGTTTATTTCTTTTGTAGATGAGGGTGGGTTGTTGGAGAGTTGTGAGTGCCGTGCTGAATTTTCACAGTCCTTCGCAGTTCAAGCATCTTTCCTGCAGAGTAAGTAATAATTCTATATATTTGATTAATTAACGGTTTTAAGTATAGCTCTATTAACTCTGTATTTTTTTCTTTTCCTTTAGAGAACGAAGGATGGCGAGTAGAAAGGAAAATCCAGGGGAAGGAAGAGAAACTGGACTCAGAAAATCTAATGAAGGAAGCACATAACCGCGGAAACGAAGAAATTGAAATATTTAAAACTTTTTGGATACTGAAAATTCAGCAACGGAGGCACTCCTTCTCTATAGGGTAAGTGTTGAAAAAATTATTTTATATTCCGTACAACCTTCAAACTCTGCGCATTCTCGATTCGAAATTAATCTTTTGATTTCATTCCTTTATTTCTTTTGTAGATGAGCGTGGGTTATTGGAGAGTTGTGAGTGCCGTGCTGAATTTTCACAGTCCTTCGCAGTTCAAGCATCTTTCCTGCAGAGTAAGTAATAATTCTATATATTTGATTAATTAACGGTTTTAAGTATAGCTCTATGAACTCTATATTTTTTTCTTTTCCTTTAGAGAACGAAGGATGGCGAGTAGAAAGGAAAATCCAGGGGAAGGAAGAGAATCAGGACTCAGAAAATCTAATGAAGGAAGCACATAACCGCGGAAACGAAGAAATTGAAATATTTAAAACTTTTTGGATACTGAAAATTCAGCAACGGAGGCACTCCTTCTCTATAGGGTAAGTGTTGAAAAAATTATTTTATATTCCGTAGCACCTTCAAACTCTGCGCATTCTCGATTCGAAATTAATCTTTTGATTTCCTTCCTTTATTTCTTTTGTAGATGAGGGTGGGTTGTTGGAGAGTTGTGAGTGCCGTGCTGAATTTTCACAGTCCTTCGCAGTTCAAGCATCTTTCCTGCAGAGTAAGTAATAATTCTATATATTTGATTAATTAACGGTTTTAAGTATAGCTCTATGAACTCTATATTTTTTTCTTTTCCTTTAGAGAACGAAGGATGGCGAGTAGAAAGGAAAATCCAGGGGAAGGAAGAGAATCAGGACTCAGAAAATCTAATGAAGGAAGCACATAACCGCGGAAACGAAGAAATTGAAATATTTAAATTTTTTTGGATACTGAAAATTCAGCAACGGAGGCACTCCTTCTCTATAGGGTAAGTGTTGAAAAAATTATTTTATATTCCGTAGCACCTTCAAACTCTGCGCATTCTCGATTCGAAATTAATCTTTTGATTTCCTTCCTTTATTTCTTTTGTAGATGAGGGTGGGTTGTTGGAGAGTTGTGAGTGCCGTGCTGAATTTTCACTGTCCTTCGCAGTTCAAGCATCTTTCCTGCAGAGTAAGTAATAATTCTATATATTTGATTAATTAACGGTTTTATGTATAGCGCTATTAACTCTGTATTTTTTTCTTTTCCTTTAGAGAACGAAGGATGGCGAGTAGAAAGGAAAATCCAGGGGAAGGAAGAGAATCTGGACTCAGAAAATCTAATGAAGGAAGCACATAACCGCGGAAACGAAGAAATTGAAATATTTAAAACTTTTTGGATACTGAAAATTCAGCAACGGAGGCACTCCTTCTCTATAGGGTAAGTATTGAAAAAATTATTTTATATTCCGTAGCACCTTCAAACTCTGCGCATTCTCGATTCGAAATTAATCTTTTGATTTCATTCCTTTATTTCTTTTGTAGATGAGCGTGGGTTATTGGAGAGTTGTGAGTGCCGTGCTGAATTTTCGCAGTCCTTCGCAGTTCAAGCATCTTTCCTGCAGAGTAAGTAATAATTCTATATATTTGATTAATTAACGGTTTTAAGTATAGCTCTATGAACTCTATATTTTTTTCTTTTCCTTTAGAGAACGAAGGATGGCGAGTAGAAAGGAAAATCCAGGGGAAGGAAGAGAATCAGGACTCAGAAAATCTAATGAAGGAAGCACATAACCGCGGAAACGAAGAAATTGAAATATTTAAAACTTTTTGGATACTGAAAATTCAGCAACGGAGGCACTGCTTCTCTATAGGGTAAGTGTTGAAAAAATTATTTTATATTCCGTAGCACCTTCAAACTCTGCGCATTCTCGATTCGAAATTAATCTTTTGCTTTCCTTCCTTTATTTCTTTTGTAGATGAGGGTGGGTTGTTGGAGAGTTGTGAGTGCCGTGCTGAATTTTCACAGTCCTTCGCAGTTCAAGCATCTTTCCTGCAGAGTAAGTAATAATTCTATATATTTGATTAATTAACGGTTTTAAGTATAGCTCTATGAACTCTATATTTTTTTCTTTTCCTTTAGAGAACGAAGGATGGCGAGTAGAAAGGAAAATCCAGGGGAAGGAAGAGAATCAGGACTCAGAAAATCTAATGAAGGAAGCACATAACCGCGGAAACGAAGAAATTGAAATATTTAAAACTTTTTGGATACTGAAAATTCAGCAACGGAGGCACTCCTTCTCTATAGGGTAAGTGTTGAAAAAATTATTTTATATTCCGTAGCACCTTCAAACTCTGCGCATTCTCGATTCGAAATTAATCTTTTGATTTCCTTCCTTTATTTCTTTTGTAGATGAGGGTGGGTTGTTGGAGACTTGTGAGTGCCGTGCTGAATTTTCACAGTCCTTCGCAGTTCAAGCCTCTTTCCTGCAGAGTAAGTAATAATTCTATATATTTGATTAATTAACGGTTTTAAGTATAGCTCTATGAACTCTATATTTTTTTCTTTTCCTTTAGAGAACGAAGGATGGCGAGTAGAAAGGAAAATCCAGGGGGAGGAAGAGAATCAGGACTCAGAAAATCTAATGAAGGAAGCACATAACCGCGGAAACGAAGAAATTGAAATATTTAAAACTTTTTGGATACTGAAAATTCAGCAACGGAGGCACTCCTTCTCTATAGGGTAAGTGTTGAAAAAATTATTTTATATTCCGTAGCACCTTCAAACTCTGCGCATTCTCGATTCGAAATTAATCTTTTGATTTCCTTCCTTTATTTCTTTTGTAGATGAGGGTGGGTTGTTGGAGAGTTGTGAGTGCCGTGCTGAATTTTCACAGTCCTTCGCAGTTCAAGCATCTTTCCTGCAGAGTAAGTAATAATTCTATATATTTGATTAATTAACGGTTTTAAGTATAGCTCTATGAACTCTATATTTTTTTCTTTTCCTTTAGAGAACGAAGGATGGCGAGTAGAAAGGAAAATCCAGTGGAAGGAAGAGAATCCTTACTCAGAAATTCTAATGAACGAAGCACATAACCGCGGAAACGAAGAAATTGAAATTTTTAAAACTCTTTGGATACTGAAAATTCAGCAACGGAGGCACTCCTTCTCCATAGGGTAAGTGTTGAAAAAATTATTTTATATTCCGTAGCACCTTCAAACTCTGCGCATTCTCGATTCGAAATTAATCTTTTGATTTCATTCGTTTATTTCTTTTGTAGATGAGGGTGGGTTGTTGGAGAGTTGTGAGTGCCGTGCTGAATTTTCACAGTCCTTCGCAGTTCAAGCCTCTTTCCTGCAGAGTAAGTAATAATTCGATGTTTGATTTATTAATTGTCGCTCTTTTTAATCTGTATTTTTTCTTATTATTAGGGAATGATTATGGCGAGTAGAAAGGCCAAACCAGTGGAAGGAAGAGAATAATTACTCAGAAAATCTAATGAACGAAGCACATAACCGCGGAAACGAAGAAATTGAAATATTTAAAACTTTTTGGATACTGAAAATTCAGCAACGGAGGCACTCCTTCTCTATAGGGTAAGTGTTGAAAAAATTATTTTATATTCCGTAGCACCTTCAAACTCTGCGCATTCTCGATTCGAAATTAATCTTTTGATTTCATTCGTTTATTTCTTTTGTAGATGAGGGTGGGTTGTTGGAGAGTTGTGAGTGCCGTGCTGAATTTTCACAGTCCTTCGCAGTTCAAGCATCTTTCCTGCAGAGTAAGTAATAATTCTATATATTTGATTAATTAACGGTTTTAAGTATAGCTCTATTAACTCTGTATTTTTTTCTTTTCCTTTAGAGAACGAAGGATGGCGAGTAGAAAGGAAAATCCAGGGGAAGGAAGAGAATCTGGACTCAGAAAATCTAATGAAGGAAGCACATAACCGCGGAAACGAAGAAATTGAAATATTTAAAACTTTTTGGATACTGAAAATTCAGCAACGGAGGCACTCCTTCTCTATAGGGTAAGTGTTGAAAAAATTATTTTATATTCCGTACAACCTTCAAACTCTGCGCATTCTCGATTCGAAATTAATCTTTTGATTTCATTCCTTTATTTCTTTTGTAGATGAGGGTGGGTTGTTCGAGAGTTGTGAGTGCCGTGCTGAATTTTCACAGTCCTTCGCAGTTCAAACATCTTTCCTGCAGAGTAAGTACTAATTCTATGTTTGATTTATTAATTATCGCTCTTTTTAATCTGTATTCTTTCTCATTATTAGGGAATGATTATGGCGAGTAGAAAGTCCAAACCAGTGGAAGGAAGAGAATCCTTACTCAGAAAATCTAATGAATGATGCACATAACCGCGGAATCGAAGAAATTGAAATATTTAAAACTTTTTGGATACTGAAAATTCAGCAACGGAGGCACTCCTTCTCTATAGGGTAAGTGTTGAAAAAATAATTTTATATTCCGTAGCACCTTCAAACTCTGCGCATTCTCGATTCGAAATTAATCTTTTGATTTCATTCGTTTATTTCTTTTGTAGATGAGGGTGGGTTGTTGGAGAGTTGTGAGTGCCGTGCTGAATTTTCAAAGTCCTTCGCAGTTCAAGCATCTTTCCTGCAGAGTAAGTAATAATTCTATATATTTGATTAATTAACGGTTTTATGTATAGCTCTATTAACTCTGTATTTTTTTCTTTTCCTTTAGAGAACGAAGGATGGCGAGTAGAAAGGAAAATCCAAGGGAAGGAAGAGAATCTGGACTCAGAAAATCTAATGAAGGAAGCACATAACCGCGGAAACGAAGAAATTGAAATATTTAAAACTTTTTGGATACTGAAAATTCAGCAACGGAGGCACTCCTTCTCTATAGGGTAAGTGTTGAAAAAATTATTTTATATTCCGTAGCACCTTCAAACTCTGCGCATTCTCGATTCGAAATTCATCTTTTGATTTCCTTCCTTTATTTCTTTTGTAGATGAGGGTGGGTTGTTGGAGAGTTGTGAGTGCCGTGCTGAATTTTCACAGTCCTTCGCAGTTCAAACATCTTTCCTGCAGAGTAAGTAATAATTCTATGTTTGATTTATTAATTATCGCTCTTTTTAATCTGTATTCTTTCTCATTATTAGGGAATGATTATGGCGAGTAGAAAGGCCAAACCAGTGGAAGGAAGAGAATCCTTACTCAGAAAATCTAATGAATGATGCACATAACCGCGGAATCGAAGAAATTGAAATATTTAAAACTTTTTGGATACTGAAAATTCAGCAACGGATGCACTCCTTCTCTATAGGGTAAGTGTTGAAAAAATTATTTTATATTCCGTAGCACCTTCAAACTCTGCGCATTCTCGATTCGAAATTCATCTTTTGATTTCATTCCTTTATTTCTTTTGTAGATGAGGGTGGGTTGTTGGAGAGTTGTGAGTGCCGTGCTGAATTTTCACAGTCCTTCGCAGTTCAAACATCTTTCCTGCAGAGTAAGTAATAATTCTATGTTTGATTTATTAATTATCGCTCTTTTTAATCTGTATTCTTTCTCATTATTAGGGAATGATTATGGCGAGTAGAAAGGCCAAACCAGTGGAAGGAAGAGAATCCTTACTCAGAAAATCTAATGAATGATGCACATAACCGCGGAATCGAAGAAATTGAAATATTTAAAACTTTTTGGATACTGAAAATTCAGCAACGGAGGCACTCCTTCTCTATAGGGTAAGTGTTGAAAAAATTATTTTATATTCCGTAGCACCTTCAAACTCTGCGCATTCTCGATTCGAAATTCATCTTTTGATTTCATTCCTTTATTTCTTTTGTAGATGAGGGTGGGTTGTTCGAGAGTTGTGAGTGCCGTGCTGAATTTTCACAGTCCTTCGCAGTTCAAACATCTTTCCTGCAGAGTAAGTAATAATTCTATGTTTGATTTATTAATTATCGCTCTTTTTAATCTGTATTCTTTCTCATTATTAGGGAATGATTATGGCGAGTAGAAAGGCCAAACCAGTGGAGGGAAGAGAATCCTTACTCAGAAAATCTAATGAATGATGCACATAACCGCGGAATCGAAGAAATTGAAATATTTAAAACTTTTTGGATACTGAAAATTCAGCAACGGAGGCACTCCTTCTCTATAGGGTAAGTGTTGAAAAAATTATTTTATATTCCGTAGCACCTTCAAACTCTGCGCATTCTCGATTCGAAATTCATCTTTTGATTTCCTTCCTTTATTTCTTTTGTAGATGAGGGTGGGTTGTTGGAGAGTTGTGAGTGCCGTGCTGAATTTTCACAGTCCTTCGCAGTTCAAACATCTTTCCTGCAGAGTAAGTAATAATTCTATGTTTGATTTATTAATTATCGCTCTTTTTAATCTGTATTCTTTCTCATTATTAGGGAATGATTATGGCGAGTAGAAAGGCCAAACCAGTGGAAGGAAGAGAATCCTTACTCAGAAAATCTAATGAATGATGCACATAACCGCGGAATCGAAGAAATTGAAATATTTAAAACTTTTTGGATACTGAAAATTCAGCAACGGAGGCACTCCTTCTCTATAGGGTAAGTGTTGAAAAAATTATTTTATATTCCGTAGCACCTTCAAACTCTGCGCATTCTCGATTCGAAATTCATCTTTTGATTTCATTCCTTTATTTCTTTTGTAGATGAGGGTGGGTTGTTGGAGAGTTGTGAGTGCCGTGCTGAATTTTCACAGTCCTTCGCAGTTCAAACATCTTTCCTGCAGAGTAAGTAATAATTCTATGTTTGATTTATTAATTATCGCTCTTTTTAATCTGTATTCTTTCTCATTATTAGGGAATGATTATGGCGAGTAGAAAGGCCAAACCAGTGGAAGGAAGAGAATCCTTACTCAGAAAATCTAATGAATGATGCACATAACCGCGGAATCGAAGAAATTGAAATATTTAAAACTTTTTGGATACTGAAAATTCAGCAACGGAGGCACTCCTTCTCTATAGGGTAAGTGTTGAAAAAATTATTTTATATTCCGTAGCACCTTCAAACTCTGCGCATTCTCGATTCGAAATTCATCTTTTGATTTCCTTCCTTTATTTCTTTTGTAGATGAGGGTGGGTTGTTGGAGAGTTGTGAGTGCCGTGCTGAATTTTCACAGTCCTTCGCAGTTCAAACATCTTTCCTGCAGAGTAAGTAATAATTCTATGTTTGATTTATTAATTATCGCTCTTTTTAATCTGTATTCTTTCTCATTATTAGGGAATGATTATGGCGAGTAGAAAGGCCAAACCAGTGGAAGGAAGAGAATCCTTACTCAGAAAATCTAATGAATGATGCACATAACCGCGGAATCGAAGAAATTGAAATATTTAAAACTTTTTGGATACTGAAAATTCAGCAACGGAGGCACTCCTTCTCTATAGGGTAAGTGTTGAAAAAATTATTTTATATTCCGTAGCACCTTCAAACTCTGCGCATTCTCGATTCGAAATTCATCTTTTGATTTCCTTCCTTTATTTCTTTTGTAGATGAGGGTGGGTTGTTGGAGAGTTGTGAGTGCCGTGCTGAATTTTCACAGTCCTTCGCAGTTCAAACATCTTTCCTGCAGAGTAAGTAATAATTCTATGTTTGATTTATTAATTATCGCTCTTTTTAATCTGTATTCTTTCTCATTATTAGGGAATGATTATGGCGAGTAGAAAGGCCAAACCAGTGGAAGGAAGAGAATCCTTACTCAGAAAATCTAATGAATGATGCACATAACCGCGGAATCGAAGAAATTGAAATATTTAAAACTTTTTGGATACTGAAAATTCAGCAACGGAGGCACTCCTTCTCTATAGGGTAAGTGTTGAAAAAATTATTTTATATTCCGTAGCACCTTCAAACTCTGCGCATTCTCGATTCGAAATTAATCTTTTGATTTCATTCCTTTATTTCTTTTGTAGATGAGGGTGGGTTGTTGGAGAGTTGTGAGTGCCGTGCTGAATTTTCACAGTCCTTCGCAGTTCAAACATCTTTCCTGCAGAGTAAGTAATAATTCTATGTTTGATTTATTAATTATCGCTCTTTTTAATCTGTATTCTTTCTCATTATTAGGGAATGATTATGGCGAGTAGAAAGGCCAAACCAGTGGAAGGAAGAGAATCCTTACTCAGAAAATCTAATGAATGATGCACATAACCGCGGAATCGAAGAAATTGAAATATTTAAAACTTTTTGGATACTGAAAATTCAGCAACGGAGGCACTCCTTCTCTATAGGGTAAGTGTTGAAAAAATTATTTTATATTCCGTAGCACCTTCAAACTCTGCGCATTCTCGATTCGAAATTCATCTTTTGATTTCATTCCTTTATTTCTTTTGTAGATGAGGGTGGGTTGTTGGAGAGTTGTGAGTGCCGTGCTGAATTTTCACAGTCCTTCGCAGTTCAAACATCTTTCCTGCAGAGTAAGTAATAATTCTATGTTTGATTTATTAATTATCGCTCTTTTTAATCTGTATTCTTTCTCATTATTAGGGAATGATTATGGCGAGTAGAAAGGCCAAACCAGTGGAAGGAAGAGAATCCTTACTCAGAAAATCTAATGAATGATGCACATAACCGCGGAATCGAAGAAATTGAAATATTTAAAACTTTTTGGATACTGAAAATTCAGCAACGGAGGCACTCCTTCTCTATAGGGTAAGTGTTGAAAAAATTATTTTATATTCCGTAGCACCTTCAAACTCTGCGCATTCTCGATTCGAAATTCATCTTTTGATTTCCTTCCTTTATTTCTTTTGTAGATGAGGGTGGGTTGTTGGAGAGTTGTGAGTGCCGTGCTGAATTTTCAAAGTCCTTCGCAGTTCAAGCATCTTTCCTGCAGAGTAAGTAATAATTCTATATATTTGATTAATTAACGGTTTTAAGTATAGCTCTATTAACTCTGTATTTTTTTCTTTTCCTTTAGAGAACGAAGGATGGCGAGTAGAAAGGAAAATCCAGGGGAAGGAAGAGAATCTGGACTCAGAAAATCTAATGAAGGAAGCACATAACCGCGGAAACGAAGAAATTGAAATATTTAAAACTTTTTGGATACTGAAAATTCAGCAACGGAGGCACTCCTTCTCTATAGGGTAAGTGTTGAAAAAATTATTTTATATTCCGTAGCACCTTCAAACTCTGCGCATTCTCGATTCGAAATTCATCTTTTGATTTCATTCCTTTATTTCTTTTGTAGATGAGGGTGGGTTGTTGGAGAGTTGTGAGTGCCGTGCTGAATTTTCACAGTCCTTCGCAGTTCAAGCATCTTTCCTGCAGAGTAAGTAATAATTCTATATATTTGATTAATTAACGGTTTTAAGTATAGCTCTATGAACTCTGTATTTTTTTCTTTTCCTTTAGAGAACGAAGGATGGCGAGTAGAAAGGAAAATCCAGGGGAAGGAAGAGAATCTGGACTCAGAAAATCTAATGAAGGAAGCACATAACCGCGGAAACGAAGAAATTGAAATATTTAAAACTTTTTGGATACTGAAAATTCAGCAACGGAGGCACTCCTTCTCTATAGGGTAAGTGTTGAAAAAATTGTTTTATATTCCGTAGCACCTTCAAACTCTGCGCATTCTCGATTCGAAATTAATCTTTTGATTTCCTTCCTTTATTTCTTTTGTAGATGAGGGTGGGTTGTTGGAGAGTTGTGAGTGCCGTGCTGAATTTTCACAGTCCTTCGCAGTTCAAGCCTCTTTCCTGCAGAGTAAGTAATAATTCTATGTTTGATTTATTAATTGTCGCTCTTTTTAATCTGTATTCTTTCTTATTATTAGGGAATGATTATGGCGAGTAGAAAGGCCAAACCAGTGGAAGGAAGAGAATCCTTACTCAGAAAATCTAATGAACGAAGCACATAACCACGGAAACGAAGAAATTGAAATTTTTAAAGCTTTTTGGATACTGAAAATTCAGCAACGGAGGCACTCCTTCTCCATAGGGTAAGTGTTGAAAAAATTATTTTATATTCCGTAGCACCTTCAAACTCTGCGCATTCTCGATTCGAAATTAATCTTTTGATTTCATTCCTTTATTTCTTTTGTAGATGAGGGTGGGTTGTTGGGGAGTTGTGAGTGCCGTGCTGAATTTTCGCAGTCCTTCGCAGTTCAAGCATCTTTCCTGCAGAGTAAGTAATAATTCTATATATTTGATTAATTAACGGTTTTAAGTATAGCTCTATGAACTCTGTATTTTTTTCTTTTCCTTTAGAGAACGAAGGATGGCGAGTAGAAAGGAAAATCCAGGGGAAGGAAGAGAATCTGGACTCAGAAAATCTAATGAAGGAAGCACATAACCGCGGAAACGAAGAAATTGAAATATTTAAAACTTTTTGGATACTGAAAATTCAGCAACGGAGGCACTCCTTCTCTATAGGGTAAGTGTTGAAAAAATTATTTTATATTCCGTAGCACCTTCAAACTCTGCGCATTCTCGATTCGAAATTAATCTTTTGATTTCCTTCCTTTATTTCTTTTGTAGATGAGGGTGGGTTGTTGGAGAGTTGTGAGTGCCGTGCAGAATTTTCACAGTCCTTCGCAGTTCAAGCATCTTTCCTGCAGAGTAAGTAATAATTCTATATTTGATTAATTAACGGTTTTAAGTATAGCTCTATGAACTCTGTATTTTTTTCTTTTCCTTTAGAGAACGAAGGATGGCGAGTAGAAAGGCAAATCCAGGGGAAGGAAGAGAATCTGGACTCAGAAAATCTAATGAAGGAAGCACATAACCGCGGAAACGAAGAAATTGAAATATTTAAAACTTTTTGGATACTGAAAATTCAGCAACGGAGGCACTCCTTCTCTATAGGGTAAGTGTTGAAAAAATTATTTTATATTCCATAGCACCTTCAAACTCTGCGCATTCTCGATTCGAAATTAATCTTTTGATTTCATTCGTTTATTTCTTTTGTAGATGAGGGTGGGTTGTTGGAGAGTTGTGAGTGCCGTGCTGAATTTTCACAGTCCTTCGCAGTTCAAGCATCTTTCCTGCAGAGTAAGTAATAATTCTATATTTGATTAATTAACGGTTTTAAGTATAGCTCTATGAACTCTGTATTTTTTTTCTTTTCCTTTAGAGAACGAAGGATGGCGAGTAGAAAGGCAAATTCAGGGGAAGGAAGAGAATCTGGACTCAGAAAATCTAATGAAGGAAGCACATAACCGCGGAAACGAAGAAATTGAAATATTTAAAACTTTCTGGATACTGAAAATTCAGCAACGGAGGCACTCCTTCTCTATAGGGTAAGTGTTGAAAAAATTATTTTATATTCCGTAGCACCTTCAAACTCTGCGCATTCTCGATTCGAAATTAATCTTTTGATTTCATTCGTTTATTTCTTTTGTAGATGAGGGTGGGTTGTTGGAGAGTTGTGAGTGCCGTGCTGAATTTTCACAGTCCTTCGCAGTTCAAGCCTCTTTCCTGCAGAGTAAGTAATAATTCTATGTTTGATTTATTAATTGTCGCTCTTTTTAATCTGTATTCTTTCTTATTATTAGGGAATGATTATGGCGAGTAGAAAGGCCAAACCAGTGGAAGGAAGAGAATCCTTACTCAGAAAATCTAATGAACGAAGCACATAACCACGGAAACGAAGAAATTGAAATTTTTAAAGCTTTTTGGATACTGAAAATTCAGCAACGGAGGCACTCCTTCTCCATAGGGTAAGTGTTGAAAAAATTATTTTATATTCCGTAGCACCTTCAAACTCTGCGCATTCTCGATTCGAAATTAATCTTTTGATTTCATTCCTTTATTTCTTTTGTAGATGAGGGTGGGTTGTTGGGGAGTTGTGAGTGCCGTGCTGAATTTTCGCAGTCCTTCGCAGTTCAAGCATCTTTCCTGCAGAGTAAGTAATAATTCTATATATTTGATTAATTAACGGTTTTAAGTATAGCTCTATGAACTCTGTATTTTTTTCTTTTCCTTTAGAGAACGAAGGATGGCGAGTAGAAAGGAAAATCCAGGGGAAGGAAGAGAATCTGGACTCAGAAAATCTAATGAAGGAAGCACATAACCGCGGAAACGAAGAAATTGAAATATTTAAAACTTTTTGGATACTGAAAATTCAGCAACGGAGGCACTCCTTCTCTATAGGGTAAGTGTTGAAAAAATTATTTTATATTCCGTAGCACCTTCAAACTCTGCGCATTCTCGATTCGAAATTAATCTTTTGATTTCCTTCCTTTATTTCTTTTGTAGATGAGGGTGGGTTGTTGGAGAGTTGTGAGTGCCGTGCTGAATTTTCACAGTCCTTCGCAGTTCAAGCATCTTTCCTGCAGAGTAAGTAATAATTCTATATTTGATTAATTAACGGTTTTAAGTATAGCTCTATGAACTCTGTATTTTTTTCTTTTCCTTTAGAGAACGAAGGATGGCGAGTAGAAAGGCAAATCCAGGGGAAGGAAGAGAATCTGGACTCAGAAAATCTAATGAAGGAAGCACATAACCGCGGAAACGAAGAAATTGAAATATTTAAAACTTTTTGGATACTGAAAATTCAGCAACGGAGGCACTCCTTCTCTATAGGGTAAGTGTTGAAAAAATTATTTTATATTCCATAGCACCTTCAAACTCTGCGCATTCTCGATTCGAAATTAATCTTTTGATTTCATTCGTTTATTTCTTTTGTAGATGAGGGTGGGTTGTTGGAGAGTTGTGAGTGCCGTGCTGAATTTTCACAGTCCTTCGCAGTTCAAGCATCTTTCCTGCAGAGTAAGTAATAATTCTATATTTGATTAATTAACGGTTTTAAGTATAGCTCTATGAACTCTGTATTTTTTTTCTTTTCCTTTAGAGAACGAAGGATGGCGAGTAGAAAGGCAAATTCAGGGGAAGGAAGAGAATCTGGACTCAGAAAATCTAATGAAGGAAGCACATAACCGCGGAAACGAAGAAATTGAAATATTTAAAACTTTCTGGATACTGAAAATTCAGCAACGGAGGCACTCCTTCTCTATAGGGTAAGTGTTGAAAAAATTATTTTATATTCCGTAGCACCTTCAAACTCTGCGCATTCTCGATTCGAAATTAATCTTTTGATTTCATTCGTTTATTTCTTTTGTAGATGAGGGTGGGTTGTTGGAGAGTTGTGAGTGCCGTGCTGAATTTTCACAGTCCTTCGCAGTTCAAGCCTCTTTCCTGCAGAGTAAGTAATAATTCTATGTTTGATTTATTAATTGTCGCTCTTTTTAATCTGTATTCTTTCTTATTATTAGGGAATGATTATGGCGAGTAGAAAGGCCAAACCAGTGGAAGGAAGAGAATCCTTACTCAGAAAATCTAATGAACGAAGCACATAACCACGGAAACGAAGAAATTGAAATTTTTAAAGCTTTTTGGATACTGAAAATTCAGCAACGGAGGCACTCCTTCTCCATAGGGTAAGTGTTGAAAAAATTATTTTATATTCCGTAGCACCTTCAAACTCTGCGCATTCTCGATTCGAAATTAATCTTTTGATTTCATTCCTTTATTTCTTTTGTAGATGAGGGTGGGTTGTTGGGGAGTTGTGAGTGCCGTGCTGAATTTTCGCAGTCCTTCGCAGTTCAAGCATCTTTCCTGCAGAGTAAGTAATAATTCTATATATTTGATTAATTAACGGTTTTAAGTATAGCTCTATGAACTCTGTATTTTTTTCTTTTCCTTTAGAGAACGAAGGATGGCGAGTAGAAAGGAAAATCCAGGGGAAGGAAGAGAATCTGGACTCAGAAAATCTAATGAAGGAAGCACATAACCGCGGAAACGAAGAAATTGAAATATTTAAAACTTTTTGGATACTGAAAATTCAGCAACGGAGGCACTCCTTCTCTATAGGGTAAGTGTTGAAAAAATTATTTTATATTCCGTAGCACCTTCAAACTCTGCGCATTCTCGATTCGAAATTAATCTTTTGATTTCCTTCCTTTATTTCTTTTGTAGATGAGGGTGGGTTGTTGGAGAGTTGTGAGTGCCGTGCTGAATTTTCACAGTCCTTCGCAGTTCAAGCATCTTTCCTGCAGAGTAAGTAATAATTCTATATATTTGATTAATTAACGGTTTTAAGTATAGCTCTATGAACTCTGTATTTTTTTCTTTTCCTTTAGAGAACGAAGGATGGCGAGTAGAAAAGCAAATTCAGGGGAAGGAAGAGAATCTGGACTCAGAAAATCTAATGAAGGAAGCACATAACCGCGGAAACGAAGAAATTGAAATATTTAAAACTTTCTGGATACTGAAAATTCAGCAACGGAGGCACTCCTTCTCTATAGGGTAAGTGTTGAAAAAATTATTTTATATTCCGTAGCACCTTCAAACTCTGCGCATTCTCGATTCGAAATTAATCTTTTGATTTCATTCGTTTATTTCTTTTGTAGATGAGGGTGGGTTGTTGGAGAGTTGTGAGTACCGTGCTGAATTTTCACAGTCCTTCGCAGTTCAAGCATCTTTCCTGCAGAGTAAGTAATAATTCTATATTTGATTAATTAACGGTTTTAAGTATAGCTCTATGAACTCTGTATTTTTTTCTTTTCCTTTAGAGAACGAAGGATGGCGAGTAGAAAGGCAAATTCAGGGGAAGGAAGAGAATCTGGACTCAGAAAATCTAATGAAGGAAGCACATAACCGCGGAAACGAAGAAATTGAAATATTTAAAACTTTCTGGATACTGAAAATTCAGCAACGGAGGCACTCCTTCTCTATAGGGTAAGTGTTGAAAAAATTATTTTATATTCCGTAGCACCTTCAAACTCTGCGCATTCTCGATTCGAAATTAATCTTTTGATTTCATTCGTTTATTTCTTTTGTAGATGAGGGTGGGTTGTTGGAGAGTTGTGAGTGCCGTGCTGAATTTTCACAGTCCTTCGCAGTTCAAGCCTCTTTCCTGCAGAGTAAGTAATAATTCTATGTTTGATTTATTAATTGTCGCTCTTTTTAATCTGTATTCTTTCTTATTATTAGGGAATGATTATGGCGAGTAGAAAGGCCAAACCAGTGGAAGGAAGAGAATCCTTACTCAGAAAATCTAATGAACGAAGCACATAACCACGGAAACGAAGAAATTGAAATTTTTAAAGCTTTTTGGATACTGAAAATTCAGCAACGGAGGCACTCCTTCTCCATAGGGTAAGTGTTGAAAAAATTATTTTATATTCCGTAGCACCTTCAAACTCTGCGCATTCTCGATTCGAAATTAATCTTTTGATTTCATTCCTTTATTTCTTTTGTAGATGAGGGTGGGTTGTTGGGAAGTTGTGAGTGCCGTGCTGAATTTTCGCAGTCCTTCGCAGTTCAAGCATCTTTCCTGCAGAGTAAGTAATAATTCTATATATTTGATTAATTTAACGGTTTTAAGTATAGCTCTATTACCTCTGTATTTTTTACTGTTCCTTTAGAGAACGAAGAATGGCGAGTAGAAAGGCAAATCCAGGTTAAGGAAGAGAATTTGGACTCAGAAAATCTAATGAAGGAAGCACATAACCACGGAAACGAAGAAATTGAAATATTTAAAACTTTTTGGAAACTGAAAATTCAGCAACGGAGGCACTCCTTCTCTATAGGGTAGGTGTTGAAAAAATTATTTTATATTCCGTAGCACCTTCAAACTCCGCGCATTCTCGATTCGAAATTAATCTTTTGATTTCATTCCTTTATTTTTTTTGTAGATGAGGGTGGGTTGTTCGAGAGTTGTGAGTGCCGTGCTGAATTTTCACAGTCCTTCGCAGTTCAAGCATCTTTCCTGCAGAGTAAGTAATAATTCTATGTTTGATTTATTAATTGTCGCTCTTTTTAATCTGTATTCTTTCTCATTATTAGGGAATGATTATGGCGAGTAGAAAGGCCAAACCAGTGGAAGGAAGAGAATCCTTACTCAGAAAATCTAATGAATGAAGCACATAACCGCGGAAACGAAGAAATTGAAATATTTAAAACTTTTTGGATACTGAAAATTCAGCAACGGAGGCACTCCTTCTCTATAGGGTAAGTGTTGAAAAAATTATTTTATATTCCGTAGCACCTTCAAACTCTGCGCATTCTCGATTCGATATTAATCTTTTGATTTCATTCCTTTATTTTTTTTGTAGATGAGGGTGGGTTGTTGGAGAGTTGTGAGTGCCGTGCTGAATTTTCACATTCCTTCGCAGTTCAAGCATCTTTCCTGCAGAGTAAGTAATAATTCTATATTTGATTAATTAACGGTTTTAAGTATAGCTCTATGAACTCTGTATTTTTTTCTTTTCCTTTAGAGAACGAAGGATGGCGAGTAGAAAGGCAAATTCAGGGGAAGGAAGAGAATCTGGACTCAGAAAATCTAATGAAGGAAGCACATAACCGCGGAAACGAAGAAATTGAAATATTTAAAACTTTCTGGATACTGAAAATTCAGCAACGGAGGCACTCCTTCTCTATAGGGTAAGTGTTGAAAAAATTATTTTATATTCCGTAGCACCTTCAAACTCTGCGCATTCTCGATTCGAAATTAATCTTTTGATTTCATTCGTTTATTTCTTTTGTAGATGAGGGTGGGTTGTTGGAGAGTTGTGAGTGACGTGCTGAAATTTCACAGTCCTTCGCAGTTCAATCATCTTTCCTACAGAGTAAGTAATAATTCTATATATTTGATTAATTAACGGTTTTAAGTATAGCTCTATGAACTCTGTATTTTTTTCTGTTCCTTTAGAGAACGAAGGATGGCGAGTAGAAAGGCAAATCCAGGTTAAGGAAGAGAATTTGGACTCAGAAAATCTAATGAATGAAGCACATAACCGCGGAAACGAAGAAATTGAAATATTTAAAACTTTTTGGATACTGAAAATTCAGCAACGGAGGCACTCCTTCTCTATAGGGTAAGTGTTGAAAAAATTATTTTATATTCCGCAGCACCTTCAAACTCTGCGCGTTCTCAATTCGAAATTAATCTTTTGATTTCATTCCTTTATTTTTTTTGTAGATGAGGGTGGGTTGTTTTACAGTTGTGAGTGCCGTGCTGAATTTTCACAGTCCTTCGCAGTTCAAGCATCTTTCCTGCAGAGTAAGTAATAATTCTATATTTGATTAATTAACGGTTTTAAGTATAGCTCTATGAACTCTGTATTTTTTTCTTTTCCTTTAGAGAACGAAGGATGGCGAGTAGAAAGGCAAATTCAGGGGAAGGAAGAGAATCTGGACTCAGAAAATCTAATGAAGGAAGCACATAACCGCGGAAACGAAGAAATTGAAATATTTAAAACTTTCTGGATACTGAAAATTCAGCAACGGAGGCACTCCTTCTCTATAGGGTATGTGTTGAAAAAATTATTTTATATTCCGTAGCACCTTCAAACTCTGCGCATTCTCGATTCGAAATTAATCTTTTGATTTCATTCGTTTATTTCTTTTGTAGATGAGGGTGGGTTGTTGGAGAGTTGTGAGTGCCGTGCTGAATTTTCACAGTCCTTCGCAGTTCAAGCCTCTTTCCTGCAGAGTAAGTAATAATTCTATGTTTGATTTATTAATTGTCGCTCTTTTTAATCTGTATTCTTTCTTATTATTAGGGAATGATTATGGCGAGTAGAAAGGCCAAACCAGTGGAAGGAAGAGAATCCTTACTCAGAAAATCTAATGAACGAAGCACATAACCACGGAAACGAAGAAATTGAAATTTTTAAAGCTTTTTGGATACTGAAAATTCAGCAACGGAGGCACTCCTTCTCCATAGGGTAAGTGTTGAAAAAATTATTTTATATTCCGTAGCACCTTCAAACTCTGCGCATTCTCGATTCGAAATTAATCTTTTGATTTCATTCCTTTATTTCTTTTGTAGATGAGGGTGGGTTGTTGGGAAGTTGTGAGTGCCGTGCTGAATTTTCGCAGTCCTTCGCAGTTCAAGCATCTTTCCTGCAGAGTAAGTAATAATTCTATATATTTGATTAATTTAACGGTTTTAAGTATAGCTCTATTACCTCTGTATTTTTTACTGTTCCTTTAGAGAACGAAGAATGGCGAGTAGAAAGGCAAATCCAGGTTAAGGAAGAGAATTTGGACTCAGAAAATCTAATGAAGGAAGCACATAACCACGGAAACGAAGAAATTGAAATATTTAAAACTTTTTGGAAACTGAAAATTCAGCAACGGAGGCACTCCTTCTCTATAGGGTAGGTGTTGAAAAAATTATTTTATATTCCGTAGCACCTTCAAACTCCGCGCATTCTCGATTCGAAATTAATCTTTTGATTTCATTCCTTTATTTTTTTTTGTAGATGAGGGTGGGTTGTTCGAGAGTTGTGAGTGCCGTGCTGAATTTTCACAGTCCTTCGCAGTTCAAGCATCTTTCCTGCAGAGTAAGTAATAATTCTATGTTTGATTTATTAATTGTCGCTCTTTTTAATCTGTATTCTTTCTCATTATTATAGAATGATTATGGCGAGTAGAAAGGCCAAACCAGTGGAAGGAAGAGAATCCTTACTCAGAAAATCTAATGAATGAAGCACATAACCGCGGAAACGAAGAAATTGAAATATTTAAAACTTTTTGGATACTGAAAATTCAGCAACGGAGGCACTCCTTCTCTATAGGGTAAGTGTTGAAAAAATTATTTTATATTCCGTAGCACCTTCAAACTCTGCGCATTCTCGATTCGATATTAATCTTTTGAATTCATTCCTTTATTTTTTTTGTAGATGAGGGTGGGTTGTTGGAGAGTTGTGAGTGCCGTGCTGAATTTTCACATTCCTTCGCAGTTCAAGCATCTTTCCTGCAGAGTAAGTAATAATTCTATATATTTGATTAATTAACGGTTTTAAGTATAGCTCTATGAACTCTGTATTTTTTTCTGTTCCTTTAGAGAACGAAGGATGGCGAGTAGAAAGGCAAATCCAGGTTAAGAAAGAGAATCTGGACGCAGAAAATCTAATGAAGGAAGCACATAACCGCGGAAACGAAGAAATTGAAATATTTAAAACTTTTTGGATACTGAAAATTCAGCGACGGAGGCACTCCTTCTCTATAGGGTAAGTAATGAAAAAATTATTTTATATTCCGTAGCACCTTCAAACTCTGCGCATTCTCGATTCGAAATTAATATTTTGATTTCCTTCCTTTATTTCTTTTGTAGATGAGGGTGGGTTGTTGGAGAGTTGTGAGTGACGTGCTGAAATTTCACAGTCCTTCGCAGTTCAATCATCTTTCCTACAGAGTAAGTAATAATTCTATATATTTGATTAATTAACGGTTTTAAGTATAGCTCTATTAATTCTGTATTTTTTTCTGTTCCTTTAGAGAACGAAGGATGGCGAGTAGAAAGGCAAATCCAGGTTAAGGAAGACAATTTGGACTCAGAAAATCTAATGAAGGAAGCACATAACCGCGGAAATGAAGAAATTGAAATATTTAAAACTTTTTGGATACTGAAAATACAGCAACGGAGGCACTCCTTCTCTATAGGGTAAGTGTTGAAAAAATTATTTTATATTCTGTAGCACCTTCAAACTCTGTGCATTCTCGATTCGAAATTAATCTTTTGATTTCATTCCTTTATTTCTTTTGTAGATGAGGGTGGGTTGTTGGAGAGTTGTGAGTGCCGTGCTGAATTTTCACAGTCCTTCGCAGTTCAATCATCTTTCCTACAGAGTAAGTAATAATTCTATATATTTGATTAATTAACGGTTTTAAGTATAGCTCTATGAACTCTGTATTTTTTTCTGTTCCTTTAGAGAACGAAGGATGGCGAGTAGAAAGGCAAATCCAGGTTAAGGAAGAGAATTTGGACTCA
Source organism: Argiope bruennichi (assembly GCF_947563725.1). Taxonomy (NCBI): domain Eukaryota; kingdom Metazoa; phylum Arthropoda; class Arachnida; order Araneae; family Araneidae; genus Argiope; species Argiope bruennichi. The sequence goes on from NC_079161.1 coordinate 20,657,797, forward strand.
GAAAATCTAATGAAGGAAGCACATAACCGCGGAAACGAAGAAATTGAAATATTTAAAACTTTCTGGATACTGAAAATTCAGCAACGGAGGCACTCCTTCTCTATAGGGTAAGTGTTGAAAAAATTATTTTATATTCCGTAGCACCTTCAAACTCTGCGCATTCTCGATTCGAAATTAATCTTTTGATTTCATTCGTTTATTTCTTTTGTAGATGAGGGTGGGTTGTTGGAGAGTTGTGAGTGCCGTGCTGAATTTTCACAGTCCTTCGCAGTTCAAGCCTCTTTCCTGCAGAGTAAGTAATAATTCTATGTTTGATTTATTAATTGTCGCTCTTTTTAATCTGTATTCTTTCTCATTATTATAGAATGATTATGGCGAGTAGAAAGGCCAAACCAGTGGAAGGAAGAGAATCCTTACTCAGAAAATCTAATGAACGAAGCACATAACCACGGAAACGAAGAAATTGAAATTTTTAAAGCTTTTTGGATACTGAAAATTCAGCAACGGAGGCACTCCTTCTCTATAGGGTAAGTGTTGAAAAAATTATTTTATATTCCGTAGCACCTTCAAACTCTGCGCATTCTCGATTCGATATTAATCTTTTGAATTCATTCCTTTATTTTTTTTGTAGATGAGGGTGGGTTGTTGGAGAGTTGTGAGTGCCGTGCTGAATTTTCACATTCCTTCGCAGTTCAAGCATCTTTCCTGCAGAGTAAGTAATAATTCTATATATTTGATTAATTAACGGTTTTAAGTATAGCTCTATGAACTCTGTATTTTTTTCTGTTCCTTTAGAGAACGAAGGATGGCGAGTAGAAAGGCAAATCCAGGTTAAGAAAGAGAATCTGGACGCAGAAAATCTAATGAAGGAAGCACATAACCGCGGAAACGAAGAAATTGAAATATTTAAAACTTTTTGGATACTGAAAATTCAGCGACGGAGGCACTCCTTCTCTATAGGGTAAGTAATGAAAAAATTATTTTATATTCCGTAGCACCTTCAAACTCTGCGCATTCTCGATTCGAAATTAATATTTTGATTTCCTTCCTTTATTTCTTTTGTAGATGAGGGTGGGTTGTTGGAGAGTTGTGAGTGACGTGCTGAAATTTCACAGTCCTTCGCAGTTCAATCATCTTTCCTACAGAGTAAGTAATAATTCTATATATTTGATTAATTAACGGTTTTAAGTATAGCTCTATTAATTCTGTATTTTTTTCTGTTCCTTTAGAGAACGAAGGATGGCGAGTAGAAAGGCAAATCCAGGTTAAGGAAGACAATTTGGACTCAGAAAATCTAATGAAGGAAGCACATAACCGCGGAAATGAAGAAATTGAAATATTTAAAACTTTTTGGATACTGAAAATACAGCAACGGAGGCACTCCTTCTCTATAGGGTAAGTGTTGAAAAAATTATTTTATATTCTGTAGCACCTTCAAACTCTGTGCATTCTCGATTCGAAATTAATCTTTTGATTTCATTCCTTTATTTCTTTTGTAGATGAGGGTGGGTTGTTGGAGAGTTGTGAGTGCCGTGCTGAATTTTCACAGTCCTTCGCAGTTCAATCATCTTTCCTACAGAGTAAGTAATAATTCTATATATTTGATTAATTAACGGTTTTAAGTATAGCTCTATGAACTCTGTATTTTTTTCTGTTCCTTTAGAGAACGAAGGATGGCGAGTAGAAAGGCAAATCCAGGTTAAGGAAGAGAATTTGGACTCAGAAAATCTAATGAAGGAAGCACATAACCGCGGAAACGAAGAAATTGAAATATTTAAAACTTTCTGGATACTGAAAATTCAGCAACGGAGGCACTCCTTCTCTATAGGGTAAGTGTTGAAAAAATTATTTTATATTCCGTAGCACCTTCAAACTCTGCGCATTCTCGATTCGAAATTAATCTTTTGATTTCATTCGTTTATTTCTTTTGTAGATGAGGGTGGGTTGTTGGAGAGTTGTGAGTGCCGTGCTGAATTTTCACAGTCCTTCGCAGTTCAAGCCTCTTTCCTGCAGAGTAAGTAATAATTCTATGTTTGATTTATTAATTGTCGCTCTTTTTAATCTGTATTCTTTCTTATTATTAGGGAATGATTATGGCGAGTAGAAAGGCCAAACCAGTGGAAGGAAGAGAATCCTTACTCAGAAAATCTAATGAACGAAGCACATAACCACGGAAACGAAGAAATTGAAATTTTTAAAGCTTTTTGGATACTGAAAATTCAGCAACGGAGGCACTCCTTCTCCATAGGGTAAGTGTTGAAAAAATTATTTTATATTCCGTAGCACCTTCCAACTCTGCGCATTCTCGATTCGAAATTAATCTTTTGATTTCATTCCTTTATTTCTTTTGTAGATGAGGGTGGGTTGTTGGGAAGTTGTGAGTGCCGTGCTGAATTTTCGCAGTCCTTCGCAGTTCAAGCATCTTTCCTGCAGAGTAAGTAATAATTCTATATATTTGATTAATTTAACGGTTTTAAGTATAGCTCTATTACCTCTGTATTTTTTACTGTTCCTTTAGAGAACGAAGAATGGCGAGTAGAAAGGCAAATCCAGGTTAAGGAAGAGAATTTGGACTCAGAAAATCTAATGAAGGAAGCACATAACCACGGAAACGAAGAAATTGAAATATTTAAAACTTTTTGGAAACTGAAAATTCAGCAACGGAGGCACTCCTTCTCTATAGGGTAGGTGTTGAAAAAATTATTTTATATTCCGTAGCACCTTCAAACTCCGCGCATTCTCGATTCGAAATTAATCTTTTGATTTCATTCCTTTATTTTTTTTTGTAGATGAGGGTGGGTTGTTCGAGAGTTGTGAGTGCCGTGCTGAATTTTCACAGTCCTTCGCAGTTCAAGCATCTTTCCTGCAGAGTAAGTAATAATTCTATGTTTGATTTATTAATTGTCGCTCTTTTTAATCTGTATTCTTTCTCATTATTATAGAATGATTATGGCGAGTAGAAAGGCCAAACCAGTGGAAGGAAGAGAATCCTTACTCAGAAAATCTAATGAATGAAGCACATAACCGCGGAAACGAAGAAATTGAAATATTTAAAACTTTTTGGATACTGAAAATTCAGCAACGGAGGCACTCCTTCTCTATAGGGTAAGTGTTGAAAAAATTATTTTATATTCCGTAGCACCTTCAAACTCTGCGCATTCTCGATTCGATATTAATCTTTTGAATTCATTCCTTTATTTTTTTTGTAGATGAGGGTGGGTTGTTGGAGAGTTGTGAGTGCCGTGCTGAATTTTCACATTCCTTCGCAGTTCAAGCATCTTTCCTGCAGAGTAAGTAATAATTCTATATATTTGATTAATTAACGGTTTTAAGTATAGCTCTATGAACTCTGTATTTTTTTCTGTTCCTTTAGAGAACGAAGGATGGCGAGTAGAAAGGCAAATCCAGGTTAAGAAAGAGAATCTGGACGCAGAAAATCTAATGAAGGAAGCACATAACCGCGGAAACGAAGAAATTGAAATATTTAAAACTTTTTGGATACTGAAAATTCAGCGACGGAGGCACTCCTTCTCTATAGGGTAAGTAATGAAAAAATTATTTTATATTCCGTAGCACCTTCAAACTCTGCGCATTCTCGATTCGAAATTAATATTTTGATTTCCTTCCTTTATTTCTTTTGTAGATGAGGGTGGGTTGTTGGAGAGTTGTGAGTGACGTGCTGAAATTTCACAGTCCTTCGCAGTTCAATCATCTTTCCTACAGAGTAAGTAATAATTCTATATATTTGATTAATTAACGGTTTTAAGTATAGCTCTATTAATTCTGTATTTTTTTCTGTTCCTTTAGAGAACGAAGGATGGCGAGTAGAAAGGCAAATCCAGGTTAAGGAAGACAATTTGGACTCAGAAAATCTAATGAAGGAAGCACATAACCGCGGAAATGAAGAAATTGAAATATTTAAAACTTTTTGGATACTGAAAATACAGCAACGGAGGCACTCCTTCTCTATAGGGTAAGTGTTGAAAAAATTATTTTATATTCTGTAGCACCTTCAAACTCTGTGCATTCTCGATTCGAAATTAATCTTTTGATTTCATTCCTTTATTTCTTTTGTAGATGAGGGTGGGTTGTTGGAGAGTTGTGAGTGCCGTGCTGAATTTTCACAGTTCTTCGCAGTTCAATCATCTTTCCTACAGAGTAAGTAATAATTCTATATATTTGATTAATTAACGGTTTTAAGTATAGCTCTATTAATTCTGTATTTTTTTCTGTTCCTTTAGAGAACGAAGGATGGCGAGTAGAAAGGCAAATCCAGGTTAAGGAAGAGAATTTGGACTCAGAAAATCTAATGAATGAAGCACATAACCGCGGAAACGAAGAAATTGAAATATTTAAAACTTTTTGGATACCGAAAATACAGCAACGGAGGCACTCCTTCTCTATAGGGTAAGTGTTGAAAAAATTATTTTATATTCCGTAGCACCTTCAAACTCTGCGCATTCTCGATTCGAAATTAATCTTTTGATTTCATTCCTTTATTTCTTTTGTAGATGAGGGTGGGTTGTTGGAGAGTTGTGAGTGACGTGCTGAATTTTCACAGTCCTTCGCAGTTCAATCATCTTTCCTACAGAGTAAGTAATAATTCTATATATTTGATTAATTAACGGTTTTAAGTATAGCTCTATGAACTCTGTATTTTTTTCTGTTCCTTTAGAGAACGAAGGATGGCGAGTAGAAAGGCAAATCCAGGTTAAGGAAGAGAATTTGGACTCAGAAAATCTAATGAAGGAAGCACATAACCGCGGAAACGAAGAAATTGAAATATTTAAAACTTTTTGGATACTGAAAATTCAGCAACGGAGGCACTCCTTCTCTATAGGGTAAGTGTTGAAAAAATTATTTTATATTCCGTAGCACCTTCAAACTCTGAGCATTCTCGATTCGAAATTAATCTTTTGATTTCATTCCTTTATTTCTTTTGTAGATGAGGGTGGGTTGTTGGAGAGTTGTGAGTGCCGTGCTGAATTTTCACAGTTCTTCGCAGTTCAATCATCTTTCCTACGGAGTAAGTAATAATTCTATATATTTGATTAATTAACGGTTTTAAGTATAGCTCTATTAACTCTGTACTTTTTTCTGTTCCTTTAGAGAACGAAGGATGGCGAGTAGAAAGGCAAATCCAGGTTAAGAAAGAGAATCTGGACTCAGAAAATCTAATGAAGGAAGCACATAACCGCGGAAACGAAGAAATTGAAATATTTAAAACTTTTTGGATACTGAAAATTCAGCAACGGAGGCACTCCTTCTCTATAGGGTAAGTAATGAAAAAATTATTTTATATTCCGTAGCACCTTCAAACTCTGCGCATTCTCGATTCGAAATTAATATTTTGATTTCCTTCCTTTATTTCTTTTGTAGATGAGGGTGGGTTGTTGGAGAGTTGTGAGTGACGTGCTGAAATTTCACAGTCCTTCGCAGTTCAATCATCTTTCCTACAGAGTAAGTAATAATTTTATATATTTGATTAATTAACGGTTTTAAGTATAGCTCTATGAACTCTGTATTTTTTTCTGTTCCTTTAGAGAACGAAGGATGGCGAGTAGAAAGGCAAATCCAGGTTAAGGAAGAGAATTTGGACTCAGAAAATCTAATGAAGGAAGCACATAACCGCGGAAACGAAGAAATTGAAATATTTAAAACTTTTTGGATACTGAAAATTCAGCAACGGAGGCACTCCTTCTCTATAGGGTAAGTAATGAAAAAATTATTTTATATTCCGTAGCAAATTCAAACTCTGCGCATTCTCGATTCGAAATTAATATTTTGATTTCCTTCCTTTATTTCTTTTGTAGATGAGGGTGGGTTGTTGGAGAGTTGTGAGTGACGTGCTGAAATTTCACAGTCCTTCGCAGTTCAATCATCTTTCCTACAGAGTAAGTAATAATTTTATATATTTGATTAATTAACGGTTTTAAGTATAGCTCTATGAACTCTGTATTTTTTTCTGTTCCTTTAGAGAACGAAGGATGGCGAGTAGAAAGGCAAATCCAGGTTAAGGAAGAGAATTTGGACTCAGAAAATCTAATGAAGGAAGCACATAACCGCGGAAACGAAGAAATTGAAATATTTAAAACTTTTTGGATACTGAAAATTCAGCAATGGAGGCACTCCTTCTCTATAGGGTAGGTGTTGAAAAAATTATTTTATATTCCGTAGCACCTTCAAACTCTGCGCATTCTCGATTCGAAATTAATCTTTTGATTTCATTCCTTCATTTCTTTTGTAGATGAGGGTGGGTTGTTGGAGAGTTGTGAGTGCCGTGCTGAATTTTCACAGTTCTTCGCAGTTCAATCATCTTTCCTACAGAGTAAGTAATAATTCTATATATTTGATTAATTAACGGTTTTAAGTATAGCTCTATTAATTCTGTATTTTTTTCTGTTCCTTTAGAGAACGAAGGATGGCGAGTAGAAAGGCAAATCCAGGTTAAGGAAGAGAATTTGGACTCAGAAAATCTAATGAATGAAGCACATAACCGCGGAAACGAAGAAATTGAAATATTTAAAACTTTTTGGATACTGAAAATACAGCAACGGAGGCACTCCTTCTCTATAGGGTAAGTGTTGAAAAAATTATTTTATATTCCGTAGCACCTTCAAACTCTGCGCATTCTCGATTCGAAATTAATCTTTTGATTTCATTCCTTTATTTCTTTTGTAGATGAGGGTGGGTTGTTGGAGAGTTGTGAGTGCCGTGCTGAATTTTCACAGTTCTTCGCAGTTCAATCATTTTTCCTACAGAGTAAGTAATAATTCTATATATTTGATTAATTAACGGTTTTAAGTATAGCTCTATTAATTCTGTATTTTTTTCTGTTCCTTTAGAGAAAGAAGGATGGCGAGTAGAAAGGCAAATCCAGGTTAAGGAAGAGAATTTGGACTCAGAAAATCTAATGAATGAAGCACATAACCGCGGAAATGAAGAAATTGAAATATTTAAAACTTTTTGGATACTGAAAATTCAGCAACGGAGGCACTCCTTCTCTATAGGGTAAGTGTTGAAAAAATTATTTTATATTCCGTAGCACCTTCAAACTCTGCGCATTCTCGATTCGAAATTAATCTTTTGATTTCATTCCTTTATTTCTTTTGTAGATGAGGGTGGGTTGTTGGAGAGTTGTGAGTGACGTGCTGAAATTTCACAGTCCTTCGCAGTTCAATCATCTTTCCTACAGAGTAAGTAATAATTTTATATATTTGATTAATTAACGGTTTTAAGTATAGCTCTATGAACTCTGTATTTTTTTCTGTTCCTTTAGAGAACGAAGGATGGCGAGTAGAAAGGCAAATCCAGGTTAAGGAAGAGAATTTGGACTCAGAAAATCTAATGAAGGAAGCACATAACCGCGGAAACGAAGAAATTGAAATATTTAAAACTTTTTGGATACTGAAAATTCAGCAATGGAGGCACTCCTTCTCTATAGGGTAGGTGTTGAAAAAATTATTTTATATTCCGTAGCACCTTCAAACTCTGCGCATTCTCGATTCGAAATTAATCTTTTGATTTCATTCCTTCATTTCTTTTGTAGATGAGGGTGGGTTGTTGGAGAGTTGTGAGTGCCGTGCTGAATTTTCACAGTTCTTCGCAGTTCAATCATCTTTCCTACAGAGTAAGTAATAATTCTATATATTTGATTAATTAACGGTTTTAAGTATAGCTCTATTAATTCTGTATTTTTTTCTGTTCCTTTAGAGAACGAAGGATGGCGAGTAGAAAGGCAAATCCAGGTTAAGGAAGAGAATTTGGACTCAGAAAATCTAATGAATGAAGCACATAACCGCGGAAACGAAGAAATTGAAATATTTAAAACTTTTTGGATACTGAAAATACAGCAACGGAGGCACTCCTTCTCTATAGGGTAAGTGTTGAAAAAATTATTTTATATTCCGTAGCACCTTCAAACTCTGCGCATTCTCGATTCGAAATTAATCTTTTGATTTCATTCCTTTATTTCTTTTGTAGATGAGGGTGGGTTGTTGGAGAGTTGTGAGTGCCGTGCTGAATTTTCACAGTTCTTCGCAGTTCAATCATTTTTCCTACAGAGTAAGTAATAATTCTATATATTTGATTAATTAACGGTTTTAAGTATAGCTCTATTAATTCTGTATTTTTTTCTGTTCCTTTAGAGAAAGAAGGATGGCGAGTAGAAAGGCAAATCCAGGTTAAGGAAGAGAATTTGGACTCAGAAAATCTAATGAATGAAGCACATAACCGCGGAAATGAAGAAATTGAAATATTTAAAACTTTTTGGATACTGAAAATTCAGCAACGGAGGCACTCCTTCTCTATAGGGTAAGTGTTGAAAAAATTATTTTATATTCCGTAGCACCTTCAAACTCTGCGCATTCTCGATTCGAAATTAATCTTTTGATTTCATTCCTTTATTTCTTTTGTAGATGAGGGTGGGTTGTTGGAGAGTTGTGAGTGACGTGCTGAAATTTCACAGTCCTTCGCAGTTCAATCATCTTTCCTACAGAGTAAGTAATAATTTTATATATTTGATTAATTAACGGTTTTAAGTATAGCTCTATGAACTCTGTATTTTTTTCTGTTCCTTTAGAGAACGAAGGATGGCGAGTAGAAAGGCAAATCCAGGTTAAGGAAGAGAATTTGGACTCAGAAAATCTAATGAAGGAAGCACATAACCGCGGAAACGAAGAAATTGAAATATTTAAAACTTTTTGGATACTGAAAATTCAGCAATGGAGGCACTCCTTCTCTATAGGGTAGGTGTTGAAAAAATTATTTTATATTCCGTAGCACCTTCAAACTCTGCGCATTCTCGATTCGAAATTAATCTTTTGATTTCATTCCTTCATTTATTTGTAGATGAGGGTGGGTTGTTGGAGAGTTGTGAGTGCCGTGCTGAATTTTCACAGTTCTTCGCAGTTCAATCATCTTTCCTACAGAGTAAGTAATAATTCTATATATTTGATTAATTAACGGTTTTAAGTATAGCTCTATTAATTCTGTATTTTTTTCTGTTCCTTTAGAGAACGAAGGATGGCGAGTAGAAAGGCAAATCCAGGTTAAGGAAGAGAATTTGGACTCAGAAAATCTAATGAATGAAGCACATAACCGCGGAAACGAAGAAATTGAAATATTTAAAACTTTTTGGATACTGAAAATACAGCAACGGAGGCACTCCTTCTCTATAGGGTAAGTGTTGAAAAAATTATTTTATATTCCGTAGCACCTTCAAACTCTGCGCATTCTCGATTCGAAATTAATCTTTTGATTTCATTCCTTTATTTCTTTTGTAGATGAGGGTGGGTTGTTGGAGAGTTGTGAGTGCCGTGCTGAATTTTCACAGTTCTTCGCAGTTCAATCATTTTTCCTACAGAGTAAGTAATAATTCTATATATTTGATTAATTAACGGTTTTAAGTATAGCTCTATTAATTCTGTATTTTTTTCTGTTCCTTTAGAGAAAGAAGGATGGCGAGTAGAAAGGCAAATCCAGGTTAAGGAAGAGAATTTGGACTCAGAAAATCTAATGAATGAAGCACATAACCGCGGAAATGAAGAAATTGAAATATTTAAAACTTTTTGGATACTGAAAATTCAGCAACGGAGGCACTCCTTCTCTATAGGGTAAGTGTTGAAAAAATTATTTTATATTCCGTAGCACCTTCAAACTCTGCGCATTCTCGATTCGAAATTAATCTTTTGATTTCATTCCTTTATTTCTTTTGTAGATGAGGGTGGGTTGTTGGAGAGTTGTGAGTGACGTGCTGAATTTTCACAGTCCTTCGCAGTTCAATCATCTTTCCTACAGAGTAAGTAATAATTCTATATATTTGATTAATTAACGGTTTTAAGTATAGCTCTATGAACTCTGTATTTTTTTCTGTTCCTTTAGAGAACGAAGGATGGCGAGTAGAAAGGCAAATCCAGGTTAAGGAAGAGAATTTGGACTCAGAAAATCTAATGAAGGAAGCACATAACCGCGGAAACGAAGAAATTGAAATATTTAAAACTTTTTGGATACTGAAAATTCAGCAATGGAGGCACTCCTTCTCTATAGGGTAGGTGTTGAAAAAATTATTTTATATTCCGTAGCACCTTCAAACTCTGCGCATTCTCGATTCGAAATTAATCTTTTGATTTCATTCCTTTATTTCTTTTGTAGATGAGGGTGGGTTCTTGGAGAGTTGTGAGTGCCGTACTAGATTTTCACAGTTCTTCGCAGTTCAAGCCTCTTTCCTGCAGAGTAAGTAATAATTCTATATATTTGATTAATTAACGGTTTTAAGTATAGCTCTATTAACTCTGTATTTTTTGCTGTTCCTTTAGAGAACGAAGGATGGCGAGTAGAAAGGCAAATCCATGTTAAGGAAGAGAATTTGGACTCAGAAAATCTAATGAAGGAAGCACATAACCGCGGAAACGAAGAAATTGAAATATTTAAAACTTTTTGGATACTGAAAATTCAGCAACGGAGGCACTCCTTCTCTATAGGGTAAGTGTTGAAAAAATTATTTTATATTCCGTAGCACCTTCAATCTCTGCGCATTCTCGATTCGATATTAATCTTTTGTTTTCATTCCTTTATTTCTTTTGTAGATGAGGGTGGGTTGTTGGAGAGATGTGAGTGCCGTGCTGAATTTTCACAGTCCTTCGCAGTTCAAGAATCTTTCCTGCAGAGTAAGTAATAATTCTATATATTTGATTAATTAACGGTTTTAAGTATAGCTCTATGAACTCTGTATTTTTTTCTGTTCCTTTCGAGAACGAAGGATGGCGAGTAGAAAGGCAAATCCAGGTTAAGAAAGAGAATCTGGACTCAGAAAATCTAATGAAGGAAGCACATAACCGCGGAAACGAAGAAATTGAAATATTTAAAACTTTTTGGATACTGAAAATTCAGCAACGGTGGCACTCCTTCTCTATAGGGTAAGTGTTGAAAAAATTATTTTATATTCCGTAGCACCTTCAAACTCTGCGCATTCTCGATTCGAAATTAATCTTTTGATTTCATTCCTTTATTTCTTTTGTAGATGAGGGTGGGTTGTTGGAGAGTTGTGAGTGCCGTGCTGAATTTTCACTGTCCTTCGCAGTTCAAGCCTCTTTCCTGCAGAGTAAGTAATAATTCTATGTTTGATTTATTAATTGTCGCTCTTTTTAATCTGTATTCTTTCTCATTTTTAGGGAATGATTATGGCGAGTAGAAAGGCCAAACCAGTGGAAGGAAGAGAATCCTTACTCAGAAAATCTAATGAAGGAAGCACAAAACCGCGGAAACGAAGAAATTGAAATATTTAAATCTTTTTGGATACTGAAAATTCAGCAACGGAGGCACACCTTCTCTATAGGGTAAGTGTTGAAAAAATTATTTTATATTCCGTAGCACCTTCAAACTCTGCGCATTCTCGATTCGAAATTAATCTTTTGATTTCATTCCTTTATTTCTTTTATAGATGAGGGTGGGTTGTTGGAGAGTTGTGAGTGCCGTGCTGAATTTTTTACAGTCCTTCGCAGTTCAAGCATCTTTCCTGCAGAGTAAGTAATAATTTTATATATTTGATTAATTAACGGTTTTAAGTATAGCTCTATGAACTCTGTATTTTTTTCTGTTCCTTTAGAGAACGAAGGATGGCGAGTAGAAAGGCAAATCCAGGTTAAGGAAGAGAATTTGGACTCAGAAAATCTAATGAAGGAAGCACATAACCGCGGAAACGAAGAAATTGAAATATTTAAAACTTTTTGGATACTGAAAATTCAGCAATGGAGGCACTCCTTCTCTATAGGGTAGGTGTTGAAAAAATTATTTTATATTCCGTAGCACCTTCAAACTCTGCGCATTCTCGATTCGAAATTAATCTTTTGATTTCATTCCTTTATTTCTTTTGTAGATGAGGGTGGGTTGTTGGAGAGTTGTGAGTGCCGTGCTGAATTTTCACAGTTCTTCGCAGTTCAATCATCTTTCCTACAGAGTAAGTAAGAATTCTATATATTTGATTAATTAACGGTTTTAAGTATAGCTCTATTAATTCTGTATTTTTTTCTGTTCCTATAGAGAACGAAGGATGGCGAGTAGAAAGGCAAATCCAGGTTAAGGAAGAGAATTTGGACTCAGAAAATCTAATGAAGGAAGCACATAACCGCGGAAACGAAGAAATTGAAATATTTAAAACTTTTTGGATACTGAAAATTCAGCAATGGAGGCACTCCTTCTCTATAGGGTAGGTGTTGAAAAAATTATTTTATATTCCGTAGCACCTTCAAACTCTGCGCATTCTCGATTCGAAATTAATCTTTTGATTTCATTCCTTTATTTCTTTTGTAGATGAGGGTGGGTTGTTGGAGAGTTGTGAGTGCCGTGCTGAATTTTCACAGTTCTTCGCAGTTCAATCATCTTTCCTACAGAGTAAGTAATAATTCTATATATTTGATTAATTAACGGTTTTAAGTATAGCTCTATTAATTCTGTATTTTTTTCTGTTCCTATAGAGAACGAAGGATGGCGAGTAGAAAGGCAAATCCAGGTTAAGGAAGAGAATTTGGACTCAGAAAATCTAATGAATGAAGCACATAACCGCGGAAACGAAGAAATTGAAATATTTAAATCTTTTTGGATACTGAAAATTCAGCAACGGAGGCACACCTTCTCTATAGGGTAAGTGTTGAAAAAATTATTTTATATTCCGTAGCACCTTCAAACTCTGCGCATTCTCGATTCGAAATTTATCTTTTGATTTCATTCGTTTATTTCTTTTGTAGATGAGGGTGGGTTGTTGGAGAGTTGTGAGTGCCGTGCTAAATTTTCACAGTCCTTCGCAGTTCAAGCCTCTTTCCTGCAGAGTAAGTAATAATTCTATGTTTGACTTCTTAATTGTCGATCTTTTTAATCTGTATTCTTTCTCATTTTTAGGGAATGATTATGGCGAATAGAAAGGCCAAACCAGTGAAAGGAAGAGAATCCTTACTCAGAAAATCTAATGAAGAAAGCACATAACCGGCGAAACGAAGAAATTGAAATATTTAAAACTTTTTGGATACTAAAAATTCAGCAACGGAGGCACTCCTTCTCTATAGGGTAAGTGTTGAAAAAATTATTTTATATTCCGTAGCAACTTCAAAGTCTGCGCCTTCTCGATTCTAAATTAATCTTTTGATTTCATTCGTTTATTTCTTTTGTAGATGAGGGTGGGTTGTTGGAGAGTTGTGAGTGCCTTGCTGAATTTTCACAGTCCTTCGCAGTTCAAGCATCTTTCTTGCAGAGTAAGTAATAATTCTATATATTTGATTAATTAACGGTTTTAAGTATAGCTCTATTAACTCTGTATTTTTTTCTGTTCCTTTAGAGAACGAAGGATGGCGAGTAGAAAGGCAAATCCAGGGGAAGGAAGAGAATCTGGATTCAGAAAATCTAATGAAGAAAGCACATAACCGGCGAAACGAAGATATTGAAATATTTAAAACTTTTTGGATACTGAAAATTCAGCAACGGAGGCACTCCTTCTCTATAGGGTAAGTGTTGAAAAAATTATTTTATATTCCGTAGCACCTTCAAACTCTGCGCATTCTCGATTCGAAATTAATCTTTTGATTTCATTCCTTTATTTCTTTTATAGATGAGGGTGGGTTGTTGGAGAGTTGTGAGTGCCGTGCTGAATTTTCACAGTCCTTCGCAGTTCAAGCATCTTTCCTGCAGAGTAAGTAATAATTCTATATATTTGATTAATTAACGGTTTTAAGTATAGCTCTATGAACACTGTATTTTTTTCTTTTCCTTTAGAGAACGAAGGATGGCGAGTAGAAAGGCAAATCCAGGGGAAGGAAGAGAATCCTTACTCAGAAAATCTAATGAAGGAAGCACATAACCGCGGAAACGAAGAAATTGAAATATTTAAAACTTTTTGGATACTGAAAATTCAGCAACGGAGGCACTCCTTCTCTATAGGGTTAGTGTTGAAAAAATTATTTTATATTCCGTAGCACCTTCAAACTCTGCGCATTCTCGATTCGAAATTAATCTTTTGATTTCATTCGTTTTTTTCTTTTGTAGATGAGGGTGGGTTGTTGGAGAGTTGTGAGTGCCGTGCTGAATTTTCACTTTCCTTCGCAGTTCAAGCCTCTTTCCTGCAGAGTAATTAATAATTCTATGTTTGATTTATTAATTGTCGCTCTTTTTAATCTGTATTCTTTCTCATTTTTAGGGAATAATTATGGCGAGTAGAAAGGCCAAACCAGTGGAAGGAAGAGAATCCTTACTCAGAAAATCTAATGAAGGAAGCACAAAACCGCGGAAACGAAGAAATTGAAATATTTAAAACTTTTTGGATACTGAAAATTCAGCAACGGAGGCACTCCTTCTCTATAGGGTAAGTGTTGAAAAAAATTATTTTATATTGCGTAGCACCTTCAAACTCTGCGCATTCTCGATTCGAAATTAATCTTTTGATTTCATTCCTTTATTTCTTTTGTAGATGAGGGTGGGTTTTGGAGAGTTGTGAGTGCCGTGCTGAATTTTCACAGTCCTTCGCAGTTGAGGCATCTTTCCTGCAGAGTAAGTAATAATTCTATATATTTGATTAATTAACGGTTTTAAGTATAGCTCTATGAACTCCGTATTTTTTTCTGTTCCTTTAGAGAACGAAGGATGGCGAGTAGAAAGGCAAATCCAGGGGAAGGAAGAGAATCTGGACTCAGAAAATCTAATGAAGGAAACACATAACCGGCGAAACGAAGAAATTGAAATATTTAAAACTTTTTGGATACTAAAAATTTAGCAACGGATGCACCCCTTCTCTATAGGGTAAGTGTTGAAAAAATTATTTTATATTCCGTAGCACCTTCAAACTCTGCGCATTCTCGATTCGAAATCAATCTTTTGATTTCATTCCTTTATTTCTTTTGTAGATGAGGGTGGGTTGTTGGAGAGTTGTGACTGCCGTGCTGAATTTTCACAGTTCTTCGCAGTTCAAGCATCTTTCCTGCAGAGTAAGTAATAATTCTATATATTAGATTAATTAACGGTTTTAAGTATAGCTCTAAGAACTCTGTATTTTTTTCTGTTCCTTTAGAGAACGAAGGATGGCGAGTAGAAAGGCAAATCCAGGTTAAGGAAGAGAATCTGGACTCAGAAAATCTAATGAAGAAAGCACATAACCGGCGAAACGAAGAAATTGAAATATTTAAAACTTTTTGGATACTGAAAATTCAGCAACGGAGGCACTCCTTCTCTACAGGGCAGGTGTTGAAAAAATTATTTTATATTCCGTAGCACCTTCAAACTCTGCGCATTCTCGATTCGAAATTAATCTTTTGATTTCCTTCCTTTATTTCTTTTGTAGATGAGGGTGGGTTGTTGGAGAGTTGTGAGTGCCGTGCTGAATTTTCACTGTCCTTCGCAGTTCAAGCCTCTTTCCTGCAGAGTAAGTAATAATTCTATGTTTGATTTATTAATTGTTGCTCTTTTTAATCTGTATTCTTTCTCATTTTTAGGGAATGATTATAGCGAGTAGAAAGGCCAAACCAGTGGAAGGAAGAGAATCCTTACTCAGAAAATCTAATGAAGGAAGCACAAAACCGCGGAAACGAAGAAATTGAATTATTTAAAAATTTTTGGATACTGAAAATTCAGCAACGGAGGCACTCCTTCTCTATAGGGTAAGTGTTGATAAAATTATTTTATATTCCGTAGCACCTTCAAACTCTGCGCATTCTCGATTCGAAATTAAACTTTTGATTTCATTCCTTTATTTCTTCTGTAGATGAGGGTGGGTTGTTGGAGAGTTGTGAGTGCCGTGCTGAATTTTCACAGTTGTTCGCGGTTCAAGCATCTTTCCTGCAGAGTAAGTAATAATTCTATATATTTGATTAATTAACGCTTTTAAGTATAGTTCTATGAACTCTGTATTTTTTTCTGTTCCTTTAGAGAACGAAGGATGGCGAGTAAAAAGGCAAATCCAGGTTAAGGAAGAGAATCTGGACTCATAAAATCTAATGAAGGAAGCACATAACCGGCGAAACGAAGAAATTGAAATATTTAAAACTTTTTGGATACTAAAAATTCAGCAACGGAGGCACCCCTTCTCTATAGGGTAAGTGTTGAAAAAATTATTTTATATTCCGTAGCACCTTCAAACTCTGCGCATTCTCGATTCGAAATTAATCTTTTGATTTCATTCCTTTATTTCTTCTGTAGATGAGGGTGGGTTGTTGGAGAGTTGTGAGTGTCGTGCTGAATTTTCACAGTTCTTCGCAGTTCAAGCATCTTTCCTGCAGAGTAAGTAATAATTCTATATATTTGATTAATTAACGCTTTTAAGTATAGCTCTATGAACTCTGTATTTTTTTTCTGTTCCTTTAGAGAACGAAGGATGGCGAGTAAAAAGGCAAATCCAGGTTAAGGAAGAGAATCTGGACTCAGAAAATCTAATGAAGGAAGAACATAACCGGCGAAACGAAGAAATTGAAATATTTAAAACTTTTTGGATACTGAAAATTCAGCAACGGAGGCACTCCTTCTCTAAAGGGTAGGTGTTGAAAAAATTATTTTATATTCCGTAGCACCTTCAAACTCTGCGCGTTCTCGATTCGAAATTAATCTTTTGATTTCATTCCTTTATTTCTTTGTAGATGAGGGTGGGTTGTTGGAGAGTTGTGAGTGCCGTGCTGAATTTTCACTGTCCTTCGCAGTTCAAGCCTCTTTATTGCAGAGTAAGTAATAATTCTATGTTTGATTTATTAATTGTTGCTCTTTTTAATCTGTATTCTTTCTCATTTTTAGGGAATGATTATAGCGAGTAGAAAGGCCAAACCAGTGGAAGGAAGAGAATCCTTACTCAGAAAATCTAATGAAGGAAGCACAAAACCGCGGAAACGAAGAAATTGAATTATTTAAAAATTTTTGGATACTGAAAATTCAGCAACGGAGGCACTCCTTCTCTATAGGGTAAGTGTTGATAAAATTATTTTATATTCCGTAGCACCTTCAAACTCTGCGCATTCTCGATTCGAAATTAAACTTTTGATTTCATTCCTTTATTTCTTCTGTAGATGAGGGTGGGTTGTTGGAGAGTTGTGAGTGCCGTGCTGAATTTTCACAGTTGTTCGCGGTTCAAGCATCTTTCCTGCAGAGTAAGTAATAATTCTATATATTTGATTAATTAACGCTTTTAAGTATAGTTCTATGAACTCTGTATTTTTTTCTGTTCCTTTAGAGAACGAAGGATGGCGAGTAAAAAGGCAAATCCAGGTTAAGGAAGAGAATCTGGACTCATAAAATCTAATGAAGGAAGCACATAACCGGCGAAACGAAGAAATTGAAATATTTAAAACTTTTTGGATACTAAAAATTCAGCAACGGAGGCACCCCTTCTCTATAGGGTAAGTGTTGAAAAAATTATTTTATATTCCGTAGCACCTTCAAACTCTGCGCATTCTCGATTCGAAATTAATCTTTTGATTTCATTCCTTTATTTCTTCTGTAGATGAGGGTGGGTTGTTGGAGAGTTGTGAGTGTCGTGCTGAATTTTCACAGTTCTTCGCAGTTCAAGCATCTTTCCTGCAGAGTAAGTAATAATTCTATATATTTGATTAATTAACGCTTTTAAGTATAGCTCTATGAACTCTGTATTTTTTTCTGTTCCTTTAGAGAACGAAGGATGGCGAGTAAAAAGGCAAATCCAGGTTAAGGAAGAGAATCTGGACTCAGAAAATCTAATGAAGGAAGAACATAACCGGCGAAACGAAGAAATTGAAATATTTAAAACTTTTTGGATACTGAAAATTCAGCAACGGAGGCACTCCTTCTCTAAAGGGTAGGTGTTGAAAAAATTATTTTATATTCCGTAGCACCTTCAAACTCTGCGCGTTCTCGATTCGAAATTAATCTTTTGATTTCATTCCTTTATTTCTTTGTAGATGAGGGTGGGTTGTTGGAGAGTTGTGAGTGCCGTGCTGAATTTTCACTGTCCTTCGCAGTTCAAGCCTCTTTATTGCAGAGTAAGTAATAATTCTATGTTTGATTTATTAATTGTCGCTCTTTTTAATCTGTATTCTTTCTCATTTTTAGGGAATGATTATGGCGAGTAGAAAGGCGAAACCAGTGGAAGGAAGAGAATCCTTACTCAGAAAATCTAATGAAGGAAGCACAAAACCGCGGAAACGAAGAAATTGAAATATTTAAAACTGTTTGGATACTGAAAATTCAGCAACGGAGGCACTCCTTCTCTATAGGGTAAGTGTTGAAAAAATTATTTTATATTCCGTAGCACCTTCAAACTCTGCGCATTCTCGATTCGAAATCAATCTTTTGATTTCATTCCTTTATTTCTTTTGTAGATGAGGGTGGGTTGTTGGAGAGTTGTGAGTGCCGTGCTGAATTTTCACAGTTCTTCGCAGTTCAAGCATCTTTCCTGCAGAGTAAGTAATAATTCTATATATTAGATTAATTAACGGTTTTAAGTATAGCTCTAAGAACTCTGTATTTTTTTCTGTTCCTTTTGAGAACGAAGGATGTCGAGTAGAAAGGCAAATCCAGGTTAAGGAAGAGAAAGTGGACTCAGAAAATCTAATGAAGGAAGCACATAACCGGCGAAACGAAGAAATTGAAATATTTAAAACTTTTTGAATACTAAAAATTCAGCAACGGAGGCACCCCTTCTCTATAGGGTAAGTGTTGAAAAAATTATTTTATATTCCGTGGCACCTTCAAACTCTGCGCATTTTCGATTCGAAATTAATCTTTTGATTTCATTCCTTTATTTCTTTTGTAGATGAGGGTGGGTTGTTGGAGAGTTGTGAGTGCCGTGCTGAATTTTCACTGTCCTTCGCAGTTCAACCCTCTTTCCTGCAGAGTAAGTAATAATTCTATGTTTGATTTATTAATTGTCGCTCTTTTTAATCTGTATTCTTTCTCATTTTTAGGGAATGATTATGGCGAGTAGAAAGGCCAAACCAGTGGAAGGAATAGAATCCTTACTCAGAAAATCTAATGAAGTAAGAACAAAACCGCGGAAACGAAGAAATTGAATTATTTAAAAAATTTTGGATACTGAAAATTCAGCAACGGAGGCACTCCTTCTCTATAGGGTAAGTGTTGAAAAAATTATTTTATATTCCGTAGCACCTTCAAACTCTGCGCATTCTCGATTCGAAATTAAACTTTTGATTTCATTCCTTTATTTCTTCTGTAGATGAGGGTGGGTTGTTGGAGAGTTGTGAGTGCCGTGCTGAATTTTCACAGTTCTTCGCAGTTCAAGCATCTTTCCTGCAGAGTAAGTAATAATTCTATATATTTGATTTATTAACGCTTTTAAGTATAGCTCTATGAACTCTGTATTTTTTTCTGTTCCTTTAGAGAACGAAGGATGGCGAGTAAAAAGGCAAATCCAGGTTAGGGAAGAGAATCTGGACTCAGAAAATCTAATGAAGGAAGCACATAACCGGCGAAACGAAGTTATTGAAATATTTAAAACTTTTTGGATACTGAAAATTCAGCAACGGAGGCACTCCTTCTCTAAAGGGTAGGTGTTGAAAAAATTATTTTATATTCCGTAGCACCTTCAAACTCTGCGCGTTCTCGATTCGAAATTAATCTTTTGATTTCATTCCTTTATTTCTTTGTAGATGAGGGTGGGTTGTTGGAGAGTTGTGAGTGCCGTGCTGAATTTTCACTGTCCTTCGCAGTTCAAGCCTCTTTATTGCAGAGTAAGTAATAATTCTATGTTTGATTTATTAATTGTCGCTCTTTTTAATCTGTATTCTTTCTCATTTTTAGGGAATGATTATGGCGAGTAGAAAGGCCAAACCAGTGGAAGGAAGAGAATCCTTACTCAGAAAATCGAATGAAGGAAGCACAAAACCGCGGAAACGAAGAAATTGAAATATTTAAAACTGTTTGGATACTGAAAATTCAGCAACGGAGGCACTCCTTCTCTATAGGGTAAGTGTTGAAAAAATTATTTTATATTCCGTAGCACCTTCAAACTCTGCGCATTCTCGATTCGAAATCAATCTTTTGTTTTCATTCCTTTATTTCTTTTGTAGATGAGGGTGGGTTGTTGGAGAGTTGTGAGTGCCGTGCTGAATTTTCACAGTTCTTCGCAGTTCAAGCATCTTTCCTGCAGAGTAAGTAATAATTCTATATATTTGATTAATTAACGGTTTTAAGTATAGCTCTATGAACTCTGTATTTTTTTCTGTTCCTTTAGAGAACGAAGGATGGCGAGTAGAAAGGCAAATCCAGGGGAAGGAAGAGAATCTGGACTCAGAAAATCTAATGAAGGAAGCACATAACCGGCGAAACGAAGAAATTGAAATATTTAAAACCTTTTGGATACTAAAAATTCAGCAACGGAGGCACCCCTTCTCTATAGGGTAAGTGTTGAAAAAATTTTCTATTCCGTAGCACCTTCAAACTCTGCGCATTCTCGATTCGAAATTAATCTTTTGATTTCATTCCTTTAATTCTTTTGTAGATGAGGGTGGTTTGTTGGAGAGTTGTGAGTGCCGTGCTGAATTTTCACAGTTCTTCGCAGTTCAAGCTTCTTTCCCGCAGAGTAAGTAATAATTCTATATATTTCATTAATTAACGGTTCTAAGTATAGCTCTATGAACTCTGTATTTTTTTCTGTTCCTTTAGAGAACGAAGGATGGCGAGTAGAAAGGCAAATCCAGGTTAAGGAAGAGAATCTGGACTCAGAAAATCTAATGAAGGAAGCACATAACCGGCGAAATGAAGAAATTGAAATATTTAAAACTTTTCGGATACTGAAAATTCAGCAACGGAGGCACTCCTTCTCTATAGGGTAAGTGTTGAAAAAATTATTTTATATTCCGTAGCACCTTCAAACTCTGCGCGTTCTCGATTCGAAATTAATCTTTTGATTTCATTCCTTTATTTCTTTTGTAGATGAGGGTGGGTTTTTGAAGAGTTGTGAGTGCCGTGCTGAATTTTCACAGTTCTTCGCAGTTCAAGCATCTTTCCTGCAGAGTAAGTAATAATTCTATATATTTGATTAATTAACGGTTTTAAGTATAGCTCTATGAACTCTGTATTTTTTTCTGTTCCTTTAGAGAACGAAGGATGGCGAGTAGAAAGGCAAATCCAGGGGAAGGAAGAGAATCTGGACTCAGAAAATCTACTGAAGGAAACACATAACCGGCGAAACGAATAAATTGAAATATTTAAAACTTTTTGGATACTAAAAATTCAGCAACGGATGCACCCCTTCTCTATAGGGTAAGTGTTGAAAAAATTATTTTATATTCCGTAGCACCTTCAAACTCTGCGCATTCTCGATTCGAAATCAATCTTTTGATTTCATTCCTTTAATTCTTTTGTAGATGAGGGTGGTTTGTTGGAGAGTTGTGAGTGCCGTGTTGAATTTTCACAGTTCTTCGCAGTTCAAGCATCTTTCCTGCAGAGTAAGTAATAATTCTATATATTTGATAAATTAACGGTTTTAAGTATAGCTCTATGAAATCTGTATTTTTTCTTTTCCTTTAGAGAACGAAGGATGGCGAGTAGAAAGGCAAATCCAGGGGAAGGAAGAGAATCTGGACTCAGAAAATCTAATGAAGGAAGCACATAACCGGCGAAACGAAGAAATTAAAATATTTAAAACTTTTTGGATACTGAAAATTCAGCAACGGAGGCACTCCTTCTCTATAAAGTAAGTGTTGAGAAAATTATTTAATATTCAATAGCACCTTCAAACTCTGCGCGTTCTCGATTCGAAATTAATCTTTTGATTTCATTCCTTTATTTCTTTTGTAGATGAGGGTGGGTTTTTGAAGAGTTGTGAGTGCCGTGCTGAATTTTCACAGTTCTTCGCAGTTCAAGCATCTTTCCTGCAGAGTAAGTAATAATTCTATATATTTGATTAATTAACGGTTTTAAGTATAGCTCTATGAACTCTGTATTTTTTTCTGTTCCTTTAGAGAACGAAGGATGGCGAGTAGAAAGGCAAATCCAGGTTAAGGAAGAGAATCTGGACTCAGAAAATCTAATGAAGGAAGCACATAACCGGCGAAACGAAGAAATTGAAATATTTAAAACTTTTTGGATACTAAAAATTCAGCAACGGAGGCACCCCTTCTCTATAGGGTAAGTGTTGAAAAAATTATTTTATATTCCGCAGCACCTTCAAACTCTGCGCGTTCTCAATTCGAAATTAATCTTTTGATTTCATTCCTTTATTTTTTTTGTAGATGAGGGTGGGTTGTTTTACAGTTGTGAGTGCCGTGCTGAATTTTCACTGTCCTTCGCAGTTCAAGCCTCTTTCCAGCAGAGTGAGTAATAATTCTGTGTTTGATTTATTAATTGTCGCTCTTTTTAATCTGTATTCTTTCTCATTTTTAGGAAATGATTATGGCGAGTAGAAAGGCCAAACCAGTGGAAGGAAGAGAATCCTTACTCAGAAAATCTAATGAAGGAAGCACATAACCGAACAAACGAAGGAATTGAAATATTTAAAACTTTTTGGATACTGAAAATTCAGCAACGGAGGCACTCCTTCTCTTCAGGGTAAGTGTTGAAAAAATTATTTTATATTCCGTAGCACCTTCAAACTCTGCGCATTCTCGATTCGAAGTTAATCTTTTGATTTCATTCGTTTATTTCTTTTGTAGATGAGGGTGGGTTGTTGGACAGTTGTGAGTGCCGTGCTGAATTTTCACTGTCCTTCGCAGTTCAAGCCTCTTTCCTGCAGAGTAAGTAATAATTCTATGTTTGATTTATTAATTGTCGCTCTTTTTAATCTGTATTCTTTCTCATTTTTAGGGAATGATTATGGCGAGTAGAAAGGCCAAACCAGTGGACGGAAGAGAATACTTACTCAGAAAATCTAATGAAGGAAGCACATAACCGCGGAAACGAAGAAATTGAAATATTTAAAACTTTTTGGATACTGAAAATTCAGCAACGGAGGCACTCCTTCTCTTCAGGGTAAGTGTTGAAAAAATTATTTTATATTCCGTAGCACCTTCAAACTCTGCGCATTCTCGATTCGAAGTTAATCTTTTGATTTCATTCGTTTATTTCTTTTGTAGATGAGGGTGGGTTGTTGGAGAGTTGTGAGTGCCGTGCTGAATTTTCACTGTCCTTCGCAGTTCAAGCCTCTTTCCAGAAGAGTAAGTAATAATTCTATGTTTGATTTATTAATTGTCGCTATTTTTAATCTGTATTCTTTCTCATTTTTAGGAAATGATTATGGCGAGTAGAAAAACCAAACCAGTGGAAGGAAGAGAATCCTTACTCAGAAAATCTAATGAAGGAAGCACATAACCGCTGAAACGAAGAAATTGAAATATTTAAAACTTTTTGGATACTGAAAATTCAGCAACGGAGGTACTCCTTCTCTTCAGGGTAAGTGTTGAAAAAATTATTTTATATTCCGTAGTACCTTCAAACTCTGCGTGTTCTCGATTCGAAATTAATCTTTCGATTTCATTCGTTTATTTCTTTTGTAGATGAGGGTGGGTTGTTGGACAGTTGTGAGTGCCGTGCTGAATTTTCACAGCCCTTCGCAGTTCAAGCCTCTTTCCTGCAGAGTAAGTAATAATTCTATGTTTGATTTATTAATTGTCGCTCTTTTTAATCTGTATTCTTTCTCATTTTTAGGGAATGATTATGGCGAGTATAAAGGCCAAACCAGTTTAAGGAAGAGAATCCTTACTCAGAAAATCTAATGAAGGAAGCACATAACCGCGGAAACGAAGAAATTGAAATATTTAAAACTTTTTGGATACTGAAAATTCAGCAACGGAGGTACTCCTTCTCTTCAGGGTAAGTGTTGAAAAAATTATTTTATATTCCGTAGCACCTTCAAACTCTGCGCGTTCTCGATACGAAATTAATCTTTTGATTTCATTCCTTTATTTCTTTTGTAGAGGGGGGTGGGTTGTTGGAGAGTTGTGAGTGCCGTGCTGAATTTTCACAGTTCTTCGCAGTTCAAGCATCTTTCCAACAGAGTAAGTAATAATTCTATATTTGATTAATTAACGGTTTTAAGTATAGCTCTATGAACTCTGTATTTTTTTCTGTTAATTTAGAGAACTAAGGATGGCGAGTAGAAAGGCAAATCCAGGTTAAGGAAGAGAATCTGGACTCAGAAAATCTAATGAATGAAGCAGAAACTGAAGTAAACTGATGTTCTAAATTTTCGTTAATCCTATTGTTACGGAATTTCCGGGGTTCGTTTGGATAGTGGGAGTTATATGGTGTACACTCAATCACCAGGCGGCAGTAGAAAATAAAACAACGACGTTTATTTACACGAAGACACACAGGACAGCACAAAGACGACAACTATATACAGCACAGAAGACGATTATCTTCAGCCGAGACGTGCAGCATACAACAGCATACACAGCAGCTCTACTCCGTCGCTGCTCCGCTCGTCCCTGTAAGACGAGATCTTCACCGTCGCTTCCGACTACTCTTCGACTCCACTGGTCCACGACTCAATTCACCACTGGTTCACGACGACTCTTCAACTCCACTGGTTCATGACGACTCTTCAACTCCACTGTCCACAGCTCAATTCACCACTGGTTCACGACGACTCTTCAACTCCACTGGTCCACGACTGCTGGGTCACGACTACTCGGCAGCTGCGGGCCACTCCTTTTATAGGTCCCAGGAGGCGGGGCTAGAAGCCTCTCAACCAATCAGGAATGTTCGAGGCGTATCTCCGTTCTTACTGGACGGATCGGGAAAATTCTCGATGTTTCGGGTATGATCCATTTTGGCGCCAAAGTCTCCAAATTCGTCGCCAAGTCGCCAAATGGTCTCCAAGTTTGTCGCCAAGCTCTGGGACCTCCTATGGAACCCACTATGCTGGGAAGCCGCATCGCAGATTCGTAACAGTATAATAATCGTCAAAAAATTCGAATTCGAGATTTTGATGAATCTCCATGTTTTAGACCTATCTGAGAACGAAAAATACATTTATGGAAAATGTCTGCCTGTCTCTAAGAAAGAAAATTAAAAAACGCTTTGAGCTTGATGAAATTTGGTATACGGTCTTTACATCAAATTTGTAGATTTCTATCAAAGTCTGAGCATAAACCGTGCAGAGGAAGTCTGTCTGTCCGGCTGTTTCAATATAAGTTGACGTGATGACTACAAAACGAAGAGAATTAAATGAATAAAATTCTGTAAATATATTTATCATCTATAGTGTAATCGACTATCAAATTTCGAGCCAAATCCAATGAATGGTTGACCGTCGGTTGATATGTACTTTAAAAAACATGTAAATGTTGTAACTCAAAAATGCAATGAAATTTATCTGTTTGGGTATGGAATTTTGTCACTTCAGTGTAGTTTTGTATCAATTTTTTCTTTCAGTAGGTTTCGAAACACACATCTAAAATACTGTTACGTACTTTTCCGGGGTTCGTTTGTGATAGTGGGAGTTATATGGCGTGGAGAACGCTCAATCAGCAGGCGGCAGTAGAAAATAAAACAACGACGTTTATTTACACGAAGACACACAGGACAGCACAAGGACGGCAACTATATACAGCACAGAAGACGATTATCTTCAGCCGAGACGTGCAGCATACAACAAGACTCTCTACTGCAGATAGTAGCGCACAGCTTAGTTCAGCACTAGTTGACTCCGACACTGCTCCGCTTATTCCTGGAAGGCCAGTTCTTTACCGTCGGTCCTGACTATGACTCTTCGACTCCACTGGTCCACGACTACCCGGCAGCTGCGTCTGCTTCCTTTTATAGGTCTCAGGAGGCGGGCTAGAAGCCCCTCAACCAATCAGGAAAGTTCGAGGCGTAACTCAGTTCCTACTGGACGGATCGGGAAAATTCTCGATGTTTCGGGTATGATCCATTTTGGCGCCAAAGTCGCCAAATTCGTCGCCAAGTCGCCAAATGGTCACCAAGTTTGTCGCCAAGCTCTGGGACCTCCTATGGAACCGACTATGCTGGGAAGCCGCATCACAGATTCGTAACAATACAATTCAATTTTGGTATACAATTAATGCATAGTAGAGATCAATCACCAAAAAATTCGCCAAGGATCACACGATATATTCAGTAAAAATACTGAATTCTCGCCAAAGGCCAATCTTTCGTATGTATTGTAAGCCAATACCATGGAAGGAAATTTCTGGGATGACACCTTTATTAGAGAGTATATGAGAAAGTTTCGGTTTGAGCTGATTTGCTCCAAATATCCAACTATACTAATCCATAGGTAATTGACTTCTAATTCTATCGATATTCATCCATATAACTTTAATCGAGTAATTCTTGTTCATCAAAAAATTTATTTCTTCTATCTCGGAAACGGCTCTAATAATTTGGATGAAATTTTACATTCTGGTTAGATTTTACTTTTTACACTCATGTCCATAAATGAAGGATAATTCAGAGTCACGCTGAAATCGAACACTAAAATACATATATCACCCATAAAATGACTACACACATTTTCAAAAGTCATATGCGAATTGCAGGAAGCCACTAGATGACACAGATAGTACGTCACAATGACGAGAGTGTAAGTTTGGTTTGGTTTGGTTATATTAACGTCCTGTTTCAAGCAACACTAGGGCTATTTTAGGACGAACCTCGTCATTTTGAACCGCGGTCAGATGACGAGGACGACACCTGAGCTGGCATCCCCCTCTCCACACCACACCAGCGGGAGGACGTTTGGTCATAACGGATTTAACGTGCAACAGACCCCCTCTCACGACGGTTCTACGGTGGAATCGAGTCACGAACCTGAAACCCTCCGATTCCGAAGCCGAGACCTTACCACCAGGCCATCGCGGACGACGAGAGTGTGTGAAAGTAATGTATAAGGAATACAGGCAAAGAAATAAAATTGTTCGCAAGCGCTTTATAAGCCTTGCAGTGCAATAACCGCATAGTTATGACACAAAGGCCGAATTTGGATGATTTTTTACGTGGTAGAATTATTGGCCGCCTGGAATGTGGGCGAACCCACTTGAAGTATCCGAGGAACTTGGAATTGCTCAGAGTGTCATCTCCAGGTTTTAGCAAGGGATACGTGGCCTGGTGGATAGAGTGACATCTTGCTCACCGCGTCTTTTTGGTGTGGCGTGGTGTAGAGAAGGAGGGGCCAGCTCAGGTGTCGTCCTCGTCATATGACGGAGGCTCAAAATTACGATATCCTTCCCAAAATAGCCCTAGTGTTGCTTTAAACGGGTTGTTAATATAACTAAACTAAACCAGGCTTTGGCAACGATTCCAAGATGATGGTTATGTGAGTAGACGTACAGCACAGGTCGGCCCAAATTTACAACATCGAATGAGGACCGGTATTTGGCAGTTACTGCCAAAAGGAACAGACAGATCGCAGCATCAGACCTGTCTTGTTAACTCTTTTCAGCCACTGGTACGACAGTTTCAAGGCAGACCGTGTACAGACGCTTAGGGCAGATTGGTCTATATGTTCGTAAGCCTGTAAGATGTGCTCCACTTACTGCAACTCACTGTCGCCTGCAGTTAGCCTGGAGTAGAGAACATGCATTGCGTACACCGCAACAGTAGGCTTGTGTGATGTTTTCCAACGAGTCCAGGTTTAGCTTGAAGTCTCATTCACGCCGGCCTTTCATATGAAGAGCGCTAGGTACCCGTTACCATCAAGCGAACATCATTGAACGACACCGTTACAGTGGTGCAGGAATGCTCGTTTGGGGAGGAATTATTCTGTGTTCCAGAACTGACCTGTATGTTCAAATTGGAACTCTGACAGGCCAAATCTATCGGGACGTCATTCTGGAACAACATGTACGTTTGTTTCGGGGCACCATAGGCGCAAAATTCGTGTTTATGGATGACAACACCCATTCTCACCGTGCAAACATCGTAAACGAATGCCTTCGATCGAAGAATATCACCCGTATGGACTGGCCAGCATTCTCACCGGACTTGAATCCAATAGAACACGTTTGGGACATGCTTGGCTGCCGAGTTTCAGCCCGTCAACCACCTCCTACATGTCTACCGGAACCTTGGAGAGCATTGCTTGATGAGTGGAGTAGTATTCCCCAAAATCAGATCGATAATTTGATACTCAGAATGCCTAGGCATTGTACGGACTGTATTGCATCGTCTGGGAGACATACTATGTATTAACCATCATACCACCCATGTAATATTGGTTTTTGTAAAAAGCTTTTTTTTTCTGTAATTTGCTCCAGGGTTTATGGATGACAACACAAGTCGCAATTTTTATTAATGATATCAAACATATAGCCTGCCGGCGTCCTGGCATAGGGGTAAGCGCGTCTTCTCCGAGATCTGAGCGTCCCGGTTCGGGCTTGGTTGTTCTTCATCTGTGTTCTATCTGTGAGGTGTGTGAATGTGCTCCCCCTGTAAAAAGGGGTTGTGCAAGCGAATGTGTGAGTTTCATCTTCATATGAGCTAAAAATCAGACTTCTGCCCTCGGGTGCTTAGGTAAGTAGTCCTCAGAAGTTACTGCATCCACCTTCCGTTGTAACGCGGACACGACTTCATCATCATCATCATCAAACATATAGCCTCTTTTTTGCTCTTTAACTTTTGTTTAATAAATAGGCTTTACAAATAAGTCGCATTTGTTTTGCTTCTGACTCTTTCTTTTCCTGAACTTGCATTATCCTTAATTTATGGACATGAGTGTGATTTTATCTATATAGGCATCTTTCCTGAAAGTGTTTTTTTCTATCTCCACTCATGCCGGTATCTCGTAAAATCTTGTGGTACGAGCATTATTACCATAGGATGATAACCTACTGATCCTTGTGAAAGAAATTGTAAAAAAATCATTAAAATTTTATTTAGATGACGCAATATGACATTATCAGAATATGAACATGTTTGGCTTGCATCCAATATCAACAATGTAATTATTGTGTTATGTACATTAATGTACATGTATGTTACAAGTTACATTATCATATGTAAATATTTTATCCATAAAAACACAATTCTACAAAAAAAAAATGTCGAGAGAAGCTTGGTTTTCCATGTACTTTCTTTATATAAATAACTTAGATGTTGAAACAGAGTCCAACAAAAATTGATTAATTAGTGTATATTCTTATTATTTTAACTAATTTTTTCGTGTTTACTAAACAAGTTTCATGTCTTTTAGACAGGAAAAAGAGTTTATTTAAAAAAAATAACTTTATTAAACACATGATATCGGAATTTGTGACGAATTCGCAAAAAGAATACTTCTTAGAGAACTTCTAAAATTTGTTGATTGTTTGCTCGAATCATTTGTATTGAGTTTAAATTACTATCCAATAAAACAAAAATATTGTAATCAACAAAATGCCTCAATGATTAGGATTTCAATAAAATAAGTATATTCATACAATTCGTTATGCTTATTGATGTAAAAATTGGATTTAATATGAAAATTCGTTATCATTATTAAGTTTTTAAGCTCTTAGTTTATATTTAAACACTGTGATGTTCGTTGAAAACTTTATCAAACCGTGTGTAAAGCAGACCGATAAAGCTCGAAACAAATTTGGGGGGTGCAGTATATTTTTATAAAATAAGTCTTCCCTAAGACATTTTGTGGCTTTTTTCTTCAAAATTTAAATCATATTTTAATTAAATAAAAGTTTAATATTTTCCTTAATGATTTCGGGGTCCAAAATAAATTTACCCTCCAAAAATTAATTTTACACCGTTTTAAAATTTAAAAAATTAATTTATCAGGGTCTTTAATTCTTTAAAGTGAGTTTCAAAATTTATCATTTAACATATGATGTAAGAGATTTTTCTGTTAGTTAGTTGCATGATGCAAGAGAAGTCTGTTTAATTGTAGAGTCAGCTTTATCACAACAAATTTTAATTTTAAAAAAAATTGCATATTTATATTTAATTCTATACATAATATATTAATGTTCGTAATAATATATAATTCGTAATAATATATAATATATTAATATTCACATGTTTATATTTATATTTAATTTACAGGACTTTCTTAGAGACTTTTGTTTCAATTTTAATAGAGGTATCTAGTATTTTTTTATTATTTTGATATAGTTTAACAGATTTATAAATTTTATTTTGAAACAATGGCTTAGCGGTCTTAATAAAAACGCGGACAATAAAGTAATTAATATTTCTATCTCGATAATATTATCATGCGAAGAGTTTTAAATTAATTCAGGTTCAAATTTTATTTAAATTTCTTTCGAAATAAATGTGTGTGTGCGAAACTAATTTCATTCAAGAATATTTTTTTTCCAGAAAAAAAAATATTTATTTTATCTGCGTTTACTAACTGTAATCACCACCTAGAGAGCAGAACTCACTTTTATCCGAACCAAAACACTTCAAAATATATATTTATTTCATATCAAATGATAGTAAGTTGAAGTGTTATCCAATATTTCGAAATCGGTGAGTTGAGAGATTAAAAGAAAAAGTTGACTGTTAACTTTAAAAACCTCTCTAGAAGTTGCTTACTAAGCTGGATGTGACGATGCGTCTTTGATATCTAAGGTTCATTGGTTAATAGCTCTTATAAAGTGATATCTTTTATTGAATTTGGGTTAAATTATTCATAAGCAGGAGTGGTAAAAGATGTTGAACGAGTAAGTTCACGTTTTCTTTTAAACATATTTTGTTATGTGTAATCAGCGCCATAAGAAGGCGAGATATTTGCTCATGGCACCATGACCAATGACCCAAAATACAAGGAATTAGTTAATTGCATTTAAAGGAATCGCTCTTATCCTTCGGCTATTCCAAACTGAAATTATTCCAACAAAATGTGTGGAAACAAAATGGATACAATCGTTTTTGCATCTATTCAAAGTAGGTTTCTCTTATCAAAATAATAAATAGTTTTGAGTTGAAGATATTTGATGGCTAAAGGCCTTATCTGTTAAAGAAGATGCTTCTTAATTTGACTCAAAAAAAGAAATTTTGTTTTTTGGGGTTTGTTTGTTTGTTTGTTTTCTTATGGCACTTGCCATGGACAAGCCCGCTGTTATCAGCGATTTTAAGCCGGTGGGGGAGCGCCTCTTGTTTTTTATAATGGCGCCAACTAGGGCCAAGAGTACGACTTTGCTACTCACACATCACTCATTCGCTTGCACAACCCCTTTTTACAGGAGGGCACATTCACACATCTCACAGATAGAACAACGGAAGAACAACCATGCCCAAACCGGGACTCGAACCCAGGACGTCCGGATCACGGGGAAGATGCGCTACCGTTTTTTGGGGTAGTATCATCGAAGGATTATTATAGAAAAGCGCAAACGATTTATCAGGTTATACCACCGTTTCTCACAAAATGCAGCATAATATTATTGTTTTATGTTGATTAAACATCAACATCTTCTGATTAGTTACATGTCAACAGAAAAAAAACCGTTATTTCTATTTTCAATCAATATTAAGAGAAAAAAAATACTTTAATTTGTTTAGTAAAGAGTAAATTTTGAAAAAAAGGTGAGACGTTATTTTAGTTTTTCTTTATATTGTTTTGTTTAAGTTGTGAATGTTTGTATCTATTAGCAAATATTTTTAGCCGAAAATGCGATAGTGGTTTTTATTTTATTTCATTTTACAAAAATCAATTTCATTAGATTCAAATTATATAGAAAAAAAGATTCAAAATGCTGCAAATACATTGGAAATAAAATTTATCGATTGATAGAAATTAAGATAAGTAAAAGCGATTTCTCATGTGAATAGTTAATAACAAAATCGCTATGGAAATTCATTTTTTTCAGTACTTACATTTCATATTGAGTAGTTAAATAATTGTCATCAAATAATAAATTAAAATAATCGATTTATAATAATTAAAATAATAATAAAGCGATTTTTCATGTGAATAGTTAATAACAAAATCGCTATGCAAATTCATTTTTTTTTTCAGTACTTACATTTCATATTGAGTAGTTAAATAATTGTCATCAAATAATAAATTAAAATAACCGATTTCTAATAATTAAAATAATAATAAAGCGATTTCTCATGTGAATAGTTAATAACAAAATCGTGATGAAAATTCATTTTTTAAGTACTTATTTTTCATATTGAGTAGTTACATAATTGTCATCAAATAATAAAATAATCGATTTCTAATTATTAAAATAATAATAAAGCGATTTCTCATGTGAATAGTTAATAACAAAATCGTGATGAAAATTCATTTTTTAAGTACTTATTTTTCATATTGAGTAGTTACATAATTGTCATCAAATAATAAAATAATCGATTTCTAATAATTAAAATAATAATAAAGCGATTTCTCATGTGAATAGTTAATAACAAAATCGTGATGAAAATTCATTTTTTAAGTACTTATTTTTCATATTGAGTAGTTACATAATTGTCATCAAATAATAAAATAATCGATTTCTAATAATTAAAATAATAATAAAGCGATTTCTCATGTGAATAGTTAATAACAAAATCGTGATGAAAATTCATTTTTTAAGTACTTATTTTTCATATTGAGTAGTTACATAATTGTCATCAAATAATAAAATAATCGATTTCTAATAATTAATATAATAATAAAGCGATTTCTCATGTGAATAGTTAATAACAAAATCGTGATGAAAATTCATTTTTTAAGTACTTATTTTTCATATTGAGTAGTTACATAATTGTCATCAAATAATAAAATAATCGATTTCTAATAATTAAAATAATAATAAAGCGATTTCTCATGTGAATAGTTAATAACAAAATCGTGATGAAAATTCATTTTTTAAGTACTTATTTTTCATATTGAGTAGTTACATAATTGTCATCAAATAATAAAATAATCGATTTCTAATAATTAAAATAATAATAAAGCGATTTCTCATGTGAATAGTTAATAACAAAATCGTGATGAAAATTCATTTTTTAAGTACTTATTTTTCATATTGAGTAGTTACATAATTGTCATCAAATAATAAAATAATCGATTTCTAATAATTAAAATAATAATAAAGCGATTTCTCATGTGAATAGTTAATAACAAAATCGTGATGAAAATTCATTTTTTAAGTACTTATTTTTCATATTGAGTAGTTACATAATTGTCATCAAATAATAAAATAATCGATTTCTAATAATTAAAATAATAATAAAGCGATTTCTCATGTGAATAGTTAATAACAAAATCGTGATGAAAATTCATTTTTTAAGTACTTATTTTTCATATTGAGTAGTGAAATAATTGTCATCAAATAATAAATTAAAATAATCGATTTCTAATAATTAAAATAATAATAAAGAGATTTCTCATGTGAATAGTTAATAATAAAATCGGGATGAAAATGCATTTTTTAAGTACTTACTTTTCATATTGAGTAGTTAAATAATTGTCATCAAATAATAAATTAAAATAACAAACTTCACATTCCAATCATTAAAATTCTTCGCTTAAATATGACTTTCATTTTCTATACACATACATTTTTATATATTTATACAAACACACATGTATGCATATATATATATATATATATATATATTCAATTTATTCCCACATCTGTTTTTTTTTTTTTTTTTCAAAATGCTTGAAATCCAAAACCGTTAAAATACAGTGTAAAAAATATTAAGAACGGCACTATTAAAGTTAACAAATTAATCTTTTTTAGATGTCGCATACATTTTTATATATTTATACAAACACACATGTGTGAATTTATATATATATATATATATATATATATATATATATATATATATATATATATATATATATATATATATATATATATATATATATATATATATATTCAATTTATTCCCACATCTGTTTTTTTCCCAAAATGAAATCAAAAATCCAAAATCGTTAAAAATACAGTGGAAAAAATATTAAAAACGGCATTATTTCGGAAAAAAATACTAAGAACGGTACTATTAAAGTTAATAAATTAATCTTTTTTAGATGTCAAGTTTATAATGAATTTCCATATTTTTAAGAGAAACTTTATGCAGACACCATAAATACATTTTTTGTACATTTTAATTTCTTGTTTGAACGGCAATTTTTGGTTACTTTCAAATGCTTTCCAATATGAAATTGATGATCGTTTATTACCACAGAAAATGGCTCATTAACGAAAAGAAATAGATACGATTTTTAATTGAAAGGATTAAGCGATTTGTATACATCAGCTTTTAAACTACGAGATAAACGGAAATTGATGTATGGTTTTCTAATGCAGCAAAATTTTCGCACTAATTATTCTAATTTTTATTCGATTCGTTAAAGTTATTCCAGCTATCAAGATCTTTGTACTTTATCTAGTTTACAGGAAAAAAATAATAAATGCAAATAGAATTCTAGTGGATAAAGTTCGCCTAAAACTTTTTACGGATTTTCAGTTTTTTTGCGTGAAAACCATACACGAAGTATTCTAATCAGTTTCCTCATTGTCTGTATGAATTAATATATGCACAGACTGAGGGAAATAATTCCCTATATGATTTTTTTCTTCTTAATACAGAAACCATAAATCTGGAGATTTAAATAAATTTGAGAGTTTTCTTTTTTTTTAGCGATTACAATATTTTTTCTTTCTAAACTTCGAGGAAATAAAAACAACGTCAAGGACACGTTTGACGTCATAAAATAATTTATAGTATTTCACTAGCAAATAACAATTTTTTGCTGTATTTTTTACTACTGTTTTGCTACATTATATTCGACTGTTAATACAGATAGCGATAAACTAGTTTTGATTTTCAGTAAGAACATTTTCATACTTGGAAGCAAAAATCTGATATATCATCGTAATCATAATGGTGAGTCTATGCAAATGGAAACTCTGGACTTCCTTGTATCTTTCTACAATAGGATTGTTTCTGTTCAATCAAGTCTCATAACGGAAAATTTACCAAACTCTCACGTTATTTATTAATTTTTCAGTTACAATTACATAATTTCAAGGAAAATAACAGAAGCAGTACTAGTTTCATCATAAACTTTCAGACCTTATTTTACGAGCAGATAATCGTTTGTAAGCAATTTCTCTGATTTTACTTATTATTATAATTTCTATCAAACCTTTGTAAAACATTAACGAAATAATTTAATTCATTGGATAATAGTTATTTTCTTACTTATTTCACATTACCATTTATAGTATTTTTACCTTAAACCATAAATTGGCCGCTTTTCCAAAAGCTTTTTTAAAATTGGAATAATGAATGCCAATTGTAGGGTATTTGTTTTTGTTATGTTCAATTCACAAATAATCAGAGAAACAGGAATTTTTTTCACGGTTACTATTTTGAAATTTTCCGGTTTTTATACCTTTATTTCATTCTATATTGCAGAACTATTAAGTTTTTTTTTATACATTTGGATGCATGAAGAAAACGAAATGTTAATCCAGTAAGCTCAATTTTATTATCAATGTCCCCTCAATATTTATCTTCAAATGCCATTAACTATCTTGAAACAGACGATAATTGTTCGAATTTTTGGAATCCACTTTTATTATAAAAATATATTTTATTCGAATTCGTGGTACTTGAATTTTTTTGCATTTTATATCGTTAAAAGTAACATTTCTCATATCATATACAAGCCTTTTTCCGTTTCACAAAAAAGAGATATTTTTGATTTGAATTTTCTTCATTCTCTTCTTTTAATTGTTAACAGCAACCTTTTCCTCATTATTTACAAGCATCATTCTGTTTCTTAAAAGTGACATTTTGATTCGAATTTTCTTCATTCTCTCCTTTTAATGATTAACAGCAACATTTTCCTCATTATTTACAAGCATCATTCTGTTTCTTAAAAGTGACATTTTGATTCGAATTATCTTCATTCCCTCCTTTTAATTATTAACAGCAACATTTTCCTCATTATTTACAAGCATCATTCTGTTTCTTAAAAGTGACATTTTGATTTGAATTATCTTCATTCTCTCCTTTTAATGATTAACAGCAACATTTTCCTCATTATTTACAAGCATCATTCTGTTTCTTAAAAGTGACATTTTGATTCGAATTTTCTTCATTCCCTCCTTTTAATGATTAACAGCAACATTTTCCTCATTATTTACAAGCATCATTCTGTTTCTTAAAAGTGACATTTTGATTTGAATTATCTTCATTCTCTCCTTTTAATGATTAACAGCAACATTTTCCTCATTATTTACAAGCATCATTCTGTTTCTTAAAAGTGACATTTTGATTCGAATTTTCTTCATTCCCTCCTTTTAATGATTAACAGCAACATTTTCCTCATTATTTACAAGCATCATTCTGTTTCTTAAAAGTGACATTTTGATTCGAATTTTCTTCATTCCCTCCTTTTAATGATTAACAGCAACATTTTCCTCATTATTTACAAGCATCATTCTGTTTCTTAAAAGTGACATTTTGATTCGAATTTTCTTCATTCTCCCCTTTTAATGATTAACAGCAACATTTTCCTCATTATTTACAAGCATCATTCTGTTTCTTAAAAGTGACATTTTGATTTGAATTATCTTCATTCTCTCCTTTTAATGATTAACAGCAACATTTTCCTCATTATTTACAAGCATCATTCTGTTTCTTAAAAGTGACATTTTGATTCGAATTTTCTTCATTCCCTCCTTTTAATGATTAACAGCAACATTTTCCTCATTATTTACAAGCATCATTCTGTTTCTTAAAAGTGACATTTTGATTCGAATTTTCTTCATTCTCCCCTTTTAATGATTAACAGCAACATTTTCCTCATTATTTACAAGCATCATTCTGTTTCTTAAAAGTGACATTTTGATTCGAATTTTCTTCATTCCCTCCTTTTAATGATTAACAGCAACATTTTCCTCATTATTTACAAGCATCATTCTGTTTCTTAAAAGTGACATTTTGATTCGAATTTTCTTCATTCTCCCCTTTTAATGATTAACAGCAACCTTTTCCTCATTATTTACAAGCATCATTCTGTTTCTTAAAAGTGACATTTTGATTCGAATTTTCTTCATTCCCTCCTTTTAATGATTAACAGCAACATTTTCCTCATTATTTACAAGCATCATTCTGTTTCTTAAAAGTGACATTTTGATTCGAATTTTCTTCATTCTCCCCTTTTAATGATTAACAGCAACATTTTCCTCATTATTTACAAGCATCATTCTGTTTCTTAAAAGTGACATTTTGATTCGAATTTTCTTCATTCTCCCCTTTTAATGATTAACAGCAACCTTTTCCTCATTATTTACAAGCATCATTCTGTTTCTTAAAAGTGACATTTTGATTCGAATTTTCTTCATTCTCTCCTTTTAATGATTAACAGCAACATTTTCCTCATTATTTACAAGCATCATTCTGTTTCTTAAAAGTGACATTTTGATTCGAATTATCTTCATTCTCCCCTTTTAATGATTAACAGCAACATTTTCCTCATTATTTACAAGCATCATTCTGTTTCTTAAAAGTGACATTTTGATTTGAATTATCTTCATTCCCTCCTTTTAATGATTAACAGCAACATTTTCCTCATTATTTACAAGCATCATTATGTTTCTTAAAAGTGACATTTTGATTCGAATTTTCTTCATTCTCCCCTTTTAATGATTAACAGCAACATTTTCCTCATTATTTACAAGCATCATTCTGTTTCTTAAAAGTGACATTTTGATTTGAATTATCTTCATTCTCTCCTTTTAATGATTAACAGCAACATTTTCCTCATTATTTACAAGCATCATTCTGTTTCTTAAAAGTGACATTTTGATTCGAATTTTCTTCATTCTCCCCTTTTAATGATTAACAGCAACATTTTCCTCATTATTTACAAGCATCATTCTGTTTCTTAAAAGTGACATTTTGATTTGAATTATCTTCATTCTCTCCTTTTAATGATTAACAGCAACATTTTCCTCATTATTTACAAGCATCATTCTGTTTCTTAAAAGTGACATTTTGATTTGAATTTTCTTCATTCTCTCCTTTTAATGATTAACAGCAACATTTTCCTCATTATTTACAAGCATCATTCTGTTTCTTAAAAGTGACATTTTGATATCAATTTTCTTTCTCTCCCTTTACACTCAGCACTGATAAGTGGATTCGCTATATCAATTTAATTTGACATTTGTTTAATAAATATTTCTAATTTTTGCAACTTTATTTTAGATTAAGTTTAAGTTATTTTTGAATTCTTCAATTTCATTCATATAAAATTAGAAAATAAAAAATCAATTATATTTTAAAAATAAGTAATTGAATATAATAAAAATTTCCCTTATTATGGCTATTGTTTCATTCAAGAAGATTTCTTATTAACATATTTGTGTTTTTTTCCAAAAAAGTCAAAACTGCACTTATTTTCTTTACATAGTCAATAAATAGAAATTTTTAAAAAAAATTAAATATAATAAATAAGAGCCTATTAAATTTC
The DNA here is from genome assembly GCF_947563725.1 of Argiope bruennichi. Taxonomy (NCBI): domain Eukaryota; kingdom Metazoa; phylum Arthropoda; class Arachnida; order Araneae; family Araneidae; genus Argiope; species Argiope bruennichi. The sequence goes on from NC_079161.1 coordinate 20,696,141, forward strand.
ATGTATTTGTACCCAGGAAATTTGGATCAACATTTGCTTTTAGAACATTAAATGGCTCTCCGTTAGGACAACATTCTATCGAAAAAGAAGCGAGATACTAATAATTATTGTAAATAATATATGTCAAATTAATTATAAATCAAAAATAGAAAATTTTAAAATCCTCGTAATTTAAAAAATAAGATTAATTTCATGATATAGAAATATGATTATTTCATAATGTTATATATAATTTTAGTTTCTTTTTTCAATTCTCATAATTTCAAACATATTCTTATAATGTAAATTTGTTGTTTTGATGAGAAACCAAAACAAGTGTTCACCAATTCCCTCATATCCTCTATAGTAATTGAGAACGCATCGGGGTAATTAGAAATATTCTTACTGGTAATGCTGACTAATTAATAAATTATTTTTGAAATAAGGACATTTATTTAACAATTCATGTAAATATATTTATGTAATTAGAAAAAAAAACTCTTCTTAATGCTCTGCTATCATTTTAAACCTAAAAAGAATAATGGAGTCCGTACAATTCTTTCCCAATTATCCAAATTGGCACTAGTTACATTATGAACTATTTTATGCAAAACAGAAATGTGTCTGGTTTGCATAAAATAGTTATACTTAGAGCATGCGCATAAGCTTATAACTGTAACGATGTCTTCGAAAATATTGTGCTTATTTTAAGCTCGACAATGGATAATCCTTTCATTCATTTTTAATGAGAAACTAAATTACTTGAAACGTATTCTTTTGTCTATTTCAATAGAAATCCGTATGAATTAAATAAATCAAAAATAAATATTAAATGAAGTCGAAAAATTGAAATATTGAAATATTCTGTTTATTTTATTCTTTTTAGGAAACTCCAATACTTGTTGGAGTCTGCCCATCATTATTTTCAAGGACAATGGAATACAGTTTGGGAATGGTTTGGAAATGATGAATTCAACTTAGTGGTTTGGGGTAAATATGTAGTATTTGCCCTTTTTTTTTCATTTTGTTTTGAAGTACATATATACTTTACAAAAGGTTTCACAAATTGACCGATTATTGCCAGACTATAAACTAATCAATAGCATTTATCATTAAAAACTCTGTACTAATATATACAAATTTTAAAGGAAAATGTGAACCCCTTTTTTTATAGTGAATTCATCTTATAATGAACAATCATATCTGTCGATCCTCTAGTTCTCACATTTGCGCATGTGTTAATTAATATACATACATATATATATATATATATATATATATATATATATATATATTCCATGACTAGGGGGCTTTGTAGTACTATAATATACTTGAGGATACTGTAAGCGATGCTCATTATTTCCATTAGCAAATTTTTAAACTTCATTGGTCATTCGTTTAATGACAAAAATGTAATTTTTTCCATGATGAGAACATAACCTTTCCGATCGGCGTACTTACGATTCAAAACTCAAAACTCAAAAATCTACAATGAGAACATTCTTTGTTTATATCTCCAATATCTAAATATTAAATCAGTTTCTCATATTTTGGCACAAACTTAGCAGCTTCACCGTCAGCTTTCCTTTCCAAATTGCCAGATTCTCACTCGGTCTTTATTCGCATTTTTTCTTCATCTGATTTCGCTGGACGGCCCATTACTATTTAAAAAAACAATGCAAAGTTAATATGTGTATTGCTTAGATGTTCAGAAGACTGCATTCCTGGAAAAAGGTAAACAAACCGGAAAGCTATCCATTTTTGTTGCCACAAACGGTGTGTCGAAAAATAGAATTAAGAAATAATAATGTTTTAAATTTATTTGCTGTTAATTTGGTGTTAATTAATTCTTACTTTTCTTTTTTACCACCGGTTCACCGCAAGTGCAAAATAAATACTTACAACAGCGAGTTCGCAAATTGTACAGACTAAGTCTATGGCAAAGGATACCGACGCGCTCTGATTGATTTAAGCCTTGGCATCTTTTTGGCAATTTTTTGCCAAAAAGATGCCATACCGAAATATATTTTTATAAAAATAAATAAAATTTGTGAATCCCCCCCTCTTATTTTTTACGGTTTACATGTAATATTAATCTGGAAGACATATACAGCGGAAAAGATCAAATCCTGAAACCTAAATTCAGGAAATATAAAAATGACAATTTATTAAAAATAATTTTTATACGTGTTTCTTCTTAATATTATTTTGATATAACTAAAAAAAATTAGCTACGAAATCACATATTCCGTTAAAGCTTACATATTTATACGTTTTTGGGCATTAAGTAATCATCTCCCCATAAGTAGTGGATGGGAAAGTAACAAACGTTCAGCAACAAGTTTCAGTGACTGCATAAATTATCTAATAAAGGCACGAAAATCATAGAAAAATAAGAAATATTTAATTGCTGCATCATATGTTGAGTCATTACTTTCATATAGTTTTTATACGTCTGTGCATAAACAACATTAGTTACTTGTATTATTAGTAATATTTATTATTATTATTAATAATTAGTGTTAGTAGTATTACTAATAATATTTAGAGAAAGCCATTATATTAATAAAAATTAGGTCGTGTTGATATTCACTCGTATCTTCCATAAAACTAATGAAAGGTACAAGGTTTGAGCCAAATAAGCGAAAACTACACTGTTATGAGTGCAAAACATTGCCAAAAAGATGCCAAGGCTTAAACCAATCAGAGCATGTCGGTATCCTTTGCCATAGACTGAGTCTGTACAATTTGCGAACTCGCCTTACAACAGCGTAATAATAATTTTTATTAATTTCAAACAATACTGGCAAAGCCAACCTCAAATGTCATGGGTCAGGCTACACGCTGTCTACCAATCACAACGCGAATAAAATGCAATGTTTATATAAGAAAATTTTATACAATGGATTGAAATATTATCTTTCTGATAGTTGTTCCTTATAATTTATAGTTAATTATGTTGATATTTCAAACTCTACGACTTTATTTTTGAAATGAAAAGTGAAAATCATTATGCAACCCAAAGAATTTTATTTTTATATGTTAAGAAACTGAACAAAAAAAAGGCATGTTTTCTTTCATATAGCGAAACTCAAAATTTATTTTTGTGATGAAGTTTGTCTCAAATATATAAAGTGAAAAATTGGCTATCGTTTCAGGCTCAGTAATTGTTACATTTCTTATTTTCTGGATTCCTGGAATATGTTTCTTAACAATTGATTTGAGTGGCAAGCCAAACTTCTTACAGAAGTACAGAATTCAGAAAATCTCCAAATATCAGGTATGGCATTAGATCAGGATTTGGATGAAGTTTCAATCCGACATTTTACATTCTCTGTTCTTTCAGCTATCTGTCAGTTTTGTGGTGAATAGCTTATAAGCCTGTTAACAGCTATGCTACCCGAGTAATTGCTTTTGTATTGTGGTCATGTTACTCGTCTGCGAACCATAAGGTCCCAGGTTCTATCCTGGCTCATCCCAATCCGCCACAGTTTCATCAAGTAATCCGTAAAAGATTCAGTGTAGTGTTTGATTATTTTGGGGAAAAAAAATCACCAGCGGTATAGTCTCTCCGAAACTAACTCGCATATTCTCTAATAAAGGTGTTATCCTCTTCTTCCGCAACGCATAAATTTGAGAACTTCAGGCAGAGCCTTAAACACCATGAGTGCGGAGATTTTATTTTTTAGATTATCGTTTAGGAGAATTTTGTAATTCTCTGTATAGTAAAAAAATCTGAATTCGTATTTAGGCGTTCCTTTTTTAAGCAAAATTTTGATACACAACTAGAAATTTAGAACCGAGATAGCATATCAAACTTCATTCATTCGCGTTCATATGAGTTCTGTTTCTTTATTTTAAATTTATAAGGAATTATCACAAATTTAATGGGTAACATCTATTTCATTCATACTTCGATATAAGCATTCATTATACCGAAGTTTCAGAAACTGGCCATTTTAGATATCTCTAAGAAGTAGTGGAATACCTATAAAGAAATGAAAATTCTTTGCTTGCAGTTGTATATCTTATATCAAGTTTTTCGCATTATTATGTAAAATTATTATGTATGTATCAAGTTTTTCGTATATTATTATGTAAAATTATTATATATGTATCAAGTTTTTCGCATATAATGTAAATAATGCTTAAAAATTGTTGGTTGTTGAATTTGTAATTTTGAATACACTTTCATTTTCTTTTTTATATCAGAAAATGAAGTTTAGCGAAGTTTGGAGAGATTCCAAGCAAATAATTTATAACCAACTTGTGTGTGGCATTCCTATGTCAGTGCTATTTTATCACGCTGTGACATGGAGAGGCTGCGATACCAAAAATGTTCCAGCTTTTTCACGCATCATCTTGGATCTCGTGTTCATCGTTCTCCTGGAAGAAATTGCATTTTACTACTTGCACAGGTTTGTATAGTCTCACTTTTCAATCAAACTTATCTTTTTCTGTCAATCACTCTTTAGATATGATCTAACACTCTCAACGAATATTGGGAAAAAATGATATATACGATACTGATAAGCTTTTAGTCTCAAACGACACTGGGACAACTTTTTGTCTCTTATATGACATACTCATTTTATATCAGTAATTATTTTAATTTTTTAGTATATTTGAAATCCATTTCTTTCAGCAGTAACATTATCCAAAATTCTTCGAATGCTCCCTTTCTACATATCACTGCATCTTAAACAGAGTACGGAATTTGTTATTTTGAGCAACGTACAATAAGCATTTGATATCAATGCATCTACAATATTTGTTATTTTTGTAGAGAATACTGTAATATATTTGCAATCCCATTCTTTCCGTTGTAACATTATCGAAAATTGTGCGAGTGCTCTCTTTCTACATATCAGTGCATCTAAAACAGAGTACGGAATTTGTTATTTTGAGCAACGTACAATAAGCATTTGTTGTCGATACATCTACAATATTTGTTATTTTTATAGAGAATATTGTAATATATTTGCAATCCATGTAACATTATCCAAAATTGTCCGAATGCTCTCTTTCTACATATCAGTGCATCTAAAACAGAGTACGGAATTTGCTATTTTGAGCAACATACAATAAGCATTTGTTATCGATACATCTACAATATTTCTTATTTTTGTAGAGAATATTGTAATATATTTGCAATCCCATTCTTTCCGTTGTAACATTATCGAAAATTGTGCGAGTGCTCTCTTTCTACATATCAGTGCATCTAAAACAGAGTACGGAATTTGTTATTTTGAGCAACGTACAATAAGCATTTGTTGTCGATACATCTACAATATTTGTTATTTTTATAGAGAATATTGTAATATATTTGCAATCCCATTCTTTCCGTTGTAACATTATCGAAAATTGTGCGAGTGCTCTCTTTCTACATATCAGTGCATCTAAAACAGAGTACGGAATTTGCTATTTTGAGCAACATACAATAAGCATTTGTTATCGATACATCTACAATATTTCTTATTTTTGTAGAGAATATTGTAATATATTTGCAATCCCATTCTTTCCGTTGTAACATTATCGAAAATTGTGCGAGTGCTCTCTTTCTACATATCAGTGCATCTAAAACAGAGTACGGAATTTGTTATTTTGAGCAACATACAATAAGCATTTGTTATCGATACATCTACAATATTTCTTATTTTTGTAGAGAATATTGTAATATATTTGCAATCCCATTCTTTCCGTTGTAACATTATCGAAAATTGTGCGAGTGCTCTCTTTCTACATATCAGTGCATCTAAAACAGAGTACGGAATTTGCTATTTTGAGCAACATACAATAAGCATTTGTTATCGATACATCTACAATATTTCTTATTTTTGTAGAGAATATTGTAATATATTTGCAATCCCATTCTTTCCGTTGTAACATTATCGAAAATTGTGCGAGTGCTCTCTTTCTACATATCAGTGCATCTAAAACAGAGTACGGAATTTGTTATTTTGAGCAACGTACAATAAGCATTTGTTGTCGATACATCTACAATATTTGTTATTTTTATAGAGAATATTGTAATATATTTGCAATCCATGTAACATTATCCAAAATTGTCCGAATGCTCTCTTTCTACATATCAGTGCATCTAAAACAGAGTACGGAATTTGCTATTTTGAGCAACATACAATAAGCATTTGTTATCGATACATCTACAATATTTCTTATTTTTGTAGAGAATATTGTAATATATTTGCAATCCCATTCTTTCCGTTGTAACATTATCGAAAATTGTGCGAGTGCTCTCTTTCTACATATCAGTGCATCTAAAACAGAGTACGGAATTTGTTATTTTGAGCAACATACAATAAGCATTTGTTATCGATACATCTACAATATTTCTTATTTTTGTAGAGAATATTGTAATATATTTGCAATCCCATTCTTTCCGTTGTAACATTATCGAAAATTGTGCGAGTGCTCTCTTTCTACATATCAGTGCATCTAAAACAGAGTACGGAATTTGCTATTTTGAGCAACATACAATAAGCATTTGTTATCGATACATCTACAATATTTCTTATTTTTGTAGAGAATATTGTAATATATTTGCAATCCCATTCTTTCCGTTGTAACATTATCGAAAATTGTGCGAGTGCTCTCTTTCTACATATCAGTGCATCTAAAACAGAGTACGGAATTTGCTATTTTGAGCAACATACAATAAGCATTTGTTATCGATACATCTACAATATTTCTTATTTTTGTAGAGAATATTGTAATATATTTGCAATCCCATTCTTTCCGTTGTAACATTATCGAAAATTGTGCGAGTGCTCTCTTTCTACATATCAGTGCATCTAAAACAGAGTACGGAATTTGCTATTTTGAGCAACATACAATAAGCATTTGTTATCGATACATCTACAATATTTCTTATTTTTGTAGAGAATATTGTAATATATTTGCAATCCCATTCTTTCCGTTGTAACATTATCGAAAATTGTGCGAGTGCTCTCTTTCTACATATCAGTGCATCTAAAACAGAGTACGGAATTTGCTATTTTGAGCAACATACAATAAGCATTTGTTATCGATACATCTACAATATTTCTTATTTTTGTAGAGAATATTGTAATATATTTGCAATCCCATTCTTTCCGTTGTAACATTATCGAAAATTGTGCGAGTGCTCTCTTTCTACATATCAGTGCATCTAAAACAGAGTACGGAATTTGTTATTTTGAGCAACGTACAATAAGCATTTGTTGTCGATACATCTACAATATTTGTTATTTTTATAGAGAATATTGTAATATATTTGCAATCCATGTAACATTATCCAAAATTGTCCGAATGCTCTCTTTCTACATATCAGTGCATCTAAAACAGAGTACGGAATTTGCTATTTTGAGCAACATACAATAAGCATTTGTTATCGATACATCTACAATATTTCTTATTTTTGTAGAGAATATTGTAATATATTTGCAATCCCATTCTTTCCGTTGTAACATTATCGAAAATTGTGCGAGTGCTCTCTTTCTACATATCAGTGCATCTAAAACAGAGTACGGAATTTGCTATTTTGAGCAACATACAATAAGCATTTGTTATCGATACATCTACAATATTTCTTATTTTTGTAGAGAATATTGTAATATATTTGCAATCCCATTCTTTCCGTTGTAACATTATCGAAAATTGTGCGAGTGCTCTCTTTCTACATATCAGTGCATCTAAAACAGAGTACGGAATTTGCTATTTTGAGCAACATACAATAAGCATTTGTTATCGATACATCTACAATATTTGTTATTTTTGTAGAGAATATTGTAATATATTTGCAATCCAATTCTTTCCGTTGTAACATTATCGAAAATTGTGCGAGTGCTCTCTTTCTACATATCAGTGCATCTAAAACAGAGTACGGAATTTGCTATTTTGAGCAACATACAATAAGCATTTGTTATCGATACATCTACAATATTTGTTATTTTTGTAGAGAATATTGTAATATATTTGCAATCCCATTCTTTCCGTTGTAACATTATCGAAAATTTTGCGAGTGCTCTCTTTCTACATATCAGTGCATCTAAAACAGAGTACGGAATTTGCTATTTTGAGCAACATACAATAAGCATTTGTTATCGATACATCTACAATATTTCTTATTTTTGTAGAGAATATTGTAATATATTTGCAATCCCATTCTTTCCGTTGTAACATTATCGAAAATTGTGCGAGTGCTCTCTTTCTACATATCAGTGCATCTAAAACAGAGTACGGAATTTGCTATTTTGAGCAACATACAATAAGCATTTGTTATCGATACATCTACAATATTTCTTATTTTTGTAGAGAATATTGTAATATATTTGCAATCCCATTCTTTCCGTTGTAACATTATCGAAAATTGTGCGAGTGCTCTCTTTCTACATATCAGTGCATCTAAAACAGAGTACGGAATTTGCTATTTTGAGCAACATACAATAAGCATTTGTTATCGATACATCTACAATATTTGTTATTTTTGTAGAGAATATTGTAATATATTTGCAATCCAATTCTTTCCGTTGTAACATTATCGAAAATTGTGCGAGTGCTCTCTTTCTACATATCAGTGCATCTAAAACAGAGTACGGAATTTGCTATTTTGAGCAACATACAATAAGCATTTGTTATCGATACATCTACAATATTTGTTATTTTTGTAGAGAATATTGTAATATTTTGCAATCCAATTTTTTCTGTTGTAACATTATCCAAAATTGTCCAAATGCTCTCTTTCTACATATCACTGCATCTTAAACAGAGTACGGAATTTGCTATTTTGAGCAACGTACAATAAGCATTTGTTATCGATACATCTACAATATTTGTTATTTTTGTAGAGAATATAGTAATAAATTTGCAATCCAATTCTTTCCGTTGTAACATTATCCAAAATTGCCCAAATGTTCTCTTTCTACATGTCACTGCATCTTAAACAGAGTACGGTATTTGTTATTTTGAGCAACGTACAATAAGCATTTGTTGTCGATACATCTACAATATTTGTTATTTTTATAGAGAATATTGTAATATATTTGCAACCCATGTAACATTATCCAAAATTGTCCGAATGCTCTCTTTCTACATATCACTGCATCTTAAACAGAGTACGGTATTTGTTATTTTGAGCAACGTACAATAAGCATTTGTTGTCGATACATCTACAATATTTGTTATTTTTATAGAGAATATTGTAATATATTTGCAATCCATGTAACATTATCCAAAATTGTCCGAATGCTCTCTTTCTACATATCACTGCATCTTAAACAGAGTACGGTATTTGTTATTTTGAGCAACGTACAATAAGCATTTGTTATCGATACATTTACAATATTTGTTATTTTTGTAGAGAATATTGTAATATATTTGCAATCCAATTCTTTCCATTGTAACATTATCCAAAATTGTCCGAATGCTCCCTTTCTACATATCACTTCATCTTAAACAGAGTACAGTATTTGTTATTTTGAGCAACGTGCAATAAGCATTTGTTATCGATACATCTACAATATTTGTTATTTTTGTAGAGAATATTTTAATATATTTGCAGTCCAATTCTTTCCATTGTAACATTATCCAAAATTGTCCGAATGCTCCCTTTCTACATATCACTGCATCTTAAATAAAGTACGGTATTTGTTATTTTGAGCAACATACAACAAGTATTTGTTATCGACACATCTACAATAAGTATTTGTTATCGACACATCTACAATATGTGTTTGTTATCGACACATCTACAATAAGTATTTGTTAGCCATACATCTACAATAAATATTTGTTATCGATACATCTACAATATTTTTATTTTTTATTTTTGTAGAGAATATTGTAATATATTTGTAATCCTTTTTTTTTCAGTTTCAATATTATTCAGAATTATTAGAATTTTCTTTTTCTACATATCAGTATATATAAGACAGACTATAGTATTTGTTATTTTGAACAATATATAATAAACATTTGTTATCGGTACATCTTCAATAAATATATGTTATCGATACATTTACAATAAATATTTATTATTTTTATAGAGAATATTGTTATATATTTATAATCCATTATTTTAAGTTTCAATATTATCCAGAATTGTCAGAATGTGGTTCTCTTTCTACTTATCAGTACATCTAAAATAGAATATTGTTTTTATTATTTTGAGCAATACAAAATATATATTTGTTACAGAAACATCTAATATAAGTATTTGTTATCGATACACTTACAATAAATATTTATTATTTTTTTAGAGAATATTACTATATATTTATAATCCATTATTTTATTTTAAATATTATCCAGAATTGTCAGAATGTTGTTCTCTTTCTACTTATCAGTACATCTAAAATAGAGTACAGTTTTTATTATTTTGAGCAATACAAAATATGTATTTGTTACAGAAACATCTAAAATAAGCATTTGTTATCGATACACTTACAATAAATATTTATTATTTTTAGAGAATATTATAATAAATATATTTATAATCTTTTTTTTAGTTTTAATATTATCCAGAATTGTCAGAATGTTCTGTTTCTACATATCAGTACATCTAAAATAGAGTACAGTATTTGTTATTTCGTGCAATATACAATAAGTATCTGTTATGGAGACATCTAAAATAAGTGTTTACTACTTTTATAGAGATTATTATATATTTGTAATCCATTTTTTTTTTCAGTTTCAATATTGTCTAAAATTATCAAAATGTTCTCTTTCTACATATCAGTACATCTAAATTAGAGCACAGTATTTACTATTTTCAGCAATACACAATAAGTATTTGTTATGGAGACATCTGAAATAAGCATTTGTTATGGAGACATCTAAAATAAGTATTTGGTATTCTGAGCAATTTGTAATAAGTATTTGTTATCGATACATCCATAAAAAGTAATTGTTATTTTTGTAGTGAATATTGTATCATATTTGTAATCCATTCCTTTCAGTTGTAATATTATCCTGAATTGTTAGAAAGTTCTCTTTCTACATAATAGTATGTCTATTATAGTGTACAGTATTCGTTATTTTGTACAATCTAGTAGATTATATCGTGGTATTTTGGTTTTATTTCCTCTGCGAATTTTCTTTTTAACATTCTTTAACAATCCAGTTTTATTGATCGTTTGTCACACTTTAAAATCAGCTTCATTAATAATTAATAAACCTTATAACAGCTGTTGATTTCACGCATTGATTTCTTTTATTAAAAGAAACATTTCATCGACCAAATGATTCCTTTTCAATATTTCTTCAGTAACTTCTTTACAGAAATTTTCACAATTAGTTATGATGTGGTAATTATATTTTATTTTACATTTATTTTTTAAGAACATTACATAATTCAAATATAAAAATGAAGTAGGATTTTTTAAATTTTAATTCATAATAATAACTTTTCAGGTTTTTCCACACACCGTTCATGTTCAGACACATTCATAAGGTTCATCACAAGTGGGAAACCCCTATCGCCATTACCGCAGGTCTCTGCCATCCGATAGAACACGTTTTATGCAATATATTTCCGATTACTCTTGGACCTGTGGTTTTAGGAAGTCATTTAATCACTACCTGGCTGTGGTTTTGTATTGCCACATTATCGACACTGGTGTTGCATTCCGGTTTCCGCATTCTTCGGTTTCCCGAATCTGAAGTCCATGACCTCCATCATATCAAGTAAGCTTTTGTCATATTTATCAAACGCTGATATAAAAATTTAAATAATGCTGTCATAAAATGTGTAATTAAAATAAAGACGGAATGCTCGTCTTCGGTTTTAACCCGTTCAGGACCGTGATCGGATCCATTAGCCCGTTCAATACCATATACGTGATCACTCGATTCTTCTTTCACGGCTCACGGTATCATATACGAGACGAGCCTTTCTCTTTCTATCAGCCCTCGATCACGTCTGTGGGATTTCTATTTGGAACGTTTTATTTATATTTTTAAACAACACCAGATGGCGGTTGAAGTATATCTCATGGATGTTGACCTTCAATATACGTCTTCGGTTCTAAGCTTTTTTTCACTTGATCCGGGGTATTTATAAACATGTAGGCAATTGCACGCTTTCGGCTATTTCGAGAAGATTGGGCATTGGAAGGGACATGATTTATTTTGCTCTGGGTTTTTGTTTGTAATTTGAATGAGTGGGGAAAGGATGGAAGGCTTATTGGTTTATGTAGAAATAGATTTGCAGTTTCAGGATCGTCACATAATATTTTGTTATGTTTTTGATCAGTTGTATTTTGCCTTCCCATTACGAAAAGAGTGCAACACTTAACAGTCTAATTGTATGGCATTTGACCTCTGCGTTTCCAGATTTAATCGATTTATTGGTATAAGCAAACGACTGTCTAAAAGTGCACTTGTCATTTAGAGAGATATAACATAAATCGTAGGCCAAATTTTTAAGAAAAATTGGCACAATCTTATTTTATTTTTCACTGCTAGGTGGGGAGGACTGAACTCGCAACGTTGGGATTTGTTGCCGAGTAACAAGACCACTAGACAAACGTATACACTCTGTTACTGGCTTATATATGCAATGCACCACAGTACTCACCCTCCAGTGAGTCGAACGATATTGGATGTTGAATGGTGATGTATTTTAGTAGTAGTAGTAGCTGTTGTCTTAATGGGCCTGTACCCAGTTTTGAATAGCGGCAAGCGTTATGGCGAGCGTTTTGTGGGTCCGTCAAGTGTGTCTGACGGCTTTGGGTTGCTGCGTCATGTGAGTCTGACGACTTTGGTTTAGCTGCGTCATGTGAGTCTGACGACTTTAGTTGCGGGTAGATGGCGCCACAACAGCTATATGAAGGTTGAAGGTTCAGCGTCCGAGGTCACCAATTTAGCGCTAGGATAGAACCTGGGACCTTTAGGTTAGCAGTCCAGTAACGATCCGATTATGCCAAAACAGCTGTTCGAGTAGAAGCGCTGTTACTGGCTTATATATGCAATGCACCCCAGTATAGATGTGAGGGACGCGCGAGGATAGAACCTGGGACCTTTTGGTTAGCAGTCCAGCAACGAACCGATTTTACAAAAACAGCTTTTCGGGTAGAAGCGCTGTTACTGGCTTATATATGCAATGCACCACAAGCTTCATCATAATGATTACACAGATATGAAAAGGTAGCCCTAAAATAAGAGTCAAAACTTACAGTTTTTAGGTTTTGGAAAAGTCCTTAATAGGTGACGTAATAGACGCCTTAACTTAGTCATTTAATTCCGATAAAAGAAAACTAGGACGGACAGTACGGAAGCCGGATAGTCGCGAAACGGATATTCGTGAGTGTGTTGTATTTTCTAGATACTGACCGCTTTCTTTAGAGAGTTGTTTTCCGTATTTCGAATGAACTGCGGAGAACTACCTTGTCTTTTGCATTTTTAATAACAAAGTATTCACCAAAATGCCTTTGATATAAATAATTGATGTTGATTGATAAAGAATAACTGATTCTTTATTGTTGAAATTGAATACACAATACTCATTTACTGCAATATAGCATTTAAGCTCTTGAGAAACAGTTCGTCCGTCATTTCAAATTCACAGCAGCAATATCTCGACGTGGGAGAGTTTTGTACTTGGTTGGAAATCTGTAGCATATTGTTACGAAATTTCCAGGGTTCGTTTGGATAGTGGGAGTTATATGGTGTGGAGAACACTCAATCAGCAGGCGGCAGTAGAAAATGAAACAACGGCGTTTATTTACACGAAGACACACAGGACAACACAAAGATGACAACTATATAGCCCACAATTATCTTCAGCCGAGACGTGCAGACAACAGCACACAACAGACTCTAATGCAGACCGTAGCTCACAACTTAATTCAGCACTCACTTGACTCCGTCGCTGCTCCGCTAATCTCTGGAAGGCCAGTTCTTGCTGCCGATTCCGACTACTCTGTTCGACTCCACTGGTCCACGACTCGATTCTCCACTGGTTCACAACTCCAAATCATCACTGCCCGGCAGCTGCGGGTGCTTCCTTTTATAGGTCTCAGGAGGCGGGGCTAGAAGCCTCTCAACCAATCAGGAACGTTCGAGGCGTATCTCCGTTCCTACTGGACGGATCGGGAAAATTCTCGATGTTTCGCATATAATCTATTTGGCGTCAATGTCTCCAAAGGGTCGCCAAGTTTGTCGCCAAGCTCTGGGACCTCCTATGGAACCAACATGCTGGGAAGCCGCATCGCAGATTCGTAACAATATTTAGATAGTCTGCGCATGGGGTGGTGGAAGATAGGAGAACTTAACTGTAAGTGTTGGCCGTCTACAAAATGAAAGCTGAAATAAAATTCGTTTGAAAGTGCTTTAACTGTTAATCTCGTTTTCATATGGAATAAATGAATAGGAGCTAAAAGACCGTGACATCACCAAAAAAAAATGTGAAAAAATTGAGGTTCCCTTTCAAAATGGCCCTCTCAAATATAGCATACGGCAAAAATATGTAATCAAGTTAAAGGATATTAATCTTCTTTAAAATGTTCTGATTATTATAATGATTTAAAGTTTTTTAAAAGTGTCGTTCTTTTTCAGGCACAGCAAGAATTATGGTAATGTAGGATTGATGGATCGACTCCATGGAACGATTGAATTTCCAAAGAGGATTAGGACATAGGAATTTTTCCAACTATCAATGCTTTAAGTTTTGATGTATTTTTTCAGAAAAAAATCCAGTCATTTTCTTTGAAGTGAAGTTTTTAAAATAACTTGTATGTGTATGTGTGGAAATGTAAAACCTGTATGGTTTATCGTATCAGAAATTTACAACATTGAGAAAAATGTTCATCAAAGATTGAAATACATTCTTGCTAAATAAAATGCTGTGTCTCTTCGTTTTTCTGAAGAAATTGTATTCAGAATCAGGCATCAAAAAATGAAGTTGATGATGTTAAAGTGTTCACATCATCAACTTCACGTTTGAGGTGGTGAAATTAGCAGTCTAGACCACGTGACCACAAATCACAATTTCAATAAATAGTTACGTTACATAACTCCCTTAATACATCTTCGAGTAATAAGGAAAATTTCCATTATGTTTTGTACAATTGTTTTATTTTAGGCACTACTATAACATCTACGATTCACATATAACGTAATAAATATTCTTAAGAACAATAATTATCCCATTAGAGTAATGACATTTTGCACGCTGACGGGGATCTTTTTTCTTGATCCTGGTTCTTTTCTCTTTCTTTGAAAGTTTTGTTTAGTTTAGTGATATTAACGTCCCGTTTTAATAGAGAGAGCAAGATATGTTTCATTTAAAATTTCTGTACATCTAGTCTAGAACATGACGTAATGAAATTTTTTGTTATTAACCCTTCTTTGCATGATGATGGAAATTTCCATCATAACATTTAGTGAACAAAAAAATTGTTCTCAAAACAAGTGTACTATAAATTGGTTGTTGATGGCAACTTTTTCACTACTATTACGTGATAAGGAACGTAGCTGTAAAAAAAAATCAAATCAAATGTCACAAACATTATAGGGGTTTTAATTTGTCTATCCGCTGTTTGTTGTATTTGAAAGAAACGTGCGATTTCTTAAATATTTTTATAACTAATCTGAGATTTTTTTTTTTTTGCTATTAAAAGCGATAATGAGTGGAGAAATTCAGAAGAGAGAGGCATTGAAAATTTTGAACTGAGTTTAACATGTAAATTTGCGTGATGATGGATATTTCCATCACATTTTTTTAATTATTTGATATTATATATTTACATTAGGATTTTTAAAATATTTTTTCTTTGATCTAGAGCATGAATTATATCACCCTGATTTATTTCACAAAAAGATTTTTAAAAAAAATCATGCAAAGAACGGTTTAAAATGTTTCTTTTGAAATTCGATTCTTGGCCACTAATATGTATTATTATATATTTTATAATGAGATTTAAAGTTTATATCCTTTGAAATTTCAGCGTTAAGAACGATCGATTGACAAAAACTACCGAACATCTTTATTATGGCAAATGTTTAGAAAATCCCAAATTTAACTGAACATAGAAAACAAATATAGGTCCTTATTAAATATTTTTTCTATAATAAATATCGTTTTCTAAATTAAAACCTATGATAAATGAATATTCTCTATATGAAGATTTTTCTTAAACGATCCTTTCATAAATGAAAATACTTTCTCTGAGGAAAAGTGCAAATTTAACTAAATAAATTCACACATTTCATCCCAATATGCATAATGGATTATATAAATTTCGTTTATTCTTGAAATATATTAAAATTTTGCTAGAAAAATTATTACTATTCCACTTACATTATGCATATATAAAACATTTTGCTAATAATTTTATTCATTGCTATTCGCTGGAATCGTCTGAGAATCAAGTGAACTAATTCAATATTTTCGCAAACCTAAGATGGACATCGTTCTGTATGGGAAAACATTTTATCTTCAAAACCAAAGTGCATTAAAATGTTCTATGTTGTGGCCTGGTGGTGAGGTCTCGGCTTCGGAACCGGAGGGTTTCAGGTTCGTGACCCGATTCGACCGAAGAACCGTCGTGTGAAGGGGTCTATTTCATGTAATCCGTCATGACCAAACGTCCTCCCGCTAGTGTGGTTTGGAGAGGGGGGTGCCAGCTCAGGTGTCGTCCTCGTCATCTGACTGCGGTTCAAAATGACGAGGTCTGTTCCAAATCAGCCCTAGTGTTGCTTTAAAACGGGACTAAACCAAACAAAATCATCGAAAGATGATATTTATCCATTATTTGACTTTTTTAACTGTTGATATTGTAATCTGAAGACAAGTTCATAAAATCCAACACATTTTGTTTGTATTTTGAAGCACATGTGGCTTCCGTTGTAGGAATCATTGCGTCGTTAAGGAATCGCATTTATCTTAACAAACCCCCATGGAAATAAATTAAAAATAAATTCGAGTTCAGTTTAGATAATTTAACAACATTCCTTTTATGAAATTAATTATACTGTCGCTTTTCTTAGGTCCTGCTTCATAATTTTGAGCCGTCATCAAAACCTACAGATGGCATCCACACTTTGCACTCTTCAATTTTTTTTTCATTCCGCATTAACATCAGAACCGCGACGATGAACCGTATCATGAACTGTAGGTAAAATCGAATTTCGTATCGCGGTTAACGCTCAATCATTAAATCACTGTTGTTCCAATTGCGTGCTAAATGAAGTGTCAGCAAAGTTCTGAATAAAAGTCATTAAAAGATACTCCACTTAAAAACAGAGCAGACAGAAAACCGTCTGCCTAGAAGCCATTTTTTATTCTGCTAGGATTACAAGTTTAAGGATAATCGTGCTGCCATCTACTGGCAAAGAGAAACGTTAAAACCTAAAAATTGAACATTTCCCCTTTACAATAACAATTTGTTAATTATAATGTTTGTAGTAATGGAAAAATATTAAATTTTGCAATAGAATGATTCTTTCATGATAAAACCTGCATTATAAGGCATGTAAAAGCTCAGCAGCTATACCAAGAACTCTGCGACTCCACCATTTTATCAGTCTCCAAATTAATTAAGAATGCGAAGAAATAATTGCCGTCTACGTGTGAGAAATAAAAAATATCTTTGTAATTTGCAAGCTTTAATTTAGATTTTTAAAACACAAAAATTTTAAACCGACAGCTTTACACTAGTACTTGATATCTAAACATTAGGATCAATAGAGGTGTCATTTTCAACGATGTCTCTTGGGATGAAATTTTAACTCATTGAACAATAAAATTTCCTTTTACATATGACACTTTTATTATAGAAACAAATATCAAATCCCAGTTCTTTTGAACGCTCTTTAGCATTATTTGTTACAGCGTTTCACAATGTTACAAGTTATGCTACTGTAATGCTAAGAGACTGTGGTTTAGAAAACGATTTTTAAATTTATCAAATGAAGATGATTTATTCCATTTATTGTTTTAAATTCAAGTTTATATAATGTTTTTTTGTTAAAAAATTATCGTTTTCTTTTGCGAATTTTTCTACCTTTAAAATATGTATTTTTAAATAACTTTGCGATAAATAATAATTTTTAGGACATTAAGATAGCTTCAGTATTAAGAACGAAGGCAGTCTCAATAGCTGAGATTTAGCAATGGTAAAACAGGATAAATTATAGAAATGGCAGAAAAAAAATGTTAAATTGAAACTATCGAAAAATGTCTCTGTACAATCTAAATTTGATTTTTTAGTTCATAAAATTAAGCAAAGTTACTGAATTGAATAATAGAATTGATACCACAAAAAATTGAAACTAATACATAATACTTTAAAGGTCCTTTGTTCAGTAGGTAATTAACTTTATATAAATGAAAGTCAATGTCGTTAAGTATACAGTTTGTTCCATATCTTTTGTTAATATAAGTACACATAATCTTTGAGCCACCTTTTAATCCTAAGTTGAAGCAACAGATGACGTCGCTAAATTCAAAATAAAAGGACGAAGCAAATGATGGCAACGGCAACGTCGTGGTGTTTTGGAGTTCTGGCAACGTAATCACGAGCGCCTCCAAATCATAATTTGGAATAACTATTAATTATTAGTAAGTCTATGGGAAAGATTAAAATTAATTGGGCTAGTTTGAACGAGATCTAATGTCATGAAATTTGGCATTTCTATTTATTTATTTAATGTGATCAAATTAATAATAAAAACAATATTTTAATTATTTATGGGGGGTGGAGAAATTTAATGGAATTAAGTTGTTCGTACTTCTCCATTGAGTACTGGTTTATTTAAATATTTTACTTATTTATTTTTAGAAACTTCAAAGAAAAAAATATTCGCATCGTGGCTTTTTAGAATCGAAACAGAAATAATTCTGAAAAAATTTAATCCCCCAGATTGGCAACGGTGCGATTGATTCTCTGCCTTTTTACAGACTGGAAATTAATGGAGACATTGTATGTTGAAGTTCTTGGTCTTTTCCTAGAGCTTGGTACAGGTGGATCATACATTGGTCTTTGTAGCAATACGTTGCGAATCTGGGGTATCTTTTCGAAGAACTTAATTGTTGCTCTTTTGATAAATTCCGAAACAGGTTCAGTTGGGAGGTCATTTTGAGGTATTTTCCTTCTATTGTACCAGGAGGCATCAACAATCTTCCTCAGATGATTGTTCGGAAAACCTTGGAACTTCTTAATGTTAAGGGCAGAAGTGACTCACCATATTTGGGAATCATACATCGTGCCAGGTTTCATAATTGATTTATAGAGAAGAAGAAGAAATTACTCCGTGAAGTTATAGATAGGGATGACGAATATTTTACGAGCGGTTATTACGTAACCAATATCAAAAAGTCACAAATACAAGTGATCAATACTTTTCAAAGAGGGATGTGATTCAAATCCTTGATACAATCTTACTGGTGATATTTCGATTACAGGTTTTGGATCACGATAGAAACTAACAATCGATACGATATCACTGAAGTTTACCGGAGCGGTGACTTCACTGGAAAGGAACAATCGATACGATCTGTCCAATGGAAGCTCTCGAACCTAACAGAAAAGGAAAAATCTGTGAACGGATTGAAAAGTGAACGGACCGGTTATTGGAATCATCGTATCACTGAATTGCATATCAGGAGCTGTGATTTCACTGGAAAGTGTGAAATCGCCACTCCTCTTCATGAGAGTAACCGGTCTTACTAGTATTCGTATGTCTGGATGCACTGTTCCATACAAATCGTTCTTAATTGCTTGTGATTTGACTTTGCATATATTCTATTTACTGCTGGCGCCATCTATTCGTAGAATATAGAACTAATGTAAACAATTTAAAGAAATGACATTTATATTTAATTCAAATTTTTCAGAAAATGGTTTACTCCAATATAGAAATTAAATAAATAGTTTTGAAAAAAATCAAATTTAAGAAGTAAGCTGAAATAGATCAATGAATTCAATCACACGTTACTTAAATTAGTAAATTAAGTATTAATTACAATGAATAAACTTTATATTTAATATTAAATAATAATTTTAAATTAATAATATGATTGAAATAACAGATATTTGGAACAAATATTTAAAAATAACAATAGCAAAATTATTTTTTATTCAAAAAATCTTGGATTATGTATCTCTAGTTATAGATAGCTTACTTCATGGAGTAATTAAGCTGTTTATTTTAACACTCGTTATCATAGCTTTGGCGAGGGCCTCTTTAAAATGACTATTAAAGGATAATTTTGACCCTAACCCTAGGTATTTGTTTACCTAATGCATGGGTTGGACTGAAAATTTGAACCGGATTAAGATCGGGCATTTTTTTATTTTTAATGAAAAAAGAAACATGCACATTTATTTGGTTATTTATTTTTATTATCGAGCCGAGGAGACAGCGCTGTAAAAGGGTTACGTATTGTTTTAAATTTTTTACGACTGTTTTCGGATCTTTATGTTGAGTTAGAATAACGTCTGCAAAAATAGCTAAATGACAATTATTTACATTTGGAATACCGTTGACATAAATATTGAACAACATTAAGCGGCGTTCCCACGACCGGAGAATTTTCAGATGGGCCACGCGTTCCCCTTTCCACCCCTCTTGCGGTTTTCTGGGGTGCTTTGATGTTTGTCCAGTTTATCGACAATTTGTCGGTAAACTAGACAGGCATCAAAGCACCCCAGAAAACCGCAAGAGGGGTCGAAAGGGGAAAGGAAAGTGGTCCGTCTGAAGATTTCGTGAGACAGCCGCTTTAGAAAGAGCAAACTTACTTGTGCGCAGACACTACGAATTGGTCTGAGTGATTAAAATTACGTTGTTTATGTACCCTGAAGTTACGAGAAGATAAGTATGTGAATAAAATTATTATCAATTGCCACGAAATAGCAAATCGCAAGAGTTAGTATAAAAGGGCTTCGTGTCAAATTTCATCAAAACCTTCGGCCATGTCCAGAAAAAGTACACCTGTGGTTTCGGACTACACAACTGCAGCTGACTTGTTTGTGCTGAAGGTATAATATTGGTTGTTAGAGCTTCCGAGAAAGAGACACCTGGTTTGGGCATTCTGTCCATTACAATTTTCCTAGCTTCGGGAAAAGATATGTTTTTTGTAATTTTTATTGTTTGTATTTCTTTTTCTATTTTAAATTTTGGACATGATCTGAAATAAGATGGATGTTCGCCATTGCAGTTTGAGCATTTCGGCGTTAGAGCAGAGCAGTTATCACTTTTATGATCTGGGAGAGAGCAACGGGCACAAATTTCTCTGGTCCCTTTGCAAGCTGTTATTGTGTGTCCGAATTTCTGGCATTTGAAGTCAAGTCAGCAAAATTCTCAAACTAATGCAACTGCTATAGGCACTCCCCTAATGAACATAACCCAAACCGCTAATAACGATATGGTAACCATAAAACGAAGTGACTGGTTAGCTCTGCTCGAAATAAAAAAAGCATTTGAGAAAGCTTCATCATCTGCTCCCACTTGTCAAACCATTTCAAACCAGCCTGTTAGGCAAATAGATCAACGACCTTCTACCTCTACCTCAGTTGGCAATAATGACCCTCAAAATACTGCAATAGCACCTCCTGAGACAACTTCATTAAATATGGAAATAACGTCACTACAAATTGCATCTATTCCGAAAACATCTTCATTCTCGGAGAAGGATTCAACTGTGAAATCTCGTGTCAAAAACGCTCGTGATTCTAGAAAGCACGAGAAAGATAGTGATCTGGCTCCAAAACTTAAAGAAAAACACTCAGCTAAACGTGCGCGAGCTCTTGCCGCAAAGAGAGGACAAGATATTTCTAGCCCTTCTCGAAGCGGTCCCCTGACAAAAGAAGACTTTTTAAAAATTCCTCCTGATAAAACAGACGGAAAAACTAACAGTGTCAAAGATGATACTGATGCCCTGCTTAAAGTCCATCCATCTGATGATGATATGTCCGTTAGCGACGCTGAAGATAAAGATTTATCTTCCTAGTTTTTTTTTTTTTTTTTTTTTTTTTCCTTTAGGCGGCTTTCCTTTTTCTTTTCCTTCAGTGCTTGTCGTCATGGCCACTCTTATTTCCTGGAATTGTCGTGGTTTCCTAAATAAATCATCAGAACTTAAAGATCTCATCAACAAACATAATCCCGCCTGTATTGCTCTCCAAGAAACATACCTCAAGACGGATAAACACAATATCCGATATTATAAAATGTTCTCCAAACATTATATTCATAATCGAACTTCAGGTGGCGTTGCTATCCTTGCAGCTGACCACGTTCCCTCAATGCCTATTAACCTGAACACAAATCTGCAAGCTGTTGCTATTCAAATCCAGATGCATTCTCTGATTACTGTTTGCAGCCTTTACTTACCTCCAAATGAACGTGTTATTCAATCTGAACTCAATAATCTTATTTCACAGCTTCCGTCACCATTCATAATTTTGGGCGATTTCAATGGCCATAGTCCTTTTTGGGGTAGTCCCGATTCCAATCCCCGTGGTTTGCAAATTGAGCAACTACTTACAGACCACAATTTATGCCTATTAAATTCAGATGAAAAGACTCATTTTCATCTCCCTACAAGAACCTTTCATTCAGTTGATTTAGCAGTTTGCTCTCCATCTCTTTTGCCATTCTTTAATTTAACAGTTGATAATGACTTGTATAATAGAGACCATTTCCCTCTGATTGCCTCAGACAATAGGTGCAACCCGAACAATCACTCCCATCCATCCAAATACATCCTAAATGCAGCAAATTGGCAAAAATTCACCATTTTAGCTAATATACAACCCGATATAATCCAATCCTCCACCATAGATGATGCACTAGATTATATAGTTGATGTTATAATTGAGGCAGCAAATAATTCAATCCCGAAATCATCCGGTAAACGAAAAAAGCAAAACAAACCTTGGTGGGACGACGAATGCAAACAAGCATACAAAGCACAACGGAAAGCATGGGGCATCTTCCGAAGATATCCAACAGCGTCGAACTTTATTTATTTTAAAAAGACTAGAGCAGTTTCGAGGAGAATACAACGTCGAAAACGAAGGCTTTCATGGCAAAAGTTTGTATCCAGTATCAGCTCTAAGATTTCAAGCCATGAGCTATGGAAAAAGGTAAAGAGGGCATCGGGTATTTCTACATCAAGCTACACTTCTTTTTTAATTCATAATGGAGTAACATTATCATCCACTAAAGACATAGCAAATTCTATTGCTTCGACCTTGGCACTTACATCTAGCAGCCAGAATTATCCTCTTCCAATTTTAAATTATAAAAGAAAAGCTGAAGATCAAAAACTAAAATTTTATTCTCGAGCTGATTTACCCTACAATTGCAATTTTACTTTCTCCGAATTTCAGTCATGTCTCGCCAGTGCCCGTGACTCTTCACCGGGGCCCGACAATATTAACTATTCCATGATTAAAAATTTGACAGTCGAATCCCAAAAAGCTTTACTGTTATTGTACAACCGTATTTGGAATGAGCAGTACTTCCCTACTCTCTGGCAGCAAGCTATAGTAATCCCGATATTAAAACCTGGAAAAGATCCTAAAAACCCAGAAAATTACCGTCCAATTGCTTTAACATGTTGTATGTGTAAGCTCTTAGAAAAAATGATTAATCGAAGACTCGTTTACCATTTGGAGACTAATCATTTCCTTCATCCTCATCAAAGTGGTTTTAGGAAATCTCGGTGTACTCTTGATAACCTACTCGCATTAGAAACCGATATTCGTCTGGCCTTTTTACAAAGGAAACATCTGGTTGCGATATTTTTTGACATTGAAAAAGCGTATGATCGGACTTGGAGATTCGGTATTTTAAAGGATTTACATGACCACGGATTAAGGGGCAACTTACCCATTTTTATTCAAAATTTTTTAAAATTGAGGAAGTTTCGTGTTAAAGTAGAATCTGAATACTCTGATTATTTTATTCAGGAAGAGGGAGTTCCTCAAGGTAGTATTTTAAGTGTGACTCTTTTTATTTTAAAAATTAATAATATTTTAAAACAACTTCCCCCTTCTGTGAAAGGTTACTTATATGTTGACGACCTGTACATCTCCTGTACAGGGATGCACATGAATTTTATAGAGAGACAGTTGCAGACTGCTGTAAATAATATAACACAATGGTGCAATGCCAATATTTTTACCATTTCGGCTTCAAAAACTACTGGTATCCACTTTTGTCGAAAAAGAAATCTACACATGGATCCTGAAATAAAACTAAATGAAATAATTATACCATTCAAAAATGAAGTTAAATTTCTAGGTATTACCTTTGATAAGAAGCTTACTTTTCTCCCTCACGTAAAAATATTGCGTAAAAAATGTGAAAAAGCATTAAACATAATAAAAGTTTTGTCAACTACGGCTTGGGGAGCAGATCGACCATCCATGCTTAAAATATACAAAGCTCTCGTTCTATCCAAGCTCGATTATGGTTGTGTTATTTACGGGTCAGCCAGAAAAACAGTTCTACAGAAATTGGACCCTGTTCACCATAATGCTCTGAGACTATGTTCAGGAGCCTTTAGGACCTCTCCAGTTCAGAGCCTATATGTTGATTGCTTTGAGACTTCCCTTGCATTTAGGCGAGAAATACTATCTCTGCACTATTATTTTAGAACTAAATCAAATACACAACATCTTTTTCATAATTTTAAACTCCGGCCATTCTTAACTCGAATACAAGAAGCACGAAAATTTTTTATACCTGTATATTTTACTAGAATTCATAATATTCTCAAGGACCTAAATCTACTTCACCTGCAGGCAACACCCCAACTGGACAACATTTTTCCTCCATGGGCAATTCCCAATATACAATACTTAAATCCATTTGAAGGGTTTACCAAATCTGACACTTCAGATTCTATTTATAGAAAAATTTTTAAGGAACATAGGCATCACTATAATGATTATATTGCAATATACACAGATGGATCAAAAACATGTGATAGTGTCTCATTTGCTGTGGTTTTCCAAAACGCAGTCTTTTCGTTTAAAATCAATGCTTCTTGTTCAGTTTTCACAGCAGAGATAAGTGCTGTTCTTTTTGCCCTAGAAAAAATATCCGACAGTCTGCAAGATAAATATATAATTTACACCGATTCATTAAGTGTTTTACAGTCTCTAAAACCATCTCATTATCATTCAAAAAATCATCCTTTGGTCTTAAAGATTTTAAACCTATTTAATAGACTTTCCTCTCGTGGATTTACTATTTTATTATGTTGGGTGCCTTCTCATGTAGGTATTGGGGGCAACGAGAAGGCGGACAGTGCCGCCAAATCGGCTACTTCTACAGCAAATATTAGTATCCCTGTGAGTGATTTAAAAAAACACATAACTTTGCTCTACCTCTCAAAATGGCAGACTCAATGGGATCTGTTAACTGAAAACAAACTTCATAGTGTTAAACCTCGTGTTGAACATTGGCCATGCCTTCCAAATAGAAAAGCAGACACTATCTTAACCCGTTTGCGGATAGGTCATACCAGATTCACCCATCGCCATCTACTTTTTGGAGAAGCGGCACCAATGTGCTCTCAATGCAATTGCACCATGTCTGTTTACCATATTCTCAGTGAATGTCCAAATTTTAGTACTCAACGTTTATATTATTTTAACAACTCCACACTTTCACATTTGCTTGATAGAATACCACATGCCAATCTTTTTGCTTTTTTGAAATCAGTAGGTTTTTACCCCCATATTTAAGTAATCTTCATCTTTTTCATTCTTTTTTTTTTTTTTTTTTTTTTTTTTTTTTTTTTACATTGCTTTTTAAAGTTGAAATTATATTTTAAATCCTAAAATAAATACAGTTTGGCGCAGCTTAGTCAATACCATGGCTCTTGTGCCAATAAAATCCAAAAAAATCCAAAAATCCAAAACACAACTGCAGCTGCTTTATATTGCTACTGTTACGAATCTGTGAGGCGGCTTTCCAGCATAGTTGGTTCCATGGGAGGTCCCAGAGCTTGGCGACAAACTTGGCGACCATTTGGTGACGAATTTGGCGACTTTGGCGCCAAAATAGATTATACCCGAAACCTCGAGAATTTTCCCGTTCCGTCCAGTAGGAACCGAGTTACGCCTCGATCGTTCCTGATTGGTTGAGAGGCTTCTAGCCCCGCCCCCTAAGACCTATAAAAGGAGCTGCAGCTGCCGGGGGAGTCGACGGTGAATTGAGTCGTGGACCAGTGGATTCGAAGAGTAGTCGGAATCGACGGTAAAGAACTTGCCTTCCAGAGATGAGCGGAGCAGCTACGGAGCAGCTAAGCTGTGCGTTACTGTCTGTCTGTTTTGTTATATGCTGCTGTGGTTGCTGCACGTCTCGGCTGAAGATAATCGTCTTCTGTGCTGTCCTGTGTGTCTTCGTGTAAATAAACGTCGTTGTTTTATTTTCTACTGCTGATTGAGCGTTCTTCACACCATATAACATCCACTATCCAAACGAACCCCGGAAATTTCGCAACACTACTAAAGAAATTTAATTTTAAATTGTGTGCGCTCTTTCAATTTTTAAATCCAGGTGAAATCAAAATGAATATCTTTTTGTTAACGTGGAAATAAAAAAAAAGAACTATATTGAGAAAATTACGTATATCATAATACACACATTTGAATGTAAAATTTATAGCCAGTTAGTCTTTACAATTATAATAATAGTCTTTAGTTGAATTAATGTCCCGAGTCGATGCCATATAAAGGATTTTTTCGTAATGATTTCGTATTTTTTTTAATCTTGATGACAAGGGCGACACCTAGGACACATTCGTTTTGAAATTTTCGTCCCATAATAGATTTAAATTTTGGGAAAAACATTTGCTGAAAGTTACATTTTTTTAAGAATGTAAAACGCATTGCTCGGCAATTCGAAAAAAAAAAAAAAAAAAATCAGTCCTTTATTTTAAGTTACCTAATTTTCTTTCCTAATCTTATGTCGTCGATTGTTATTGATTATTTTGTTATAATGCCATTGATTTTAACTTTTTTTAAATAAATATATTATACACAAAATAAATTAATAATTTATAAAATATGAAAAGGATATAAGTGATATCTTTAATTAGGACGCATTTTTATATTTTTACAGTCAAACTATCTACAAGCTCATTACATGTCTAAAAGATTATTTATACAAGGTATACCAAACTTTATTAATACAAAGAATTAAACTTTATTGGTTTAATTGCATGTTAAATCATATACAAAAGAATAAAAAAGGAAGAAATGTTAGCCATTTCCATTCTATGGAAATGGCTAACATTTATTTCAACTTTTAACTGAATTAATTGATAAATAATCTTATTTTCGCGCACAAATTAATTATTGTTTCTTCCTTCGTTTCGCACGATTCTTGATGTTTTCAGCATCCCTTTAAAAAAATTATTTATAAAATGTGTTTTAAAAAATATGTGTGTTTAAAATTTAAAACGAAATAAATAAAATTTAGATATACGTACGAAAAATCGTTTGCGAAATTATTATTAAAAAGCATGAAAATTAAGAAATAAAATCTGAAAAAGAAACACTGAAGAATCGTTTGTATTTAACGAACTTTTTTTAACTTTTAACACGTTTTCTATGAATATCTTTAAGAGATATTTTGGAGTATAATATGCAGGCAAAAGCATCTTTATAGATGCATTTGAAATATGGTTTTTTTTTGTTGTTGTTTTTTTTGTTTGTTTGTTTTTACTATTTTTAAACTATTTACATTTATATTATTACTAAGTTATGTATATTTAATTTCAGCAGACAATTTCAAAGCTTTTCAGAAATGTTCGGAGATATTTTATATAGCTATTGGGATACTATTTATGAATTTTTTTGGATCAAATCCACTCAAGTTGTGGATTTGGGATACATATCAGATTTAACTGTTTCTTCTTCTTTTTTATTCTGTAATGTGCTGAAATAATTTCAAATATTTTATTTTCGTTTAGGAAAACGCGTCATTTGTTATTTGCAACAACATTTATTATAATGAGAGAACATGATGTTGTTTTGGTTAGGAGATTTTGAAGCTCGAAATCACATAGGCAATGAATAAGTGGAGCTCGAAATCGCATAAGCAATGAATAAAGCATAAATGGCAATTTCCATCGTCATCTTTTAATCGCATATATTTTTTTACCTGCTTTTACCAGTATTGCATTATTATTATGTATGCTTCTTTGAAAGCAGATGCGTTTTTAAAAGGTTGAGCTGCTTTTACCAGTATTGCTTGATTATTACGTATGCTTCTTTGAAAGCAGATGTGTTTTTAAAAGGTTGACATAGAACTGTGACATCATAGTTGTTATTTCGTCTCAAAATCGGTCGAACTTCAAAACTTTGTTTGCCAGCTAGAAAAACTGAAAATGAAAGTTTAAAAAAATTATATATATATATATATATATATATATATATAGAGAGAGAGAGAGAGAGAGAGAGAGAGAGAGGCCGATAGAGGAGTCTCGTGATTGTTTCAGACCGGTTTAAACTGGTTAATGACTTAAATTAATTAAGACAACTAACGACTTAAAAAATAATAATGTTCTCACATGATAACTTGAAAATTTGCGATCGTAGATTTCATTTTAATTTATATTAGAATTTACTTTCTGTACTAAATATTCATGTAAAAATTATTTAATATGATTTTGGACTCGTATCAAACCATACTGTGCCTTTATATTGATTATTTAAGGTATCCAACTAAGTTCGGAGACGATTTTTTGAAAAAAAATAATACATAAAAAAATTTTTATTGTACCAGATTTCTAAAACATACTTGAAAGGTCACTATTATAAAAAAAAATACTCTCATTATCCTTAGTTCTTGAAAAAAAGAACTGCTTATTTAACGGAAATGTAGCAACATTTCCAATGCTAGGAAATACAGTAATAAAAAATAAAAAATAATGGAAATATTTTCAACAATTATATTTATAATTTATCAGTTTTAAAAAATAATGGAAATATTTAATTTTTATTTCACCTATATATAGCTCAAACTACATAAAATGTAACAGACAGCAAGATAAAAATTGTTTTAATAAATAAAAATTTTACGAGCATTTGGAGTTAATGATTTTTTGTCAAAATTTGTCTATGTTTTGATCTTAAAGTGTCTGTAAAACATGTCTAAATGAAGTTGTTTTAAAGTTCGCTGTCTATTACACCCTCAAAGGTTTGGGATATATGCATACCAAATTTCATGATATTTTATTGAATTGATTTTGAAATATCATGTTTTCTTTGAATCGATCACAGTAAAATATTAACATTCAGAAAATGCGTTTATATATTGTACTTGTAAATTAGTTCATCCAAATGGGCTGGAAACAAATGCAGTTTCCACCCTTTTTTAACAGAAACGCCAAAAATAAGCAATCTATGTCTTGGAGAGTTAATATAAACATATCAAATATTATTTTAGAGAATTTTAAGGTAAAAAGTAAAATAATTTACTGTTAAAAATAACGCTGCTTCCGATTTCATTTGTTATGTATTATTGAAATTACTGTATCTATAGTTATATCTTACATATATTAAAAACAAAATCTGTTTTAGAGTCTACGAAGTTTGGACATTATTTTCAGATCATAAAAAGAAATTCTAAATTTTTTCCGGAAAAAGCATTTTTACAATCTAGTCGGATACCTTAACATTGTTATATTGCATTGTTACAAATCTGAATAGTGTCATCGTGGAAAAAACCGGTAAAACCGTTGTAAGATCTGTCCTGTGCATGCTGAGCTTGGCGAGTTTGGCGACTAAATGGATCGTACTGGAAAGTTCGAGAAGTTTCACGATCCATCCAGTAGGAACCGAGATACACCCAGAGACGTCCTGATTGGTCTGGAATATTCTAGCTCCGTCTGCCGGAGCCATATAAAAAGACAGGTACTCTGAAGCTGCGAAGAAGTCGTGTGTATCGTCAGAAGTTGTGTATATCGTCAGAAGTGATGTGTAAGAGGAGTCGGAGTAGCCGACACGTAGAGAAACTGGAGGATTAGACAGCAAGAAAGCTGCTGAACTATAGCTATTAAATGCGTTACGTTTTTATGATTAATCGACGGTATTTTGTTGTAGAAAAATTTTTGTAACAGTATTCGCTCTTTATTTATTATTGTGATGTAGGATTCACTCAACTGCTAGTTAATTTGCCATACATTCAATAATTTGATGTCAGGTTCACTCATTATGTCTTATTCCGAATAAGGCATAATGAGTTAATAATGAGTTATGATATGATCTCGTGTTTCTTTTTGTGATCGAGGTTCAACCGTAAATTGGTGACACAATTGTTACCGAAAAAATATTTCAAGATATCTTTAAATTGTTTATTTAACTAAAAAGCTATAACCTTAAAGTACGTCCCAAAATAGCCCTAGTGGTGCTTTAAAACAGGACGCTCATGTAACTAAACTAAGAATCTGCAATCATCAGCCGCCTTAGACGACCAGTCGGTTAGTTGAGAATATTGATTGTGTTTTCTGCCAATTGAATCTCTTTTATGCACCTTAACTTTTTTAGGCACACGATTTAAAAAAAAATAATGAAATACACAATTGCGCCAAATTTCTTTATTAACCCTTTCGTGACGGGCTGTCATATATGCATCATCGAGTTAAAATGTCTATAGATAAAATAGTGTCTTGTTGTCGGATTTAAAATATTTCGCTCCGCACCTTTAGTTAATGATATACAAATGATTATAACGACATGACAAAAAAAATTTTTAACAAGAGAATAATGACTTTTAATGTCTTAAACTGTCCTTGGAAAGACTGTAAGATTTCCTCAACTAATTTAAAGAAGGAAGATACTGAGTAGATAATAAAAGAATTGAGAAAGAAGTAAGGGAAAAAAAGCATCTGGATGAATGAAAAATCATGACTAATTTGTGACGTAATCATACATTTTCTTATTAGGTTATCGCTTTCAAATAAGGTATGAAAAGAGAAATCGTCGTAATCGGGAAAAAAAAATCAACTATACGATTCCGATGAATATCCTAGTTCAAACTATCCTGAATTAAATTAAAGCCCCCGTGGCTTGGTGGTAAAGTCTTGGCTTTAGAACCGAAGGGTTGCTATTGTAGGTTCGAGACCTGTTATCACCGAAGAACCAACGTGTAAGTGGGTCTGGTGCGCATTAAATCTGTCAAAGTCAAACGTCCTCCCGCTGGTAGCTTCTAGATGGTGTGTCATTACAGGTGTCATCCTCGTCATCTGACAGCAGTTCAAAACGACGAGGTCCGTCCCAAAATAGCCCTAGTGTTGCTTAAAAAACGAGATATTAATTAAACTAAATTAAACCTGAATCAGTTGCAATCATTCATATTTACCTCTCTACGAAATAATTCAAAAATACAAATGGCACGTATTTTTTACTATCAGTAAAGTGTTAATCACTACATAGATATACGCTAGCTGATCGGATCCGAAAGGAACCTTCTATAAAATGTTTTTTAAATTTATTTTATGGTGATAATTTCTTTTCCCCTCCAAAATTCTCCGAATGAAATCCATGGACATTTTTATTAAAGAACATTTTTATTTTTTCCCTTCGTTAAACTGTATTGCAGACTAGCTTTTTTTATGTAGATGTTTTATACCTTTTCTGTTTCGACTTTATTGTATGATACATATAATTCGTGCATGTGTATATGCATGCAATCCCCGACCAAGCCAGAGACCATGCGGGAAACTTGATGAAGCTGCCGAAGAGCAACCCCACTTATCACGAAGGAACAAACGACACTTGATGGCATTGGACACTTGCAAACAACAAAAAACCCTCCAGAGAGAGCGCATATTGGTGTAGAAAAAAAAAGAATAGAGAAAAAAAACTTTACATTTTACATTACATATTAAATTGTAAAACATTAAAAATGCATAAAATACAATAAATGTACGTTAACTTTGTATATTAAGAGAGAACTAAAGACAAGAACCTTGACAGAATGTCCTTAATAGAAGATTTAATGACTGGAATTTTTATGAGTTCTTCGACGTGAAGAGACATCCAATATCTTGGTCATCTGAGTCGATGTTCTCGCTATAGTGCGCAGGCTTCGATCACGTGATTTACAGAACACGGTGCCTTCGGTGCCACACTGACAAATTTGTCAAAGAAACTTTGTCACGAACTTTTGTCAAAGAAACGGCTTTGATGTGCAAAAAGATACACCATGTCCAATGTATACTTGGTTGAGATAAAAAAAATTACCCTCAATTCGGTGTTTGTGTATTTATTACAAGTGTTTATAAATTTACATGAACATTTATTAACAAGTTTTGTTTATTACTGATCGCTTTTGGCGACCAGCTAAGTACGCCGGGATTAATAATGGTCAAAATTTTCAACGAAATATTTTGTGTAATTTGGCCTCGAGGATATTGTCACGTAGGTTCTTTAGTGTGGAACTCAATGACACGCACAAGAAGTAAAGCCCACGTCTCCTTTAAATACAGATGGATTTCTGTATTGTGGCTGTGCTGGAGTCAGGATGACCGGAATAGTTTCCGGTTCCACAGCAGTATTTTCCTTGTCTTTCTGTTTGGTGGATTATAAAGTCCAAATTCTGGGTCAAGACCTTTAAGGCGATCGCTTCTTCGTAAATCCCTTTCTACGCTGACTGAAATCGTATCCGGCACCTCCACCAAAGAATGTCACGTAGATACTTTAGTGTGGAACTCAATGACACGCACAAGAAGTAAAGCCCACGTCTCCTTTAAATACAGATGGATTTCTGTATTGTGGCTGTGCTGGAGTCAGGATGACCGGAATAGTTTCCGGTTCCACAGGTATTTTCCTTGACTTTCTGTTTGGTGGATTATAAAGTCCAAATTCTGGGTCAAGACCTTTAAGGCGATCGCTTCTTCGTAAATCCCTTTCTACGCTGACTGAAATCGTATCCGGCACCTCCACCAAAGAATGTCACGTAGATACTTTAGTGTGGAACTCAATGACACGCACAAGAAGTAAAGCCCACGTCTCCTTTAAATACAGATGGATTTCTGTATTGTGGCTGTGCTGGAGTCAGGATGACCGGAATAGTTTCCGGTTCCACAGGTATTTTCCTTGTCTTTCTGTTTGGTGGATTATAAAGTCCAAATTCTGGGTCAAGACCTTTAAGGTGATCGCTTCTTCGTAAATCCCTTTCTACGCTGACTGAAATCGTATCCGGCACCTCCACCAAAGAATGTCACGTACATACTTTAGTGTGGAACTCAATAACACGCACAAGAAGTAGAGCTAAACCAATTTATTAACTCAACTCTGAACTGAGAACACAGTGACTGACAGATCTTCTGCTTTTATACTAGCAGGGAAAGTTCCAGAATACTTTTCTGGAGACAGTAAGAAAAGTCCAGAATACTTGTCTGGTAAACTAAGGACATGTCCAGAATCTTCTGGAACATGAAATAAAGGAAAACATAAAATCAAGGAATTAAACATTGACACAGACTGTGAATCGCATGGTCTCTATCCATATATTTATATCTCTCTTTTATCCATATATATTTATATATATAATTATATCACATGAAAGAACAAGAGTGTCTAAATATACTTTAAAAAATTTTCACCATTGTTGGTTTTGAAGCTAAATCTTATTATTAGTACAAAAAAATTTCAAGAATTTTATTAAAGTCCTGCCTTATAATAAAAACTATTCAAAATAGACAAATCACTCAGATCTGAATACGGAGATCCATGAAAATCGTGGGTTCGATTTTCTAATGATTACAATGCTTCTTTTTATAACTTTTTATATCAGAAAGTAATAATACTTCTTTATTTCATAAAAATAAATTGTGAGAAGTGAAACTGAATATAGCAAAAGAAGAAAATGATTATTATCAAGAAAAATGGAATTCAAATTCTTTCCGAAGTTATGATTTTTGTGCTACATAGGTAAATGCAAGAGTAATTCGGTTATGTATCCTTTCCATATAAGTCAAAATAAATAATTATTTTCTCCCGAAAAATCTGATATCAGCGAATTCAATTATTTTCAATATTTTTGACATGCCAAATCATATCAGTGTTGAATTATCACTTGAACTCCTCTTTAGGTACGTTCCTGCTGATGACATTTTTGCATTGGACTGTTGGATTGTGTTATACTGTGATTGATTTTACGGCAAACCAGCATTTCTTATTAAATATAAAAGCCAAGACCCGCCAGCACAACAGGTAACGCTCTGTGCAGTATGGTTTAGTTTAGTTATATTAACATTCCGTTTTGAAGCAACACTATTTGGGGACGGCTATTTTGGCAACACTATTTTGGGACGGACCTTGTAATTTTGAACCCCGGTCAGATGACGAGGAGGACACCTGAGCTGGGACTCCCCTATCCAAACTTCCACATTAGTGATAACGCTCTGGGTAATAATGTTAACTTGAAATAATATTTTTATTTATGCTTTCACATTTCGCATATGTTTTCAAACTTTCGGTTTAACTATATTTTATTATTGAGGCATGGATGGAGCCACCCATAGTTAGTATATTATTATTAAAATTATAATATTAAATAAATTTTATAACTTAAAACGGGTGTAAACCCCTAATTAGTTTTTCTTTTACTATATATTTTTGTGCAATTCTAAGAATAATTTAGTTTTAAGCAGTTTCGTGGCCGAAAACAGAGAAGACACTTTTGTAAAGTTGGCTTTCATTCCATCCCGGGAGGCATAATTTATGCACAAGCAAGATGCGACGAGGTATGTCCATTTACATCGCGACACAAGAGCGAAAAGAGAAAATAGTGTAAAAAGGGCAGAAATATTTATCCCCGGAGATTCTGATAGGGATTTCTTTACATGTGTCGATTTAGGAGAGGGGAATCTAGGAATCGTTTAAGCAAACATGATAGATTATAGATTTTTATCCCTTTACTCGGAGCGTGAGAACCGCTGATTTAAGACATTTTACAGAGCTTCTATTGGATTAATTAAATATAAAAAGGTGGAATTGGATCAGGAAATAAGATAACATTTTAAAATGAAGTTAAAATGGTCTACTTAAAATAGAAATTGGGAAATTAGTTAGGATTTAACAATATATATATATATATATATATATATATATATATATATATATATATATATATATATATATATATATATATATATATATATATAATTCTTTCCAATATGTAAAACAGCATTTAAGAACTCCACAAAATTCGGTATTTCATTATATCGTATCTATAAACCATTCAATATTTTTTTTAAAAATTACTGAATTTAAAATAAATAATTGTTATGATGTAAAAAAGTTTTTTAAAAATTATATTTGGCGTACTTTAAAATGATAACTATATGGTTGCTATGAAATAATTTTTCACTTGTGAACTATATTTTTAATCAAATGAAAATTGTTCCTATTTTTAATAAATTACTATACTATGAGCGTAACAAAAACTGTAAATACAAGTATATAAATGACTAAAAATAATTTTAAAAACTGGGAATTAAAATATTACCGGAATCAAAAAATAATAAGTTGATTTTAATTTCGTCTGTTTATTTTTTACAAGAGAAGAGAACGAAAAAATGAAAATATCTTGCTTTAATTCAATTACAGTTAAATGGTGCAGCACAAATATTAGAAATCTGGTTCGGTTAGAAGTAGGTCTAATCTGACATAGAATCTATGAAAGCTTCATAGATTCTATGTCATCAATGTAAAATTTGACATATAAATTCAAATGCTTTTTATTAGAAAGAACCGAAAATAAACAAATTTCTTTGTGCAGTTTTAAATTTCCATTTCTTTCTTAACGTTAACCAACTCAAATCTAATTAGCCGCCTTCAATGACCATTTGTCGCCCATGATCGTAGCAGCGTTAATATTGTCACGAAGATGCAAAGAATAACAAGCTTCAAAGTAACACGATATCAAGTTTATTAGCTTTAAGCAATTCGTAACATGCGGGCGAAGAATTGATTCCACTGCTTGTGGAATTCAGAATTTAAACTGTTACAAAATAATCTAGAATTATGAAGAAGCTTATATAAAGTTCAAGAAGCTCCTAGAACATTAACAATTGAATAATACGAAATTATAATTACACTTCAACCTTTAAATTAATACGACTTGGCTGGGGTTCGAACTCCCGACCTTGTGCTTTCCAAGCGCTTACTTTACCTCTGAGCAGTACTGACGATGTGCTAGTCTTCCTTTTGCGACAATATGTAATATGAGGTATCATATTAAGTACGATTTAGTATGAAGTAGCTAACACAACCTCTTGCACAACCCCTTTTTACAGGGGGGATACACACCTCACACACCTCACAGATTCACACACCTCACAGATAGAGCACAGAAGAATAGCAACCATGCCTGAATCGGGAACCCCTATGCCAGGACGCCGGCGGTGGATTAACGTTTTTATCTTATTGCAAAATTTTAAAATTGAAAAAGAAGGTACTAAGCGATTTTAAAAAAATTCTCTCTTTAAAATAATTATTAAATATATTGCTCAAAAACATTGTTCGATTTTTTTAAAAAAACAGCCAAGCTCAGCATCCAAAACAAAAACAAGAGAGGCGGAAACCAAAGACCATAATATTTGACGTACGCTCACGTGCGAAGGGGGCAAGGATGGGATTTTGAGCGCTACTCCCTCTCCTAATTCGGAACGGATGTTGATGCATTTGCTGATCTTGTTCAAATAGATGGACGGTTGTTCGGCACTGTTTTCTTTAACCTCGTCAGCAAAAGAAGTCCCGCTGACTCTCTCGACCTCACACCTTGGCAGACGGTAGTTTGTTTGCGTTTGCCTATCATAACAGCGGCAGGAAAAAGAAAAGGAGTTGATGGAAGACCTGAGATGCTGGATTTGAAGTTTTGTTGGACGGGATGTGCGATTTGGTGGCATAGGATTAAAACTTTAAAAAAAAAAGAATAACAATTCCTGTTGTTGTTTATTAATAGCACTAATAGCTGGTAATCTTTGTTTATAAAAGACTGTGTGTGTATGCATGTTTGTAGAAAACAGACAAATCTATCGAATTTACAGTCACCAAAGGCAAAATGGTGACTCAATGCACCTCGAAACTTGAATTAAAAAATTTTAGAGTAGAAAATTTGTTATTATTTTTTTTTTTCATTTTGGCTGCTTTTTCGCATGTGTTTGCCTGTTCTATTGCTTCTAATGATTATAAGGGGAAGAAGAAAAAAAAAACAAGCCATGCAACAAATTTGTCATTTTGAAAAATGTGTTTTGTTACTCTGATACAGTGTACAAATTTTTAAAATGTTTTGTTAGAAAAAAGTTTTTTAAAAAAATTATGATTCCAATTCTAGCGTCGGTTATTCTGTTACCATAAGCTTTTCCAAATTTTTCTAAAGATACTATTCTAATATTTTTCTCCAATTTATTATAAGATCAATCAAAGTAGTGTCTCCTTGATTTTCAATTAATTGCTTAAATGGCGAGTTATTTTCATCCGCGCCACCTAACGCTTTTAATACCAACTAATGACGAGATGTATTTGATACGAGATTGATGTAATGTACGAGATTTATCTATTTCATCATTGAATTGGTAATGAGACACATTTTAAAAAAATCAAGAACATTTTTCGTTATTTTTGCCATTTCACTGATTTTTTGCATGTGTTTTCCTGTACTATCACTTCTAATGATTATAAGGGTAAAAAGAAGAAAAATGAACACGCCATCGAAAAAATTCGTCACTTTACTTTGTTTTTGTATCTCTGATATAATTTACAAATTTTTAAAAGAATTTTTTTTAGAAAAGTTTTTTTTAAATTAAGAATTTAGATTCGAATTCTTAATTTCTTAACTCAACCAAAATAGC
Source organism: Argiope bruennichi (assembly GCF_947563725.1). Classification (NCBI taxonomy): domain Eukaryota; kingdom Metazoa; phylum Arthropoda; class Arachnida; order Araneae; family Araneidae; genus Argiope; species Argiope bruennichi. Next base: position 20,733,945 of record NC_079161.1, read on the forward strand.
GTTTTCTCGTTGATTTTTTAATTAATTGCTTAAATGGCGAATTCAAAGAAATCTATCTTCATCCGCGCTACGTAACGCATCTAATGCCAACTGACGACGATAAGCTCTATTTCATCATTGAATTGGCAGTGAGCCAAATTAAAAAAAAAAATCAAGAATTTTGAAATCAAGAGAAAAAAGAGGGAATTAATTAGGATTTTAGGGAAAGAAAAAGAAATCAAGAATTATGAAAGAGTGGAAAGAATTAAGAAATCATGAATTTTGAAAATTATTTTTATATAATTTAGATACTAATGGAATCTTTTGTAGCAAACTTTCCAATTTCATTTTCTTTTTCTGTCTCTCTCTTATAATTCATCATCGTTTTTGGTTATTTGTTTCGATTTTTATTTCCATTATTCATCAGATGATATCATTGCTAAAAAGAGGAATAAACGTCAAAAATTAACATTTGTTTTTTACTTTGTTTTGGCAGCTTTATTTTAAGTTTATTTCATTATATTCGTTCGTGAGATCTTATTTCCTATGCAACATACAGTTCTGATAAATGTGGTGGTTTAAATTGTAAACTACGTGATTTTAAAACAGTTTCATGTGTATTCTATCAAGGTAATTGGAATCATTTTAATTTCATTTATTTAAGATTTGTCGATTTAAAAAATTATTATGTATATTCTATATCTTTATATATATATATATATATATATATATATATATATATATATATATATATTATGGACTCAATTAATAATAAACTTAATATAATATTATTTCTTTGGAATTTCTGTTGCATTAAATATCAGGTATTTTTAGGTTTGTGGTCTTGATTTTTTTCATGCATATCCAGAACATTCTTAAAAGAATATTTAATCAGGTTTTGTGAGCAATTAAATTACATGTCACAGAGTTTCTTAAAATAGAATTGCAATTACATACGGACCTAAGACATGCACTTAATCTCTGAGAACAAGATTTTGGAAGCAAGAATCAAAACATCAATTAAAAAACTTGAATACCAGATTTTAAGGATATTTAAGATTTCAGAAAGTAATGGAAAGCATGGTAAAATTGAAAGAAACCAATGAAAAGTTTGTTTTGATGCGAAATGCTGCATTCCAATTTTTAGTTAGTAAAAGGTTCAGAATTGTTAACAAAGATTGAATTAAATACTGTAGTACAGAAAGTTTTCATATACTGTATATTTTCCAATAAGAATTAAAATAAAATCTCCAATCAAATGCTTATGTTAAGCTCTTTTTACAATTATTAGTAATTATATAAAACTATCTAATTTTATTATTAATTATTATAATTTGTAGTTATAATAATTAATAATAAAATTATTAATTAATTATTAATAGAGTAATTTTGTAATTAAATCCCTATTAGTAATTATTAATTTATTATTAATTATTAGTAATTTTATTATTATTAATATTAGTAATTAGTAATTATTATATTAGTAATTTATTATTATTCTGTTAGTAATTATTAGTAATTACTAATTATTACTAATAATTATTATTGGTAATTTTGTAATTATTCTATTAGTAATTTTGTATAAAAATCTTTTCAAGCATTTAAGACGATATTTGTTAAGACGAATCTGAAATTAACGAAGCTCCAAATATAAGAAAGAATCAGTGAATATTTACTGAAATTTATTCAACACAAAATTATTTCTTCTGGTAATATAATATTTATTAACTCTATATAAATGATATAAAGATATTAACTAGATTTAATTTTACTTAGATTTAATTAGATTACTTTTTTTTTACTGTGTATATAATCATCAAGGAGTGGAGCAAGTTTCCGATTACTTTTTCCCATTAAAATGGTCTCAGATTTGAATTAAATGTCGTCTGACGGTAATTTTATGCATTAACAAATATTTACATTAGAAATATCTAAATTCGAAGGGATTTTTTTTTTTTGAGATAACTATTGAAGATTCCAATTCATTCCGGAATTTCTTAAGCAGTTTACAAAATTATTAAAATATAGTTAGGAATATTGATGTTGTATAATAAACACTAACATTAATAATAATATTTTATTTCTCAACATTGTTATCAACATTCTTTCTCAGAATCCGATAGGTGGCGCCGTGTATTGTTTGATTTTAATTTAATGAAGAATTTCACTTAGTAGTCAGACCATACAGTTTTCCCGATTAAAAATGAAATTTTTGATATGTGATTATTGAAAGGGTGACGTTTCAGATACCTTATAGTAATTTCCAGGGTTTAAAGAGGGGTATTCCAGAAGTTGTTCTTCAAATGCTTGGAAATCCATTGATTGGAACAGCATTTCATTTGGACATAATAACTATCATCAATCGGCTTCTGAGAAATAAAACTATATCCGCCATGTTAGTGATATGTAATATCGAAGAAATCCAATTATTTTTAGTTATTTTTCAAATAATTTGTATTGTGTCCATGCATTCTCAGACACCCTGTATTTTTGTCAATATATATATATATATATATATATATATATATATATACAAAAGTATTAGAATCAAGTTAATAGGAAAATCAAAAAACCAAATAAAAATTAAATACTATGAAGTTCTTTTTTGGTTTTAGTTTGAATAGGTAATAAATTTTAGTTAGTTGCGATTTCGAAACTGTTTTGTTTCGTTTTCATTTTAGTTTCGTTTTCAAACTATTTCTTACTTTAGATTGTTTACTATGTATATATATATATTAATAGGCCCGACCTTGATGCTTAAATTAAAGGGGGGTGAATAGTAAAAAGGATAGTCATTGTTAAGGCATTTTTTCAATCCTTGATGTTTTTACTTCTTTTTCATAATTTCTTATTTCTTATTTAATAAAAAAATTTTTTAATTATATATTATTTCAATTTTTTCCCCAGCCGATATCTCTGTTCAAGAAATGCTAAGCATTTTATATCAAATAAATAATGAACATTGCTTCTTTTTTTGAATTTTCACATCATTTAGTTTCTTTAATATCACAACCAAATGGATGTAAGCATAAGGTGCAATAACAACAGAATCTGAAGACCTAATAATCACTTGCCAACAGCTCCAACTCGGAAGAATGATTAATCCATCCATTTGTCTGTCCTGTCTAGCAATTATAAAATTTTTCATTACTGAAGGGACTTTTAAAAACCCATTCATCTTTTAAACCAACTTGAAAGATAAGCGAACACTTAGCGAAAAAGAAGAGAACTAGATGTCTGCTTGTCATCTGTCACGGAAATTGGCTAATCCAAACATACTTACCAACACCCTGCAGCAAGGAGAAAGAAAATTCAGTTCTCTTCTTTCCGAAGTCAGTTGAAGATATATTAAATTTCGCTTGTGTTTGGACGCTCAATGCAAGCTTAGTAAAAACGTCAAATGTCACTCTGACTTTTTTTATATTATTATTACTGCAGAAGACTAGATTTTATTGATTAATGAAGGCTGAAATAATTATATATAAATGTTGCCATATTAATGTGTTAAAATGCTACAAGCACGTGCAGTACTAAAAACAAAGCAAATAAATGAAAAGAATATAAATTTTTTTTTAATATTATAAATTTATTTTGATATATAATATATAATTTATTTGAGTTCGAAAAATGATTCTTCTCGAATCATTTAACTCGTTCTTTATTTTAATTCTAATCACGGGCTCTTATTTTAACACATTTCAATACACGAGTGGAAACTAAAAATGTTTTATCTGCAAAAATTTCATTCTAAAGGTATAAAAGTTCTAATTTTCTTTTACACACCCTCTTATTTATTATCGGCTTTTCTCTTCGAACTGTGTCTCCCACTAATCCTGACTTGTAGAAAGTAAAAAAAAAAAAAAAAAAAAAAAAAAAACCGAACTCACACCGTCTTCCACTAGTCATGACTTGTAAAAAGAAATATTGATAATGGAAGAAAAACGAACTTACTCCGTCTCCCACTAATCATGACTTGTAGAAAGAAATATTGATAGTAGATAAAAAACGAACTCACTCCGTCTCTCACTAGTCATGACTTGTAAAAAGAAATATTGATAATGGAAGAAAAACGAACTTACTCCGTCTCCCACTAATCATGACTTGTAGAAAGAAATATTGATAGTAGATAAAAAACGAACTCACTCCGTCTCTCACTAGTCATGACTTGTAAAAAGAAATATTGATAATGGAAGAAAAACGAACTCTCTCCGTCTTCCACTAGTCATAACTTTTAGAAAGAAATATTGATAATAGATTAAAAAAAAAAACGAATTCACTCCATCCCCCATTAGTCATGACTTGTAAAAAGAAATATTGATAAATTGATAATGGAAAAAAAAACTCACTCCGTCTCCCGCTAGTCATGACTTGTAGTAAGAAATATTGATAATAGATAAAAATGAACTCACTCCGTGAGAACATGAAGAACAAAATATATTGTTAAAGAATTCTATACCTGCATCTTTTTAAATAAATGAAATGTTTTACACACACACACGCTGATGTGCGAAAGCACATATTTAATAAGTTATGAAATTCTTTACAAAATTTCTCTAAGAGTATTTAAAATTTTTGAATTCTATATAAATATAATCATAACTTAAACTTAACTTGATTTAAAACTGATACATTTTTATTATTGAGATTATTTGGTTTAATATTAAAGATTTAACACTATTTAAGTTTATAGAACAAAGGCATGGGAGTAGCGACTGACAATCATTGTGTAGTAGAGTTGATTTATTTTGATTTTAATATTCTGTAAATTATATTATCAGTTCTTAAGATAAGTGTGTTCTTAGCTGATATTTTTTGTTTTATTTTCGCATTGCCATGCTTTGTAAATTGTAAAAAGAAAAAAAAAGAAAAAAAAAATCGAATAAATTTTTGTGATGAATACAATTATTTCCGGTTCCAGTTTTTCGAGTAATTCTATTCCAAAATATGAAAACTAATGCTTAGCGAATCTTTCTTTAGAAATAACAAATAGTTTGAATAGCAAAAAAAAAAAAAAAAAAAAATAATAATAATAATAATAATAATAATTTATAACGAGACAAATAAATTTAATTCTGACACTTATTAAGGATTTACTGTTATTTGGATGTAAATGTAATGTACTTACTGTATGTAAATGTGTAGTGAAATTTTATAAGCCAGATAACAGCTCCTAGACAGAAGTGATCACTTTTGTCTAGTGGTCATGTTACTCGGCTACGAGCCCATAGGTTGAGAGTTCGGTACTCGCTATCGCCAGATCGCTACAAATGTATGTGTTATGACCTAAAATGTGGAATTTTTCTCTTTTAAACTATTTTCAACTTTTTTGTCTTGAATTTATAATTTATTATTATTATTAAGAAAAATCTCGCAACCATTTCCAAAACTAACTGCTAAGTGGCGCCCCTAATATAAAATTTGTTTTGATTAACCTTATCCTGAAATAAGTTACCAAATTTATTACCAGGTGACGCCACTAATATAAAATTCAGTTACTCAAGCGATTAAGTAAAAAATAAGTTCTTAAAATATTTAAAAAGAGTATCATTATTTAGGATACATAACATTATAAATCTGACATTTCTTGTGCGTTCGGAGAGATGAAAAACCAATCAGAAAATTCTATCACTGCAAATTATTTATCATTAAATAAAATAAATTAGATAAAGACTATACTCCAGTCTACAGAAGAAGCAGGAACTGTTGATGAAAATAATTCTGAATTGTATATCTAGAAAACCAACAAAAATATATAAAACTATAGTCAAGCACGTATGAAAAACGCAATTATACTACGAGAAAAAAATCGAACAAAAATAATTTAATAATTAATCATTAGAATTATTATTTTATGTAAAACTAATTACTTAAAAATAGTAAAAGTTTAAATAAAATTTCTTTTCTAAATATTTTTCTGATTCGAGCAAAGAATGCAGAAAATAATTTATTAATCCAATATTAAATAATTTGAAATGAAGAAAAGGTAAAAATGGCATCGAAGCAAATATAAATGAGCTCCGGAGAGTTGATTTAATTCTGTGAAAAGTATTTTCAAAGTTCCAGAAATGTAAATATTGCTCAAAGCAACATATCAATTATCATCGTATTTTCCCAGAGCGCCAGCTGGTGTGACAAATGATCACTAACATAGCCTGTTACTTCACTCATATTTCTTTTTCATTTGCACTTCTCCCCTAGCTTGATGTTTCCATTCACAACCCGGACGCAGACCTTGACGTCACATTGGGAAAGCCCCATATCATGATATCCATGCAGATATGGTGATGCATCCAATTATAAGGGTGTAATCAGAAATGTGATCTTCGAGTAGCACATCCGGATTCTGTGTGACAACTTTAAGTCTGGAGAGTTATTTATCTTATCATAGATCAGATGGGCATTTAATGTATTTTGCGGTCGTTTTAATGTCTTTTTGAAGTGAGATTTAATAAGTTTTTTTCCCGCCATGTCGGAAGTTTCTAAGTGTTTTTTAAGCGAGAAGGGGGAGATAAAAGTTATTAAGAAATTAAAAAAGGATGATGTATAGTTAAGTGAACAGATAATTCTGATTAGCCAGCACAGATCCGCAATTCGAATATTTGTCACGAATAGAAAAGGAGAGCCGGTTTATCTGGAACAGTTCCTATTTTTTTTTAAAGCCACTAGATATGATCTTCTAAAAAAATAATTAAAAAGAACTAAATTCAAAAAGACATATAAAAATAGATTATCTGTTCCAACTTTTATTATGTTTAATATATAGAAGAATATTATTTTGTTTATTTCTGTATATTTCTAGAATATTTAATACATATCATTTCAAGAAGAAAGTAAAATTTGTTCCCCAAGAATATTTAATACATATTATTTGAAGAAGAAAGTAAAATTTGTTCCCCAAGAATATTTAATACATATCATTTCAAGAAGAAAGTAAAATTTGTTTCCCAAGAATATTTAATACATATTATTTGAAGAAGAAAGTAAAATTTGTTCCCCAAGAATATTTAATACATATTATTTGAAGAAGAAAGTAAAATTTGTTCCCCAAGAATATTTAATACATATCATTTGAAGAAGAAAGTAAAATTTGTTTCCCAAGAATATTTAATACGTATTATTTGAAGAAGAAAGTAAAATTTGTTCCCCAAGAATATTTAATACATATTATTTGAAGAAGAAAGTAAAATTTGTTTCCCAAGAATATTTAATGCATATTATTTGAAGAAGAAAGTAAAATTTGTTCCCCAAGAATATTTAATGCATATTATTTGAAGAAGAAAGTAAAATTTGTTCCCCAAGAATATTTAATGCATATTATTTGAAGAAGAAAGTAAAATTTGTTCCCCAAGAATATTTAATGCATATTATTTGAAGAAGAAAGCAAAATTTGTTCCCCAAGAATATTTAATACATATTATTTTGAAGAAGAAAGTAAAATTTGTTCCCCATAAGTGATGAGCCCCACTGAATTAAATGGAACAATCCAGGTTTTTTTATTATTATTTATTTGCTGCAGCACTGTACAAAAAGCGAAAATGCTTCTCAGATTTGTTTTAAAGTTGAACTGATTTTTTAGAGTGCTTTTTTTTTTACATATCAGAAAATAATTTATATAAAAAATAATTAAAAAGATTTAATTTTGATGCAAGTTAAATTCTGGAAAATTCTTTTTCATTTGATATAGTTGCACATAATTTTAACAAGATAAAATAACATAACCAATAGTCAAGGAAAGAGGTCTTTCGATTTTAATATCAAGTTAAATTAAATCTAGATGTGAAACTTTGCAAAGTTTGAATGAATGAAAGATTGAAAGTGTATATATTAATTCTAGAGTTATTTTCCATGGCCCAATCAACCACAATTTAATTGCGAGAGCTCAGCCTGGAAAATAATATTACGCGATTTCAATTTGAAACAGAGGACTGGATACAAAATTCATTAAAAAAAAATTAATTCATTTTTTAATTATACATGGCGAAATCGGTATTATTTTCCACTCGAGATTCGTCGATGAATGTTTATAATAAATGTAGTTAGATTTTTCAGCTTAGTAGATCAGGTTTTTAGAAGGGTTATTAATTAAAGCATTTGAGACAAGAATTCTAAATGATCAATTATGAATCAATGTCGCTTGAAAAACGCCAAAAGAAGAAAAAATTGCCACACCATTTTACGTAATTATTTTAGATATAAATTTATGCGGTAAATTCAATTGTTTTACATATTTTTGCAATAAAGGCGTGGTTATATGTGATTAAATAGACTTTTCTTTATTTCATTAGCAATATTGTTAAAATCCTAGATGGGCCCACCTCTTGGCGACTTATTTGAAATCTCGCCAAGTTGACTACTAATGGAATATTTGTTATTATTATTATTATTCAATTAAAAAACGATACTTGAAGGCCAGAAATAATAATAAATATAATAAATAAAAAAATAATAATATAATACAATAATAAATAAATAAATAAAGATAAAAAATAAATAAATAAAATAAAATAAATATGATAAAAAATAAAATAAAAATAAATAAATGAATCCGTCTAGGTTGCCACATTGGCGACGTTATCGCCACTCGTTTGGCGAGAATTCAAAAAGACGCCAAGAGGTGGGCTCTGCTATGATCCATTCGCAATATTAATTGTATCGTGTATAATTTTTTTTAAGTTTTGAAGTAGCATGTAACTGTTATGTATTATACCAGCATGACTAAAGATAATAAGCAGCTTTTTAGATGTCACTAAAAATGAAAAACCATGTTGTTTTAAGGCCTTCAGATCGATGGCTTCCTAACAACTTGACAAGCAACTGTCATTCATTTCAGCAAATGATTCGTGAAGTAGGCTAACCAGCTAATTCACAAAACGCTGCTTCTGCTTAATAGCTTTCGCTTTAAAATAGTCATTAAAACATGACACTGCTACATTTTTGCCAGCAATACATTTTTAACACAGTCTCATCAACCATACATTTCTTCCAGAGTTAAAAAATAAAACATCCTAACGTTTCAGCGGAGTTTAGTTGACAATCGATATTTATATGAAGAAGGTAAATGATTAAAAATAGTAGCAAGTATAAAACACAAATTATAAGCACTACAATTTTGTTACAAATAGTGGTAAGAGCGTTGTGCATCAAAAATAGTGGTTAACAGACATTTTCCAAAAATGTGTTTTTCAAATTCAGGGAGATCTAAAATGTGGAGATTCGTCACAATCTCAGTTTCGAATTTTTTCGACGATACGTAGTACAGAGAAAATAAAAGCGTAGAAAATATTCTTCAAATAAAATTAAAAGCTGTATAAAGAAAATACTTTAGTTACTGAATTATTTATGAAAAATCTTAGACGCAATATGTAATAACAAATAAATGTAATATATAAACAGATTTTAATGATACTTATTTTGTTTTATTCCTGAAAGGACTATTTTTAATTTGGCTGCTTTGTGTAGAACTATATAACTTTAATATATTTCATAAAATTAACGTACAGCACAATCAGCAAAATTTAAAATCATATCCGAATCTGCTTAATCAAAATGATTTGGATTTCTTATAAATATTCCAAAATGACACCGCATAATCAAAATAATTTGGATTTCCGATAAATTTTATCGTAACATCTACAATATTATTATAAATATATTATTTATAGTTTGTAACAGTATTTATTGACAAACAAAAATTTCTGAAAAATCAAAATTAATCATCAAATTAATTTTGATGATAAAAGAATTATAACTTGGCAACTATCATAACATAGTTCCCAGAGCCGGACAGAGAAGATTCTGGAAGAATTAGACATATTTCGGTTCCTATTGGTTCTATCATCAAAATTCTGGAAGAGTCCAGTATTATTTATTTTGTCACCAAAGGCGCCAAATTCGTCGCCAAGTCCTGAGATCACTGATTCAGCATCCGATCAGCATTCAACAAAGCTGATCGTAAAATGGTCTTTCCAGTGATTGAATTAACCGTGCTGGGAAACAACATTACAGATTTGTAACAATATTAAAGGGATTACAAATACCACTTGAAATATAAAAATATTTTGATTATATAAAGAAAAGCAATAAAAATTTCGGTTGCTGTTTACAGCCCAGGTAGAAATTTGCTGTGCTTCTTGCCAATATTCACATCGTATGACTCCTGATATTACCTGTCTTTTTACAACTACTTTATACAAATCTCCGAAGATGATCACTGCAATCTATTGGTCATAAAACCTCGTGCTTTCCAATTATCTACATAGGATCTGTTACTTTCACTTTGTTATAAGGATGTTTATAAACACAGGATATCTGCTACAAAATTATTGTGTATATACTTAAATGCCAGATAAAATAAAGATTAACCTAAAACAAATCATTAAGATCAGTAATTACGTTAAAAAGTCAATTTTTTGCCGAAGTTATAATTTTTTTAAAAATTTAATGTTTGAACAGTGAAATTGTGATTTTTTTTTACTTAATATTCATAATGTTTGAACAGGTTTTGAATTTTTTTAGAAACCGTTAGAATTTTGTTTCTCAGTCGATTTTTTTTATATGTGACACTTTTTTTTATATTTGCATTTACACAATTTTAAATGCTAATTTATATCTTCAGGCACTATTTTCTCAAATTAAAACCTTTGATAGAATTTCTTTACGAAAAACCTCATAAATTTAAATCATAGGAGATCCATCATAAATCCAGGGGTCCATAGGAGACCACACGGGGGTCCACGTAGACGTGAAAAGAAAACAAGGGTTCACAAGTTGTAAGTGGTCCACGAAACATTTTCTAGTTTTCATAATAAAGAACAAAAGTTTTGGCTTGGATTTACCTATCAACGTAGGTAGGTACTCAGAAATGTTCGAGACTTAGTTCAAACACAGAATTAAATAGAACAATAGATAATAGTACAAGTGTGCACCACAAGTCGAGACTTCCAAAGTGACGCCCGTGCGCCCGCTCGTCCGGGATGCTTGTTTAGATCTGCAAAGGGATGAAATGCGACTTGCGCTGTGCTACTTTTTTGAAACTGAAAATGTGCTACTTTTTTTTTTTCTTCTTAACACCCCCAATTTAGGGTGATATTTTTAAGGAGTTTTGAGAATACAGTAGAAATGTAGCAGCAGGGGGCCTACCGAAAATAGTAAAACTTTGAAAGTGGTCCACGAGAAAAAAAAGTTTGGGAACCTCTGATTTAAATCTAACGGATATTTTTTTGCTCAAATTTGGTATAATGATTTCTCAATATCTACTGTAGATTCTGAACAAGAGAATAAGTACTCTATTCATTTAAAAATATTTTATAGTTGCTTTGGTACTTCGCAGTGTGAAAAATCTTTTTTTGAAAATTTCATGTTATTTATCAGTTGGAATCCCAATATTTAAAAAATGTATAGCTTATTTCTTAGTTCAGAAATTCGATAATATCCACTTTTTAGCCCCCCTCCCCCCAAAAACCCCCCTGTTTTGACAATTTTTAAAAACTTTTTGCCACTTAATCGGTATATTTTGTTTCCATAGGTGTTTTTTTTTTTTTTTTAATTTTTTCAGGAAAATATTCAAAAATATAACTATTTTCCAATGTTTTTCAAAAAATTCGTCCAAAACGTAGTCACACAACTTAAGTGGGATTAATCATAACACAGCAGACAATCATTTTTAGTTATCATAAAATTTACGAATTGTACTTCCACGGACTTTTTATAGATTTAACTTAACATTGCATTTGAAATTTAGTTTGCATCAGATGAACCTCAACATTTAAGAATGGATAGAAACACAGCTTATTTTTTAGTTCAGGAACTAGATAATATATTTTTTTATTTTCAAAATTTTAAACAAAGCATGTGTTAAACCTCTAAACTAGAAGATATTTATTTGGTTTCTCCTTTTAGTCAACCTTCCTTTTTTTATCCAATTTTTATGAAACTTTTTCCACTTTACCGGTATATTTTGGTTTCGCACATATTTTTTCAATCTTTTTCACTCAAATATTAAAAAATCTAACTACTTTCGAACGTTTTTCTAAAACTTCATCCCGAACGAATCATATGCCTAGTTTAACCCTTTAAAGGGTCATTTTTTTCTAGTCATATTATGTTAAAATATTTTTAGGCTTGAAATCAGAATAAGAAAAGGGATTCATTTAACTAATCAGATAAATTGAATTTGATTAATTAATAATTAACAAATCAAGACACATCATTTTGTGTGAGATAAAGAACTGAAGCATCTAAGTTTCTGTCTTTCTAAAAAAATATGTCAGAACTTATGCCAACCTACATAATTTCATACAAAGATTGATAAATTTGGTGGGAAGCATACTTCCCACTGCCCTAGAAAGGGTTAAAATATGTTAAAAACTGAAATTAAATTGACCAGTTTTAAAAAGGAAAATTACACACAGCACGTGGCCGCGCTTGTCTGGTGATAGGGTCTCTGGCTCCGAGATAGAAGGTTTCTGGTTTGAGCCCCGATTCCACAGAAGAACCGCCGCGTGAGTGGGTCTGGTATACGCTAAATCCGTCGGGCTAAACTCCGTCTGTTGTGACGTGGAAATTCGGAGAGGGGGTGCAGCTCAAGTGCCAGCTTCATCATCTGACCAAGGTTCGAAATTACGAGGTTCATACCAAAATAGCCCAAGTGTTGCTTTAAAACGGGACATAACTAAACTACAAAGTGAATGTTGCTAGGGGTTAGAAAATGTTTTTTAATACCAATATTCAAATACAAATGAAATACGCTGAGAATCACTTTTTAACTCTGAAACGCAAGCTTCCACCTAAAAACAAATCATCCTCCAAAAAACATAGTTTATTATTCTCCAAGTTACTTTCCCGCGGTTGTGTTTTCGCAAGAAACAGCATAACTTTCTCCCACGAAGACCACCGTAGCAGATAGCTCGGCTTTTTTGTATACAAAACGAGAGCAGTGGAAAAATGACAATTCGAGCAATCGTAAATTGCTCAGAAGCCAAAACAAAGTGCTCGGAATCGTCCGAGTTCTGCGTATTTTGGCGCGGCTTCTGGCTTCCGAAACGTCATCAGCTCGTTCCGGGTTTCACCTGCGGTGGCCTTTTTATTACTGGATCAACTCGCCAAAACGTATACAAAAGGATTTGTTGCTTCTTTCTTTGAGGGGAAAATGTAAAAAGTACCTTTTCAAATATATTCGCCAAGTTTGCCAAAAAATATTCGCTCCTACGAACTTTATTTGTTCCATCTGTATGATCTCATTGTTGCATTTGTATGATTAAGGTGCTATACCTCATAACCATGCTTAAAAATTGTTGACCTTGGTCACGATGAATGAATGACATGAGTTCTCAGATTTTTATTGTCACAGTTCCGCATTTGATGCTTTTGTACTTCGTAATACAGGTTGAGTACAAATGTTGGAACCGATTTTAAAAAAATCATATTTTCGAAACTACTGCACAGATTACAATAATTGATACATGAATTTAAAGAGAAATATGCCAAATTTTTTTTCAGTTACAAATGTTCGATGTGCGAAATGTCCATAATTCAGTCCGTTCCAAACATTTTGTAACATCACTCTGCCAATGGTTCTGAATGCTGCACAAATGCGTTCTTTATGTTCTGGTAGTGGTTTCAGCATTGGTGCTACATAAACAATGTCTCAATGATTTCTTTTTGTGGTATCATGTCAACGATAATAGACAAAACAAAATGCTACAAAATGTTTGGAACTAACTGGATTACAAATTGGACATATGCCTTGTAATAAGAGCGTCACACATCGGACATTTGTAACTGAAGGGAAAAAATTGGTATATTTCTCTTTAAATTCATGTATCACTTATTGCAATATATGCAGTGGTTTCAAAAATATGACGTTTTTAAAATCGGGTCCATCATTTGTTCTTATCCTACATAGTGATGAAAATCGGGTTTGCATTTTGTGAGCGTTTTTGTCGGCCAATTGAAATCAAAATTTGACACATAACTAACAATTTTTGTAACAAAATCACATACGAAACTTAATTTATCTAAATCCATTTGTTTTTTAGTTATCGCATTTATATGCGTGCACATTTATATACCAATAAACAATCAACCTTTTGAAAGATTTTGTTCATATTTCGATAAGAATCTTAAATTTATACGATAAACCTGTGTACTAAATTTTATCTATCTAGCTCTTCACGTTTTCTAGTTATAGAGTTAAGTTGTACTCGAAACAGCCAGATAGACTTCTTCAGAATAGATTTCGTTCAAAGTTCGATAGAACTCTACAAATAGAATAGTTTTAAAAAAATAGAATTCTACAAATAGAATAGTTAAAAAAAAATAGAACTCTATAAATAGAATAGTTAAAAAGAATAGAACTCTACAAATAGAATAGTTAAAAAATAGAACTCTATAAATTGAATAGTTAAAAAAATAGAACTCTACGAACAGAATAGTTAAAAAACCGAACTCTACAAATAGAATAGTTTTATAAAAATCGAACTCTACAAATATAATAGTTAAAAAAAATCGAAGTCTACAAATAGAATAGTTAAAAAAATGGAACTCTATAAATAGAATAGTTAAAAAGAATAGAACTCTACAAATAGAATAGTTAAAAAATAGAACTCTATAAATTGAATAGTTAAAAAAATAGAACTCTACAAACAGAATAGTTAAAAAATCGAACTCTACAAATAGAATAGTTTTATAAAAATCGAACTCTACAAATATAATAGTTAAAAAAAATCGAAGTCTACAAATAGAATAGTTAAAAAAATAGAACTCTATAAATTCAACTTGAAGACCTCGATCGAATTTTATTCCTATAATTAAAAGCATCCTTTTCATATACACTTGGACAAACAGATTTTCTTTTACAAGTTTCATCCAAAATTTGATATAAATCTACAAATTTGATCCTAGGAAAACGTTCCAAATTTCATTTCTCTAGCTGAAAACGTTTTTCAGTTTTTCTCGTTACAAATAGACATAATTCTGATCTTATTTTTGAACTCATTGAAATCTGAAGTTTCGTCATAATTTTGAGTACGAATTTTTGGAAGACTAAAATAGTTGCCTTTTTTATATTTTTGTGCTGTCCTGTTCACATACATACAGATGGATATACGGACTTTCCTCCTATAAATTTCATCCAAAATTTGCCATAAATCTACAAATTTGGTCTTGGGGGCTACGTTCCAAATGTCATTGCTCCAGCTCAAAGCGTTTTTTGAGTTATCCATTTTATAGATTGCCAAAATTCCAAAAATGTGTTTTCAGTCTCAGCAAAATATGTAATATGAAAATGTGGCAAAAATCTCGAATTCACATTTCTTGGTGATTGCAATACTTTTCCTTTATATATTTCGAGTGCGAGAAAATAAATAAACAAACAAACGAACAAAAGAATGAAATCAAATTTGGGGAAACAAGACTTTCAATCGTACATCTTTTAACTTATGTATGTATTAACTGTCAATTCTCCATTTTGAAAGGGACAAATAAGTTCATTTTGGGTTTTGTTTTTCGATTATGTTTACTTTTATGCATGCAGTTGAACACCTGCGATAGTCCGTAGAGATACCTAGTATTAGAGCCTGGGGTTTCAGGTTCGAGACCCGATTTCACCGAAGAACATCGTCTTGGTAAATCCATCGGAGTTCAAATGCCCTCTTGTTTATTCACTCCTTGGGTCAGTAATCTTTTATCTGACAAGAGTTGTCTAGATTGCCCTAAAAGAGCAACTACGCTGCTTGAAATCTGATCAGCCATAAAATCACTACTACCCATAACTGAATTATGAAATCAAAGTTGGTAGAAAAAAAAATCGATGTATGTGTTAAAGACAAAACTGAAATATATAGCACGTATGAAATAATACCTAAACTATGTCCGCTGAGTCTCTGTTAAAAATTTCATAACTTTTTTTTAATAAAATATATATATAAATAAAACCTTAATGCACATCTCAGAAATAACTCTTATTAGGTATTATCGAATGGCGACAGTCAAATGTAAGAAAAAACTCCCAACGAACATTTCAGATTAATTTATTAAACGTTTCTATAGATGTATATATTTCATTATTCCATTAATTAATGGAACTACGAGGTATTATTAGAAATTTTCTGAATACGGCTCATCAAAAATTTTATTCTTTCAAAGAAATGAGATGCAATTTAAAAAAAAAAAAAATTAAGCGTAACACAAAGCATAATCAAGCCCAAAATCGTTGCCAGATGGATAATCCCTATGACTTGCTTACAGGGATCGACCACCATATCCAGTAAAACTTCAATCGCAGAAAAATGGTTTTTACATTTTCTAAAAATTAAAAACAACAGTATCGTTTAAAGCAACAGTATTTGTTGTACCAACAGTACAACAAATACCGTTTCAAAGACACACATTTCATTTCCCTGGGCGTCCCGGTTCGGGCATGGGTGTTCCTCATATGCGTTCTATCTGTGAAGTGTGTGAATGTGCCCCCCCCCTCCCCTCCGTAAAAAATGATTGCGCAAGCGAATGTGACGCATGTGGAGCTAATACGTATTCTTGGCCCTAGGTGGCGCTCCTGAAAACATAAGACACTCTCTTGGCTTAAAATCGCTGACTTCGCTCGCGTGTCTATTGCAAGTGCCATAAAAAACAACAAAAATAACTTTCTTTGACTACATGTTTATTTTCATGTTTTTCTCTCTTCAATCTTATAAAATAACGTGGTAAAGTTTTTAAAAATCTATACATTCCACATTAATATTGAACTGCTTAAAAAAAATCCATAATCTGGAAGAACAAGCTAGTCGCTAAAGGCAGCTAGTTTTGAAATATCACTTTTTGTGAGCATGACCAAGCAATAAAAGTGATGATTCTGATGGGTACGAATAAATGAAGAAAGTCCTCCAACGAGAGCATAAATGAAACAGTGCTCTTAATAGTTTGAAATGCGACTTGATGCATCATCATTCAAAAAAATTAAAAGAACCATACAATATGAATAATATGTAAATGAACTGCTAAAGAATAATTCTCAACAAGCTATGAATTTTTAGTAATTTTTTAAAAATAAATTATAAAAATCACTCAGGTGATGGAAAATAATGATGATAATAAAATTAAAAAAATAACGATTTCACTCAATTTAGTAATTGTTATAAATCGATTAATGTAATCAAAATCCTAAAGTCTAGCAGTGATCACAGTGTTAGCTGGTCAATTTGAACCCAAAAATAAACCATTATCTCCTACTAAGCATTTTGATGGGGGGTGAAGAGTTGAGAATCATCAATAACTTCAGAAGTGACTACCTTCCGACTACCCTGCGTGTTAGTTTATACCATAAAACCTTCCCTATCCTCGGGGCCATAGGTCAGACAAGTTCACACCTCCGCCTACTCATTTGACCCTCTTTGTCAAAGGGGGTCTAGGGAGGAGGGACATGTCTCTCCTGATTGAACAAAACCAGTCCCTCTGGGAAATACAAGAACTTTGCGGTTTTACGACTCTTTTACTGCCCTGCTCTTCCGTCGTCGAGTCTGAATGCGTGGCCTCCGCACTACGACACCAGTTTGCGGTTCAGTCAGAGGTGCTGAAAGAGAGGGTTGTAAACAGTTTGTGGGTTGGGAGGGGGTTTATAACTATTCAAATCGTTTGGAACTGAATACTCTACTACAACTTCCGAGCTACTGAATGCGATGTGGTAAGGGGTACTATAATGGACAACTATAATGTAGTACTATAATGGACAACTTTATAGTACTACAGTGCTGTCCTTTAACCAGTTAATTGCGGAATTTATTTTTAAAATCCCTCACTCGCTGTGTAATCAAAATGAGGAAGTGAAATGTACATGAATGATAATATAAATAATAATATGTATAATGAACTGACCTCATGATAAATTTGGAGGAAAAATCACGAAAAAGATTTCATTTTTATTACATAACATAAAAAATTAAAAATTAATTTCTTTTCTCGTATTCATAATATGGAGAAAGTATAATAATCATTAAAAATTTTAGCTCGAAATTTTGACGAAATCTCCATGTTTTAGATCTTTCTGAGTTTGAAAAACATATTTTAGAGACATGTGTGTCCATCTGTCTGTGACGAAGACAATTCAAAAACACTTCGAGCAAAATGGGTGAAATTTAGTCTACAGTCTTTACACCGATTCCTCAGATCTCTATCTAAATTTTAGCAAAATTTTTCCCGGTGAGGTTTGTTTGTCCAGATGTTCGAATATCTGTTAATAACTAGATAAATAAAATTTGGTGCACAGATTTAACATGCATAGTGCAGATATCTATTAAATTTTGAGCCAAATCCTACAAGATATTGACCGTCTGTCTGTCTATACTTTCAGAAACAGTAAACGCTACAATTCAAAAATGGAATGAATTTAATATGTCACATTTGGTATTTAATTTTTGTCACTACAATAGTAGCTTTGTGTCTAATTTTTGTTTCAATGCGTTAGCATGACCGAAACACGAATTCGATTTTCGGATACTATTAATGCATGCCAGAGATTAATCGCCAAAAAACTCGCCAAGGATCACACATTAGATACAGAGAAAGCTAAATTCACTCTAAAGATTCCTATTTCGTAACTATTGTACGCCAATGCCATGCAAAGCGTTTTTTAGCATAACACCATTATTAGAGCGTATGTGAGAAAGTTTTTGGGTGACCAATCCAGCTGGCTTTTAACAATAAATTTTTTGTTGTAATAAAATGCGAATATTTTAATGATTTTATGAAACATTTAATAAAACCGCTCCCGCTGGTTGAAAAAGGTAGTATTGTTATTGAAAATTTAGAAATTGCTCTCAAAAAATAATTCAAAAAAATTGTCAAAGAAGCAAATGTAAATACAGGGTGTTCATTAATTATTGTCAGGGTTTCCGTACTTCATAACTTTCGAATAAAAACTATTACGCAAAAACCGATTACGTATTCGTAAATGACAACTCAAAGAATTTTATTAATGATATTAAAGTGTAAAGCTTGCACAATTTGCACTTTGTAGGCATTCAGCTGAAGGCGATTATGTATTCGTAAATTACAACTCAAAGAATTTTACGGGGCAACAATGTGGTGATTCATCTGAACGCCAACAGATGGCGCAATGAAAAATCCAGAACTTTGAACTCTTGTTTATGTTCAGGGACTAGGCATTCGTAGGGAATGCTTGGAGTAAACGGGTGCTTCCTGTAAACACGCTACAAAATGTGTAGTTTAAATTTGTATACAAAAAATATATTCGCTGTAATAAATATCGAGACGTGGATGAGGTGAGTCATTCCTTTATTTATTACCATAATCCTTCAATAAATCAACACAATGCGAAGAGGTGGACCAATCCCATGGTCTCCGAGATCACCAGATATAACACCGCTGGACTTCTTTCTATGGGGGTTTGTCAAGCACATTGTGTACAAGACCCCTGTGCCCTCCCTTGATGAACTGAAGCTCAGAATTATCACTGCGATCCAAAATATTACCCCACAAATGCTGGAGAACACTTGGAGGGAAATCGAATTTCGTCTCGATGTGTTACTAGCCACGAAGAGCAGCCATGTGCAAATTCATTAATCTTTTTAATATCATTAATAAAATTCTTTGAGTTGTAATTTACGAATACGTAATCGGTTTTTGCGTAATATCTTTTATTCGAAAGTTATGAGGTACGGGAAACCCCGACAATAATTAATGAACACCCTGTATTTATGACGTATCTGGTCTAAAGTAGGGAAATGTTTTCCGAAGAAATGTATAGGGTTTGCTGCTGTGCTTGGTCGACCGACATTAATATCGACAGTAATTTAAAAAATCCTAAGAAAAGTGTTTTGGAATTTATACATATTACATTTTTCTGAGGAACCGAATATTATTCAAGGGCTTCATAGTTTATTCATTTTATTTATTTTGTTGCAATCGTTACCGCTGAAGACCCGATATACAAATAAATTACAAGAAAAGTATATGAGTGCTTGATATATTGAGGAAAATAATTACCTCATTTTGTGAAAAGCTGTATACAATACGGCAAATAGCTTCTTTACGAAAAAATTTAACCTAATTGTATTTTTTTTTTAAATTTAAAGCAGAATTACTGGTAATATAAAGGAAATATACCACAAAAAATATTTTTATTACATCTTATTGAAATTTTGAGTTTTAATATCGAATGGTGTGGTAAAATGAAGATCATGAGGCAAAAGGACTCATGTTTTTTTTACATGAACATGAAGACAAAAGAACTCCTGTTTTATTTACATGAAGCTGTCTTACGAAACTTTTTTATTTATTTATTTAAATGCCTTTTATATTTATTTTATATTTTATATGCAATTAAACGTTTTATTTATTTTTTTATATTTTTTATATATATATTTTTTTTTTGTTGTTGTTGTTTTTTTCGCAGACGATTTTTGACGCTGTAGCATTTTTTTTAAATTTGTATTCATCTTTGCTTTAGTCAAATTTAATTTTTTCAGAATGGCAATGAAAAGATAATCGTTAAAAACATTATAAAATAAATAAAAAGCATAATAAAATAAAATAAAGAATTTAAGAAGACGAATGACTGTTTAGTGGATTGCACTGCAAACTAATGATGTTTACACTCGCCCAGTTATAAGACAGCAAGTAGGCAGCGCATGCGTAGAAAGGTACTGATTTATGTTTGCCACAATTTCATAAAATAGATTCAGGCATTCCATGTATGGCTATAAATAGCCATTTTGGCGTCCCTGAATTTTTCTTTTTCACTGCATATCGTATTAAAATGATGGATATGTACGCAAAGAAACATGGTCAAATATTAAAAAAAAATAATTAACACACCTAAATTTGGAAAATTAAAGGAAAGGAATGGCAAATAAAAATATAAAAAGAAAAAAAACTTCGCATCAGAAAGAACAAAAAACAAAAAATGTCGGAATTAATTTATGGTAAGTGACCAAATTTTTCACACCAAAACAAACGCCAGATTCTACAAACGCATGCGCAGTAAGAAAAAATATAGTACAGCGGTTTGTAGGTGTCCCGTCGGGTACAGAGACCATATACCAGATTTCATCTATCTAGCTCAAAATACCTTTGAGTTACCATGTTCGCAAAAAGACATAATTTAAAAAGAAGGGTTTTGGAAATTCAAGAAGGTCTGAAATAAGAAAATTCGGCAAAATCTTTACTGCCGACATTTTTCGGCAATACTTTCTCTCTATTTACTTCTCTTATGAGAAAGTAAAAAGATATATTCTGTAAGTGATTACCTAAATAACAGCACCGGAAGCAAGAAGAATTGGACATTATCTAAAATGAATCGGAGTATTGTATATTAGAATTGC
Organism: Argiope bruennichi; assembly: GCF_947563725.1. Classification (NCBI taxonomy): domain Eukaryota; kingdom Metazoa; phylum Arthropoda; class Arachnida; order Araneae; family Araneidae; genus Argiope; species Argiope bruennichi. Next base: position 20,755,259 of record NC_079161.1, read on the forward strand.
AGCACCTTTTAATGAGCTTGTAAAAATATATGAGAGAACATGCCTTCTGTGAAAATGCGTTAAGACGTTAGTGCGGCTTTTTTGTTGAATTCATAGGAAAAGGGACATAAACACGTCACGGAAAAGGTGAACACTGAGAATTCATTCATGATCAAAGGCCGCCGCTTCACACCAGAATGCAAGAGAGTTTAGTCTGACAAGTAAAACCTTCGGTTACCAATGCTGCTTGTATATATACATATAACTTTTAAATATTAACATATTACTTAGTGACGACTCCTCAACCTTGAAGCAGGAGTCATAAAAAAAAAGCTCACGCAAGTATTCGAATGAAAATATCAAAAGACATTTATGAAAGAAAAAAAGTTTTCTTCTGTCAAAGTATGCAAAGATAACTTATTGCAGTCTTCAAAACATTGAAGGCCAAAAATCAATTTTTTGAAATTTTGTCTGTCTGTACGTTTTTGAATACAATAACCCTAAAATTGAAAGATCTATGATGAAAGATGACATTGTCAGCATGAGAGCAGATCTAAAAAGGTTTTAATAGTTTGCCATGTAAATTCATGCCTAAGTTTAACATTTCGTAATTATTTTACGTTAATGCCATGTAAGGCGTTCTCTGGCATGATAAGTTTATTAGAGTATATGCGAGAACGTTTACGGGAGACCGCTAGCATTGGTTTCAACCAGTTTTGAGCAAAAAATTTTAAAAATGTATGTATTATAAAGCATTTTTCAAAAATATGCTTTCCTAACTTATCTTAGTCAGTCATTTGGAAATTCCATTGGCGCAACTATTCCATTGTAGACACTAGACTTCGACGCCAACATCAGATTTCTGAAAAGACTCAGTTTTTAGTTAATGGCTCATGAATGTCAATTCATCTGATCCACAGATTTTCGATTACTTGGACGTTACCGTTTCTGCAAATGAACATCTTTTGTTAATAGGTAGTTAATGTCACTGCTGATTGATCAGTAGAAATTTCGAACTAACCTGTGGAATTTGTTCTTTGTTAGAGCCTCGTTCATGCCAATCACTTTGATGGATCATTTGCCTCAGGAAGACAGCACGGAACAGCTGATAAGGGCAAGCTGCTTTGGTGTTAGCCATTTTATTGATTCTGGTTTGATGAATGTAAAGCTATTTTTGTATTCTTGGTGGTCATTTTCCAATTAATGCTGCTGAAAAACGGAGTTACCGTGGTTAACAAATTTTGTTTAGATAATATTTGTATAAACTTTACTAATAATGTTGACAAAGTGATTGAAAGAAATAAATGATTAATAACAGCTGGCTACATGGAATGTCCGTTTCTCGATTTTTCAGGTATACTTGCATGAAATGGTTAAATTTCAGTTTAACTCGATGGGTATTTGATGTAGCGCATTCATAGAAAAACTGATAAAAATATCAGTTCACATTCGATGCATTTCATCGATGTTAGATACGTTTTTAATGATTTAGCAATATGCCGAAATTTATCTATTGGGCTCGCTTCTTTTCCCTTTTTTTAGGTTTTTCTTTACATGAAAATATAAATTTTTTCAAAGATACTCCAGGTTCAAATCCGTAACAATAATAATGCTTCAACTCGATTCGTTGGTTTATATATAATACAGATACAGACAGATATATAAATAGATAAATTGATATAAATATGAGATTATAGAAAAATAATGTTAAGAGAAAGATAAAGAGAGCTGAGATAGTGAGAAAAATTAGAATCTTAGAAGGTTACAGCCTACTTTTGTTTTTATTCTAATCGAAATGTTGTCTCAAAATTTATTGGTCTTTTAGATAGGAGGCTTTTTCTTTCAGACATGGAAAACTTAAAATTAATTCTTGATAAAAAAAAAAAAAATCTCAAAAAAAAAGGGGGGATTTGCAGTGTTCTGAAATTAACAACACTAAAAGTATATCTGACCCATTATGAATTTGAAGTGCATTAAGCCTGCTTTAACAATGTTTTTCCTATGGACGTGGATTCCAAATCTTATATCTTTCTAGCCTCGGTATGTAGCCTTACTTTTATGCAATTTTCAGCCCTTAACAACACGAGAAATTCCTTATTTATCTGTTTCATGAGCAAAAGATATTTTTAAAAAGTATATTAGGTTTTGAAGGTTGCAGAGCAGAAATACGTCGTTAGCGAAATCATTTTTCCAAAATACTTCGATCCCTCCTCCTCTGTTTCCCCTTTTCCCTCCCCTTTCTTTTTTCTTTCTGTTTCCTTTTCTTTTTTGTTGTTGTTTTCCTTCCTCTTCTTTTTCTTTCTTTTCTTTTCTTCTTTCATTTCTTTTCTTCTTTTTTCTTTTTTTCTTTTCTTTTTCTTTCTTCTTTTCTTTTTCTTTCTTTCTTTCTATGATTCGACTGCATTCAATTCTATATTATTGTTGTTTTCAGTTATATCTTATAGAAATGGTTTTAAACAGACGCTGTCATTATTTCGATCCTGGTATCTCTATCAGTTATAATGTTGCTCAAATTTTGCAGTAACTGTTACTGCAATTTAAATTCCCAATCTTGCATTTAACCATAAGGAATTTAGAAATGTTAATAACTCTTAAACAAATTATTTGTGCTTATTGTTTTATGTATTCTTATTTACCTTATTTCGAAATAATAATTTGCCATTATAATAACAGAATGCATTTTCTTTTTTTAATTCTTCATTTTAATAGACAGTTTTTACAAATTTTCACTTCTTTTTATACTTTCTCTTACCTAAACACCATTTTGTTTATTTCTACATATTTATCTCATTTTAAAATAACATTTTATCTTTGTAATAACAGAATGCATTTTTTGATTATTTGATTTATATATTGTTCAGCTGCTTCATTTTGCTATGTTTCTTCCACATTTTCTAGATACCTTTCTTTTCTTGCAGCCATGCATAATGGTGGTGTGGCGACAGCGGACACATAAGATTTCGTGGTCAGAGCGGACACTCCGAAACTCATCGTGGTTAGAGCGGACACATTCCCCCCCCCCCCCCTCATCTTAGAACAGATAAAGGGTGCAGATAAATAAGTAAATAAATACTTTTAAAAATCACAAATATAATTTAAAACAGTATTTTAAGTGGCAAATCTCTTTCACGTGGGATAATGTTTTTTTTTAACCGAAGTTTTCTGTTTTTGCACTGATTATCAAATTACAAGGATAAATACATTTTTGCCAATCAAATTTAATTATTTATATTATATTATAGTGCGATGCATTTTAAACATGGCAAAATGTAATAAAAGTAAAAACTTTCAGAGAAATATTTAAAAATTAATAGTAACAGTATAATGAAGGGTATGAACGAATTTCAGGGATTTTGTGGAAAACTATATTTTAGAGTCAAATAAATATTAGAATAGGTGCAATTGCCATAAAATGAATTAGTTTCAGTAATGTAAGTAAAAATATATACTAGAAGTAAAATATATAAAACAGATACAAGTAAATAAAAGAAAAACAAACACAAGTAAATAAATATTAACTAACCTTTATTATAAAGGCATAAATATCATTTACCATAGAATTTAGTCCAACATAGTAACAAAACTTAAAAGATTTTAGACATTTTTCTAAATTGTTTGATGTTTCGAATTCTTTTAGGATGTTTTCAATTCTTTCATCCAATTTTACATATGCTTTTTTCCTTTTTATTCCAGGGTCGCCTAACTCTCTGGATTTCAAATTAAAAGACACTTTCTGTGTTTCTTCTTTTAGTATTTTAACTAATAAGTGGACATTAGGCTGGTTTCTGCTAGTGATTGCATTTCATTTGGAATTCCACCCTTCAACAGAATTATTTGTCCTATGACGCTGTCCATATACATTCCATACTTTAATGGGCATATTTGGAGAAAGGCTTTCTTTTTCAAAACATCGGCTTATCTCTACAGCGGGTGAAAAGCTCGAAACTACACAATATGACTGATTAGGGAAACAACACAATAGGTGCAAAATTGTCCGCTCTGCCCACCCAGCTCCTTTCACGTGTCCGTTGTAGCCACTGTCCGCTCTGACCACTTCCGCTCTGGCCACGTAACCATACATAATAAACCACATGAAAAGTATAAAGAGCAAGTTTCATTGTTGAAGGACCCCACAAAGCTTGTTTTGTACTGTAAAAAAAGTATGTACAAATAGCCCACATAAAAAGACAATGTAAAGGGGGAGCGAGAGGGGCGCTCTCATGGACCCAAGAAATGTTTATCTCCTTCTTCATTGTTTAATAGGTCTTGGGTGGTAAGACAAAATGGGTATGTCCCCCTCTTCTGACTATCCCCTCCACCACTGAACAATGTAATACTGACATGATTTACTGAGTATGTCTAGCGGCAAAACGGAATTTCAGGAGGTTTATTTTCAGTACAATAGTACCAGATGTGTAGAAAATGCATCTCCAAAAACGTATTTAACATTAAAAGTGCCGATACATTGTCGATCGTGGGAACTACAATAGACCAGGGGGAGATTACTAATTTTAAAGTGAGGACAAGTCTACATAATAAAGGGAAGTGTAGGGGGGGGGGTGTCTCGCTGGAAGCGCTTTGTTGTCATTTTCCATTCAGCTGGAATAAACGGTTACTGAATGAATTTGTATACTGTGAATAAATTGATATCAAGTAGTTATTTATTTTCTGAACTAAGATTTGCAAAAAGTACTATATTATAATAATATTTTTTAAAAAGAAATTAGAAATAATATGCATATAAACATGCACTGTGAATACCATTCAAGATCTATTTCATATTTATAGAGTCTTATAGTTTTTATTGCTATGGTAAGTATATATTGGTCGATTTCCTTTTCCCTCACTTACTCTGTGGACAGTAGTGGGTAAGTGTCAAAGTTTCGATTATGTTTCATACGTTCATAAATGGTTGCATTGTTGATTTAAGACAGATTGCCAAAGCCAGAATAATGTATATTGTCTATTTTCAGATATCAAAAGCACTCCGTGGTTTTCGGAATCTGCTTTGATTTCACCGAAATAGGGATGAGATGACAGAAGAGAGTTCTATTTTACATTCTCTTATATGTTGTGTAGAGGAAGTATAGTAATTGTCAAAAAAATCGAGCTCCGGATTCTAATGCATTTTCACGTTTTAAAACTTCCTGAGTGCGAAAAACGCCTTTTAGGAAAAATGTCCGTCTGTTCGCTACAAAGATAACTAAAAAACGCTCTGCGTAGGACGGCTGAAATTTAGTACACGCATTAAAATTTTGAGTAAAATCTGTTCAGTGGAAATGTATTTGTCCGGCTGCTCGAATATAAATATGATCACTGCCAAAAGAAGAGAGCTAGATGGATAAGATTCGGTACTCAGATTTAACATCTATAGTGTAGATAGAGGTCTATCAAATTTTAAGCCAAATTCAACTACGGATTGGCTGTCTGTCAGTTTGTACAATATTTTCAGAAACATGCAAAAGCTATAATTCAAAAATGCAATGACTTAAATATATCAAATTTATTATGGAATTTTGAGACTACAATTGTAGTTTTGTATCAAACTTTTGTTTAAATTGGTCGAGAAAAAGCTCAGGTTCGATTTTTGGATACTATTAACCGCATGCCATGGATTAATCGGCAAAAACAATTCGCCAAGGATGAGACGAGAGATTCATTAAAAAAGGCTAAATTCACGCCAAAACTATTTAAATACGTTTTATAACTATTGCACGTCAATGTGATGCAAAGCGTTCCCTGACATGACAAGTATATTAGAGTACCGGAAAAATGTTTTGGGAAGACCAGTACGTGGTGGTTTAATCCGACAATATAATACATAAAAACGTTGCACAAATTTTGAATTTGAACAAAATATGTGTAATTAAAGATAAAATGAATACAGGAACCTAAACTTTGGAAAAGAATATTAAAAAGAAAGAAAAAAAAGAGGCTAAACTAAAATCCATATTAGTGCTCTTCTTACAAACTGCGTATCACCCATCTGAGGAGTAAAATCACCCAAAAATTGTACCTGTAAGATGCTGGTATGAGCCCTAAAAACCGCAAAGAAGAGGCAAAGCAGGGGGAGGGGGGGAGAAACCAGTCAGGGCTTGAAAACTTTTAAAAAAATCGAAAGGTATGTTCTTCACTAATTCCGTATTACTTCAGAAGAGATTGTTTATATGTTTTTTACAGTATATTTATGTTGAACTTCACCCTGTAGAGAAGATGATTGAATATGTACGGAATGTCAATTCTAATCATTTCCCAACAATTAATTTTTAAATTACTAGAGATAGGTATATACTTCGAGTTGGAAAACCCCATAAATGATGCTAAAAATTATATTTTACTGTGTTTTAGTTAATGGTGGTTGGCTGAAACACAATAGAAAGGAAAACTAACCGAAAACTTCGGAAATAAATGCCTTTATGAAATGAATATTAAAATAGTATTACTGCCGGATTGCCTTCAAACGTAATTAAATACTGCATTGATCTTGCTAAAACATAGAAAAAATTAAAACAAAACAAAAAATATTATTTGTGAAGATATATACTATATGGTTTTATTTATTTATTTATTTATTTTGTTCGAAAATGTTTACTTATGATATTTAATTCTAAATATTTAAAAAGATTATATGTCTTGAAGAATAACATCAGTTTCACCGATATTTTATGAATTAAGTGACACTAAACAATAGAGTGTCGTCCACTGCTTTTGTCCCATTACGAATTTATTTTTAAATTTCCGACTGCATTTTAAATGCACTTTATATTCTGAAAAGAAGAAAAAAACCACTTTCAAACACACAAACAAAAACGGAAAAATTTTAATACTGAAAGTTGTTGAGCAATACATAGCAACAATAGCGGTTCTCATGCTTTTTAAAGAACTCGTTTCCGAACTTCACATGTGGCGTTCAGACACGCTGGCATCGGAGCCTCGTTGGATATTGGAAAATAAGGTAAAAGGCGGTTCTTTTGCTAGCTAAAACACCATTATTTGTTACGATACCTATTAATGCTTTTCGTTTATAGCCTCAAGACAGATAGGAGCTAACACTAAACACATGTTTTGTGGAACTCAGAGGGAAAGTTAAGAAATGAGGGATGTTGCGAATCAGGTGAGCGCCACTTAAAGATAGCTTGGGCGAGAGGAAATAAAATGATGTTTAAAAATGCAAAATCGATTCATTCAATTCAAATGAAGGAAATATTCTTGTCAATCACATAAAAATGCCCAAATGAAAAAAAAAATTAATACTAATTTTTACATTTTAATATGTAACGAAAGAAAACGCCATTCCAATAACGACAAAAAGTATTCATATTTATAAATGGGCAAACAGTCTACAGTTAAATGTAAACCCACAATTTTAGATACCTAAGTCTTTCAGATTTAGTTTTTTTTTAAAGCAATTTCATTTCCTGCCTTAATTGAATAAAGATTATTAAATCAAATTCATCCAAATTAAAATGATTTTTCCTTTAATTTTCAAAATTACTAAGCAACATTCCCAATTACTTACCATTTGCATTTTTTTTATATAATATTATTTAATAATTCTAAAAATATATTGTTTCATAATCTAGAAAAAAACGTTCAATTCTTTAATTTAATATTATTTAGATTGAGTGTAAAAAGATTTTTCTTCTATAATGTATAATATTACATTTAACATTTACTTGTGCATTTTTTATGCTGATTATATTGAAACCAAATCTCCCAAAAGTGATCGATAATTAAATGGTTTATCATTTTATTTTGCTATATTTTGTTCTTTAAAACAGCTTTTGCCATGATTAGATTAAACTCAACTCAGAAAAATCTGATTTCTTAAGTTGAAGAGGAGTTGGGGACATCTATACCTAGAAAGTGAATCCTGTATTACTAAAAGGCTCCTATACAGCCTAATCGAGACCCTTTTACGGATATGATGTTTTAAAACATCAATATAGTATATATTCCTTTTTTCTTCTCTTTTAGAATCTGTTTAATGCTAGCTATTAACCAATAATATATCAAAAGAAAAGAAAATTTGAAAGTTTTTTGTCCATGGCATTTTCGTAAATCAAATAGGGCAATTTGAGCTTCGTAGTAAAGGTATAGCGCATTTTGCGTATCTTTATTTGTATTACTTCGTCCAAACTTTCAGATCCATCTAAAAGCTGTGAAAAGTACACAAAACTCATTTTATTTACCGAAATTTCCGTTTTTCTTCAGTGTCGTTTTCATATGTGAGCAAATTCTTTATTATCTCCCCTAAAATTTCAACTTCGGTTAGAAATGTAACCGGTTAAACATCCATTAATACATGATGTTTCTTGCTGAATTCAAAACTTTTTTATTAAAAATATGAGGATAGAATATAAAATCAGGCAGCAATAGCGGTTAGTGTGATTATGGGATTTCTTTCATTATCTAGACAATATCTCAAAAGATTATTCAGTAAAAATGAGAATAGAATATAAAATCTTTTTCCACTAGAGTTTCGCGTGACTGCATAATGTCTGTCAAAATCCAAATAATATCTCAGACGATTTTTCAAGATTTTTTTTTTATTCATTTTATTACAATATGATAGAATTTTTAAAATAAAAAATAATTACATATTTTTTTATGTATAATTATGTTTAGTAGTTTTTGATTCGGCAGTCTTTCCTATAGACCTCAAAACACACACATTGCTTAAAAACTAATAAAACTTTACACTTTCAACTCTTCTTCTTTTTTTTTTTTTTTTTTTCCTTCTTTCTTTTTCTTAACGATTTTATAGATTCTAGGTTTTTATTTTATTTTATTTAAGGGGACAGTGGACTCTGAAATAAGTAAACATAGACGAAAATGAGAAATTTTATTTGTCTTGTTTTATCCCCAAAATACATGTTTGTATTCAACTAAAATACTGTTATAAAATGCATTGTACAATAAAATAAATATTTGGAGGGCCAAAAAAAAATTAAATTTAAATGACTTTTCCCAAAAAGGTATTCCAATTAGATTTAAATATCGTTGAAACGTTCCAGGTGTCTTAATTTTTGAAGAAATTAAATAAAATTTATCATAAAGATTTCGGACAAACATTAAAAGAAAATAGGGTATGCATTTTATATTTCGAGTATTTTTGATAGTTAAAATTCGGTTTTTGTTCAGAAAAACATAAAAATTTTATAAAAATTCAGTATGTAAAAATATTTCTAAAAATTTAGCATTTAATTGTAATTACAAAATTATACACAATTTAGTTACGAATAAATTTATATTGCATAATAAAGAAAAAATGAATTAAAAACTAATCCACCTGGAATGTTTTGAAATTTTTAAAAATTATCTGTCTTTTAATTTTAAAAAAATAATATATTTCATTTCATGAATTTCATAAAGAATTTTCTAGCATTCATTTAAATATAAATTTGTGAAAAATTTCCTAACTCTAAGTGAATAATTAGCAAAAGTGCCTAATAGAATAAAATTAATTCTATAGTTTATAATAATTTCACCCCGAATATGCGTATCAATTTTAAGAGTTTTCTTCTTTTTGTCGGGTTTTCTTTTCAGAAGAAAATTATAAATAGCAAATAATTCTGCTCTACCAAAATATTTTTTCTTTAAACATATTTATTGTATTGAATATTATTTCTTTGTTTTCATATCAACAAAATGAGTCCACCTTTCTTTTATAACATTTAGTTAAAAATTTTCGATTTATTTTTGTCTTCCTTTTTATATCTTCCCATTTTCGCTGTGTCTGTGTTTTTATTACTCGAATTATAACGCTGCGTATTTTGCGGGGGGGGGGTTAATTATTTATTAAGGAAAGCTCCTCTTAAATATAAAAACAGAAAAATTTTACTATCACATAGCAACAATAGTAAAGTGCATTTAAGGAAGCGGTTCTCACGAAGTTTAAAGAACTTGTTTCCGAACTTCACCATGTGGCGTTCGGACACGCTGACGTCGAAACCTCCCTCTTCGGACCTCGGAAATAAGGTAAAAGGCGGAAATAAGGTAAATGTTTCTTTACCATTATACCATTGTTACCATTTCAATACCATTATTTGTTACGATTCCTATCTCCTTTTTCGTTTATAGCCTCAAGACAGATAGGAGCTAACACTAAACACATGTTTTGTGGAACTCAGAGGGAAAGTTAAGAACTGAGGGCGGTTGCGAATCAGGTGAGCGCCAATTAAAGATAGTTTGGTAGAGAGGAAATAAAATAATGTTTAAAAATGCTAAATTGATTCATTCAATTCGAACGAAGGAAATATTCTTGGCAATCGCATAAAAACGTCTAAATGAAAAAAGAAAAAAAAAAAAGATTTAATAATATCCTTTACGTTTTAATAGGATACGAAAAAAACTTTATTCCAATAACGAAAAAATTATGCATATTTATAAATGGTCAAAAGAGTGTATTAAATGTAAACACACAATTTTCGACACCCTGAGTCTTTGAGATTTGGTATTTTTTTTTAAAGCACTTTCATTTTCTGCTTTAATTGAATAAAGATTGTTCAATCAAATTCATCCAAATTAAAATAATGTTTTTTAATTTTCAAAATTACTAAACAACATTAACAATTAGTTACCATTTGCATTTTTTTATATAATATTATTTAATAATTCTAAAAATATATTGTCTTATAATCTAAAAAAAACCGTTCAATTCTTTAATTTAATATTATTTAGAATGAGTTTTAAAAGATTTTATTTATTTATTTATTTGCAATGTATTTGCAATGTTTATTACATTTAACATTTAGTTGTGCATTTTTTATACAAAATATATTTAAACCAAATCTCCTAAAAATGATCGGCAATTCAATATTTTATCATTTTATTTTCATGCTTAAAACAGCTTTTGCAATGATTAGATTAAACTCAACTCAGAAAAATCTGATTTCTTAAGTTGAAGAGGAGTTGGGGACATCTATACCTAGAAAGTGAATCTTGTATTACTAAAAGGCTCCTATACAGCCTAATTGAGACCCTTTTACGGATATGATGTTTTAAAACATCAATATAGTATATATTCCTTTTTTCTTCTCTTTTGAATCTGTTTAATGCTAGCTATTAACCAATAATATATCAAAAGAAAAGAAAATTTGAAAGTTTTTTGCCTATGGCATTTTCGTAAATCAAATAGTGCAATTTGAGCTTCGTAGTAAAGGTATAGCGCATTTTGCGTATTTTTATATGTATTACTTGGTCCAAAATTTCAGATCCATCTAAAAGCTGTGAAAAGTACACAAAACTAATTTTATTTACCGAAATTTCCGTTTTTCTTCAGTGTTGCTTTCATATATGCGCAAATTCTTTATTATCTCCCCCAAAATTTCAACTTCGGTTAGAAATGTAAACTGTTAAACATCCATTAATACAAGATGTTTCTTGCTGAATACAAAACTTTTTTATTAAAAATATGAGGATAGAATATAAAATCAGGCAGCAAAAACGTTTTGTGTGATTATGGGATTTCTTTCATTATCTAGACAATATCACAAGAGATTATTCAGTAAAAATGAAGATAGAATATAAAATCGTTTTCCACTACAGTTTCGTGTGGCTGCATAATGTCTTTCAAAATCTAGATAATATATCAGAGGATTTTTCAAGAAAAATTTTTTTGATTAATTGTATTACAAAATGATAGAATTTTTAAAATAAAAAATAATTACATATTTTTTTATGTATAATTATGTTTAGTAGTTTTAGATTTGGCAGTCTTTCCTGTAGACCTCAAAACACACACATTGCGCAAAAACTAATAAAACTTTACACTTTCAACTCTTCTTTTTTTTCTTTCTTTTTTAACGATTTGATCAATTCTAGGTTTTTATTTTATTTTATTTAAGGGGATAGTGGACTCTGAAATAAGTAAAAATAGACGAAAATGAGAAATTTTATTTCTCTGGTTTCATTCCCAAAATACATGTTTGTATTCAACTAAAATACTGTTATAAAATGTATTGTTCAATAAGATAAATATTTGGAAGGCCAAAAAAAATTACGTTTTAATTACTTTTTCCCAAAAAGGTATTATAATTAGATTAAAATATCTTTGAAACGTTCCAGGTGTCTTAATTTTTGAAGAAATTAAATAAAATTTATAATAAAGATTTCGGACAAACATTAAAAGAAAATAGGGTATGCATTTTATATTTCGACTATTTTAGATAGTTAAAATTCGGTTTTTGTTCAGAAAAACATAAAAATTTTATAAAAATTCAGTGTGTAAAAATATTTCTAAAAATTTAGCATTTAATTGTAATTACAAAATTATACACAATTTAGTTACGAATAAATTAAGTTGCATAATAAAGAAAAAATGAATTAAAAACTAATCCACCTGGAATGTTTTGAAATTTTTAAAAATTATCTGTCTTTTAATTTTAAAAAAATAATATATTTCATTTCATGAATTTCATAAAGAATTTTCTAGCATTCATTTAAATATAAATTTGTGAAAAATTTCCTAACTCTAAGTGAATAATTAGCAAAAGTGCCTAATAGAATAAAATTAATTCTATAGTTTATAATAATTTCACCCCGAATATGCGTATCAATTTTAAGAGTTTTCTTCTTTTTTTGGTTTTCTTTTCTGAAGAAAATTATAAATAACAAATAATTCTGGTCTACGAAAATATTCTTTCTTTAAACATATTTATTGTATTGAATATTATTTCTTTGTTTTCATATCAACAAAATGAGTCCACCTTTCTTTTATAGCATTTAGTTAAAAATTTTCGATTTATTTTTGTCTTCCTTTTGATATCTTCCCATTTTCGCTGTGTCTGTGTGTTTTTATTACTCGAATTATAAGGCTGCGTATTTTGCGGGGGGGGGTTCATTATTTATTAAGGAAAGCTCCTTTTAAATATAAAAACAGGAAAATTTTACTAACACATAGCAACAATGATAAAGTGATTTAAGGAAGCGGTTCTCACGAAGTTTAAAGAACTTGTTTCCGAACTTCACCATGTGGCGTTCGGACACGCTGGCGTCGAAACCTCCCTCGTCGGACCTCGGAAATAAGGTAAAAGGCGGTTCTTTAGCATTATACCATTGTTACCATTTCAATACCATTATTTGTTACGATTCCTATCTCCTTTTTCGTTTATAGCCTCAAGACAGATAGGAGCTAACACTAAACACATGTTTTGTGGAACTCAGAGGGAAAGTTAAGAACTGAGGGCGGTTGCGAATCAGGTGAGCGCCAATTAAAGATAGTTTGGTCGAGAGGAAATAAAATAATGTTTAAAAATGCAAAATTGATTCATTCAATTCGAACGAAGGAAATATTCTTGGCAATCACATAAAAACGTCTAAATGAAAAAAAAAAAAAAAAAAAAAAAAAAAGATTTTATAATATCCTTTACGTCTTAATAGGAAACGAAAAAAACTTTATTCCAATAACGAAAAAATTATGCAGATTTATAAATGGGCAAAAGAGTGTATTAAATGTAAACACACAATTTTAGATACCTAAGTCTTTCAGATTTAGTTTTTTTTTTTTTTTTTTTTTTTTTTTTTAAGCAATTTCATTTTCTGCTTTAATTGAATAAAGATTGTAAAATCAAATTCATCCAAATTAAAATAATGTTTTTTAATTTTCAAAATTACTAAACAACATTAACAATTAGTTACCATTTGCATTTTGTTCATATAATATTATATAATATATATATTATTCTAAAAAAGTATTGTCTTATAATCTAAAATAAACGTTCAATTCTTTAATTTAATATTATATAGATTGAGTTTTAAAAGTTTTATTTTCCTGTAATGTATAGCATTACATTTAACATTCAGTTGTGCATTTTTTATGCAGACTATATTGAAACCAAATCTCCTAAAAGTGATAGGCAATTAAATGTTTTATCATTTCATTTTGCTATATTTTGCTGTTTAAAACAGCTTTTGCCATGATTAGAATAAACTCAACATAGAAAAATCTCGCAGATTTCTTAAAGGGGCGTTGGGACATCTATACCTAGAAAGTGAATCCTGTATTACCTAAAGACTCCTATAGAGCCCAATAGACACCCTTTTACAGATATGATATTTTAAAACAGCAATAATGTATACATTCATTTTTTTTCTTCTTTTGAATCTATTTAATGCAAGCTATTAAAGCAAGGATATATTCCGACAAAAGAAAAGACAAATTGAAAGTTTTTTTGTCTATGACATTTTTGTAAGCTGTGCTATGAATTATAGCGCATTTTGCATATCTTTCTTTCTATTACTTGGTTCAAAATCTCATCTCCATCTAAAAGCGGGGTGAAAAGAACACAAAACTAATTTTTATTGCGCATTATGCTATAGTAAATGCCTTTATTATAGCGCATTTTGCATATCTTTCTTACTATTACTTGGTTCACAATTTCGTATCCATTTAAAAGCGTGGTGAAAAGAACACATAACTTATTTTGTTCACCAAAATTTCCATTTTTCTTTAGTGTCATTTTCATATAGGCGCAAATTCTCTATTATCTCCCCTAAATTTTGAACTTTGATTTAAAATGTAAACGGTTATTCACCAATTAATAAAAAATGTTTCTTGCTGAATTCAAAATTTTTTTATTAAAAATATGAGGATAGAATATAAAATCAGGCAGCAAAAACGTTTTGTGTGATTATGGGATTTCTTTCATTATCTAGACAATATCTCAAGAGATTATTCAGTAAAAATGAGAATAGAATATAAAATCGTTTTCCACTACAGTTTCGTGTGGATGCATAATGTCTTTCAAAATCTAGATAATATCTCAGAAGATTTTTCAATAAAATATTTTTGATTCATTGTATTATAATATGATAGAATTTTTAAAATAAAAAATAATTACATATTTTTTTATGTATAATTATGTTTAGTAGTTTTAGATTTGGCAGTCTTTCCTGTAGACCTCAAAACACACACATTGCGCAAAAACTAATAAAACTTTACACTTTCAACTCTTCTTTTTCTTAACGATTTGATATATTCTAGGTTTTCATTTAATTTTATTTAAGGGGACAGTGGACTTTGAAATAAGTAAACATAGACAAAAATGAGAAATTTTATTTCTCTGGTTTCATTCCCAAAATACATGTTTGTATTCAACTAAAATACTGTTATAAAATGTATTGTTCAATTAAAATAAATGTTTGGAGGGCCAAAATTTAAGTTTAAATGACTTTTCCTAAAAAGGTATTCCAATTAGATTTAAATATCTTGGAAACGTTCCAAGTGACTTAATTTTTGAAGAAATTAAATAAAATTTGTAATAAAGATTTTGGTTAAACATTAAAAGAAAATAGGGTATGCATTTTAAATTTCGAGTTTTTTTAGATAGTTAAAATTCGGTTTTTGTTCAGAAAAAACATAAAACTTTTACAAAAATTCAGTATGTAAAAATATTTCCAAAAATTTAGCAATTAATTGTAATTAAAAAATCATACACAGTTTTGTTCCAAATAAATTTATGTTGGATACTAAAGAAAAAATACTTAAAAAATTAAAAAATAACTCTCAGTGAGTAATTTGCTAAAGTGTCTAATAGAGTAAAGTTAATTTTATAGTTTGTTATAATTTAACCCTGAATATGCGTACACGTTTTAAGAGTTTTCTTCTTTTTGTCATTTTCTTTTCTGAAAAAAGTTATAAATAGCAAGTAATTCTGCTTTACCAAAATATTTTTCATTTAAACATATTTATTGTATTGAAAGTTATTTCTTTATTTTCATATCAGCAAAATGAGTCCACCTTTCTTTCAGAGCATTTAATTAAAAATGTTCAATTTTTTTTCTCTTTCTTTTTATATCTTCCCATTTTCGCTGTGTGTTTATTTTATTACTCGAACTCCAAGGACTGCGTATTTCGCAGTTTAAGAAATGTTCCTTTTTACTATAAAAACAGGAAAATTTTAGTACCGGAAAGATGTACAGTAACACTTTGCAACAATAGTAACATGTAGATAAGGAAGCGGTTCTCACGAATTTAAAAAAGAAACTTGTTTCCGAACGTCTCCATGTGGCGTTCAGACACGCTGGCATCGGAGTCTCGTTGGACGGAAAATAAGGTAAAAGGCGGTTCTTTTGTAAGATAAAACACCATTATTTGTTACGATTCCTATTAATGGTTTTCGTTTACACCCTCAAGACAGATAGGAGCTAATACTAGACACCTGTTTCATAGAATTCAGAGTAGCATAGTAGGGAAAGTATAGAATTGACGGGTGACTCGCCACAGGTGAGCACCAAATAACGATAGTTTGAACTAGAGGGAAAATAATTCTTAAATATACAAGATTTATTGAATCAACACAAATGAAGGAACTATAATTTTCAAAACCAAGTGAAAAGAGAAACGATTTAATAATATCCATTGCATTTTAATATGCAACGAAAAAAAGAATGTCACTCCAATATCGAAAAAAGTATGCATATTTATAAATAGGCAAAAGACTCTAATAAATATGAACTCACAATTTTGGAGATCCTAAGTCATTGAGACTTTTTTAAAGTAATTAAATTTCTTGCTTTGATTAAATTATTCATATTGTGAAATCAAATTTATTCAAATTGAAATGTTTTTTAAATGTTTTTTTTGTATAACTTAATATTATTTAGATTGAATTAAAAACGTTTTTAACAATTTTAATGTATTGCATTACATTTAATAGTGTATAATATTATATTATGCATTCTTATATGTGGTATTCTTTGAAGCCAAATCACTTAAAAGTGATCAGCAATTAAATCTTCTTCTTTCATTTTGCTATATTTTGCTGTTTGAAACCGCATTTATAGAGATTAGATTAAAATCAATACGGTAAAATCTGATTTTTTCAATTGAAGAGCAGATGGAATACCTATACTTGGAAAGCGAGACATGTATTACCTAAAGGCTCCTACAGAGCCTAATTTGTCCTTTAATAGATATGAAATTTTAAAACAGCACTAGTGTATATATTCAATTTTTCTTTTCTTTTGAATTTGTTTACTGTTAACTATTTCCCGTGTTATCTTGCGAACAGCACAACTAGAGTAATTTTGTTTGGATTTTAACCGGCTTGGAATATGTTGTAAGAAATGCAAAAACCTTGGGCGAGTTCGTAAATGGCCCATCTAGCCCAAAGGGATGGAAATGGGATGTGTGTGAAATTTTCATTTCGCTATAACTTCTTTAATATTGAAGATAGAAAAATAAACCGAATTAAGCAAATGAGCGCCTCATTAAGACGAACAACTTTTGTATTTAAAATTTTTCGATAACTGCAATATCTTAGATGTTAGGGACTAAAATTTAATTTTCAAGCTTTTAATTTTG
Source organism: Argiope bruennichi (assembly GCF_947563725.1). Classification (NCBI taxonomy): domain Eukaryota; kingdom Metazoa; phylum Arthropoda; class Arachnida; order Araneae; family Araneidae; genus Argiope; species Argiope bruennichi. Next base: position 20,772,546 of record NC_079161.1, read on the forward strand.
ATTGTTTCTAACAAAAAAAAATTATTTTGACAATTTTGAAAAAAAAAAAAAAATGGAATAAATGGTTAATAATAATTGTTAAAAATTTGGGTTTAGATGGAATTTCCATTTTCTAATAGGACAATGACCCCCAAAAGAATATACTTAAGGTCAAAATATAGTGTCTTTTTCATTACAAGCAGCAGTTACACACATCACAGTACCCCGACATCAATATCATTGAATATTCGTGGGCCATACTCGAAAAAGTGGTTCAAAAACACAAAATTAGAAACAAAACTCATTTAAAACAAGTGTTGCAAGAAGAATGGGGTAAAATATCTTCAGATACCACCAAAAATTAGTCGAATCGGTACCATGACGTTTTGAAGCTTTATAAGAGCCAAAAGACATGCAACTTAATAGTGACACTTTGTTTATATGCGTGATAATGCAAAAACTTCATTGGTGTATTCTCAATTTTTTGAGGCAAAATTCTGCATATGTTTATTTAAAATGCTTCTGAAACTTTTCAATTCAAATGTTTTTCGTTGATTTTTCTTTATTTTTACTCTAAATTAAACCATTTGTTATGTAAAATAAAAATATGTTTGCTCTTCTCGGTCATGTGTTATTTATATTGAAAGTCGGATTTATCAAGTAAAAGTAAGGTGTACTCTCAATTTTTTGAGCCACTGTATATATATTTTGTACCATAAACCTCATTATTCCGGGGCTTTTATTAGTTTGATGGTCCTTTGGTTTGATGTCTACCGCATTATTGAGAGTATACTGCATTAAAAAATGTAATAATAAAAGACAATCGGTATGGCTTTATCCAAGTATGGGTACTTTTATTCACCGACTAAAGGCAATTAATTATCATTGGCACGTAATTAATACACAAATGCCAAAGAATATTTTTTAAAAGCCCATGGTAAATTTCTTTTTATTTCGCTTAATAGTTATAGTTGAGATATTTAAGCACATAAAATCTAAGCAACAATATTAATAAAGAAAAGCAGACGATTTTTTTTCCGTCCAATATAAATGAAAAATCAAACGATAAATTCGTTCTTTCTATTATCAAATGATATTTTACATGCAATTAATTCAACCGAAAAAATTGAAATTATTTTAAAGGAGAATATTTGCAAACGATAGTTAATTTTATCAATGCATAGATTAGCCTTAATATCTTCTTGACTAATACTAACTTTTGGCACTTTCTAGAAACTTTGAAGCTTTTATATAATATAAATTTTATTACAAGTCTAAATTTGTACATAATTTTTCATAATATTTGTGCTTTTATATTATTATTCTTTCAAGAAATACTAAAGTGTTCGATAGCAGTATAAACATTACCTATGTTTATTTCAATATGTAATATTTATTTTTATTTTATCGTATACGACATATAGAGAAGGTAAAAAATATTTAAACTGAATAATTTTGATTAAACGTTTAGTTTCTCTGAGTCCAAAAGACATATTTTTGGCGTTATGGATAATGTCAATCAATTGTTCTGTGACAAAGGCAATTAAAAAAAGCTTTGAGATAGAAAATGAAATTTCATATACGGTCTATTCTCCAAATTTGTATATTTCCATCAAATGTTGAGCAAAATGAATTCAGAGGAAGTCCATCTGTCTGGCTGCTTGAACACAATAAGTACAAGACGCAAAAATCTATGTAAATAATATTTGGTACAAATATTTTTTAATGTACAAATGTAGTTTCGTGTGAATCAGTCTGCAAAAAATGCGTCCAAAACACGTATTCTCAAAATAGGTTCAATAAAAAGTTAGACTCATGCCAAGGTTCTGTATTTTGTAACTATAACCAGATCTATAATTTTTAAGTATTTTGCATGGCTTGATGAAACGTCATTTAATGTATTCGTGGCCTTATCAAAGGTCTACAATTTTGCAGGTCTATAATTCGTGGTCTTATCAAAGGTCTAAAATTTTGCAGGTATATAATTCGTGGCCTTATTAAAGGTTTACAATTTTGCTGGTCTATACCGTGGCCTTATTAAAGGTTTACAATTTTGCAGGTCTATAATTCGTGGTCCTATAAAAGGTCTCCAATTATTCAGGTCTATAAATCGTGGCCTTATCAATGGTCTCCAATTTTGCAGGTCTATAATTCGTGGTCTTATCAAAGGTCTAAAATTTTGCAGGTATATAATTCGTGGCCTTATTAAAGGTTTACAATTTTGCTGGTCTATACCGTGGCCTTATTAAAGGTTTACAATTTTGCAGGTCTATAATTCGTGGTCCTATCAAAGGTCTCCAATTATTCAGGTCTATAAATCGTGGCCTTATCAAAGGTCTCCAATTTTGCAGGTCTATAATTCGTGGTCTTATCAAAGGTCTAAAATTTTGCAGGTCTATAATTCGTGGTCTTATCAAAGTTCTACAATGTTGAAGGTCTATAATTCGTGGTCTTATCAAAGGTCTATAATTTTGCAGGTCTATAATTCGTGGCCTTATCCAAGGTCTAAAATTTTGCAGGTCTATAATTCGTGGTCTTATCAAAGTTCTACAATGTTGAAGGTCTATAATTCGTGGTCTTATCAAAGGTCTATAATTTTGCAGGTCTATAATTCGTGGCCTTATCCAAGGTCTAAAATTTTGCAGGTCTATAATTCGTGGTCTTATCAAAGTTCTACAATGTTGAAGGTCTATAATTCGTGGTCTTATCAAAGGTCTCCAATTTTGCAGGTCTATAATTCGTGGCCTTATCCAAGGTCTAAAATTTTGCAGGTCTATAATTCGTGGTCTTATCAAAGTTCTACAATGTTGAAGGTCTATAATTCGTGGTCTTATCAAAGTTCTACAATGTTGAAGGTCTATAATTCGTGGTCTTATCAAAGTTCTACAATGTTGAAGGTCTATAATTCGTGGTCTTATCAAAGTTCTACAATGTTGAAGGTCTATAATTCGTGGTCTTATCAAAGTTCTACAATGTTGAAGGTCTATAATTCGTGGTCTTATCAAAGTTCTACAATGTTGAAGGTCTATAATTCGTGGTCTTATCAAAGTTCTACAATGTTGAAGGTCTATAATTCGTGGTCTTATCAAAGTTCTACAATTTTGCAGGTCTATAATTCGTGGTCTTATCAAAGGTCTAAAATTTTGCAGTTCCATAATTCGTGGTCTTATCAAAGTTCTACAATTTTGCAGGTCTATAATTCGTGGCCTTATCCAAGGTCTAAAATTTTGCAGGTCTATAATTCGTGGTCTTATCAAAGTTCTACAATTTTGCAGGTCTATAATTTGTGGCCTTATCAAAGGTCTACAATTTTGCAGGTCTATAATTCGTGGTCTTATCAAAGTTCTACAATTTTGCAGGTCTATAATTCGTGGCCTTATCAAAGGTCTACAATTTTGCAGGTCTATAATTCGTGGCCTTATCCAAGGTCTACAATTTTTTGCAGGGAGACGGGAGAAGATATGCGAGAATGTTTCGAGAAGACCAGATCGAGAATTTAGATGAAAAAGAATGTATTTTCGCCTTCCAGCTAGCCGAGATAAATTATTATTTTTTGCAATGAATTCCTCGTACAATTATTATATTACATTTCAAACATTTTTTAAAAAATTAAATAATTCCGAATCAATTTTTCTTAATTTCCATCATGCTAAATATACAAGATTTTGTGTAAATATATTTCAAAATTTACTTAATATTTTAGACACTTTTTTTTTTCACTAAAATATGAGATAGTTTATAGAATCATTCAGTTTTCGAGTTTCGAGCGATATAATAAGATAATATTTTCACAATAGCTCCGAAAATTACGCAATAAAGTAAATGGAATTGCTTAGTCTTAGAATTTCGTGTGACTACAGAATATTCTTCAGAGTTTACTTAATTTCTCAAAAGATTATTTCATAAAACATGAAAATGGAATTAAAAAAATCGTTTGGCAATAGTACTTTGTGCGACTACGGAATATTTTCAATGTTTAACTTAATATCTCAGAAGATAATTCATTAAAAAAAATTCTGATTCAACAAATATTCATAATACTACAATAAGAAAGCAAATTTCAATCTGAAACACTTAATATATTTTTATATATCCATTTATATTTAGTAGCTTTAGGTTTAGCGGTCTGTCCTATAGAATGCCAAGACTTCTTTATTAGTAGTAGAAATTATTATTATATTATTAGTAGAATTATTATTATATTCTCCTTTATTAGTAGAAATTATTATTATATTAGTAGTAGAATTATTATTATATTCTCCTTTATTAGTAGAAATTATTATAATATTAGTAGTAGAATTATTATTATTATATTCTCCTTTATTAGTAGAAATTATTATTATATTAGTAGTAGAATTATTATTATATTCTCCTTTATTAGTAGAAATTATTATTATACTATTAGTAGAATTATTATTATATTCTTCTTTATTAGTAGAAATTATTATTATATTACTAGTAGAATTATTATTATATTCTCCTTTATTAGTAGAAATTATTATGAAAAAATGTTGTTATATTCTCCTTTTTTATTTGTAGAAATTATAAGAAATTTAAACTTTCGAGCTTTTTATACTTTCTTTTTGCCAAGGATGTGATGTATTCTAGTTTTTAAATTTCATTTTATTAAAATTATTTTGAGTACTAATTCTCTTGCTTTTCATAATTTGAATTTAAATATCCGTTTTAATTTCAGCTTTGTCTTTTGTTTTGTTTGTATACATATATATTGCGTTTATTTGTTCGTTATTGTAATAGATTTCTGATTATTTTTCTCTTCTTGCATATCTTATCGCTTCAACATTTGTTTCGTATTAGGCAAACTACAAGGCATTTCACAGATTCAGGGACACTCCTTTTTACAGTAAAAATGAAGAAATTTACTATTGAAAAGATTCCGAGTTAGGCATATCAACTATAAAATCATACAGGTGAGAACTATGACTCGCACGATCCCAAAGAACTTTTTTCCAGATTCGACCATGTGGTGGTCAGACATTCAGTCGCCCGATAGCTAGTTAGATCGCGGGAAACAAGATGAAAGGGGGTTCCAAGTCCTTTTGTTGTTTAAAATTGCAACACATGTACTAAATAGTAATGGTTTTCTATTTGCAAGGTAGATAGAGTGACCATTTAAACGCTATTGTATTAGACATAAAATGGAACCTACATGCTTGAACAGGTAAAATTTAGAGTTGAAAGGCATTGTGTTTCGGGTGAGCGCAAAATAACAGCAGTTATTGCGAGAAAAAATAAAAAAAAAATATCTAAGAATACAAAAAATAATCATTGAACACAAGCGAAGAAAATATATTCTTGATAATCGACTAAAAACGATGAAGTAGAAAAAAAAATGAATTAATAATATTTTTAAAGTTTATTATGTAAAGGAAAAGACATCATTTCTATAAAGAAAAAAACTATGCATATTTATATAAATGGCTGAAATATTGTATACTATCACAATACAAATACACAGGAACGATTCCATTTATAATAATGGACGATGTGTGAAACAATAAAGATTCTAAAGATAAAGAAAAATTTATAACAGAAGAACTATTGATAAAACGAATATAACTATATCCGTTTTATCAATTATCCGAAGTGATTGATAAAACGGATATAACAATATAAAAATTTATAACAGTAAGAACTATTGATTTGGTTTACTTTGCTGTTTTTCATTAATAATAATTCAACTATTTAATCGTTTGCTTTAAAAAATTAATTAAAATCTTAATTCAACTATTTAGTCGTTTGCTTTAAAAAGTTAATTATAATCTTAATTCAACTATTTAATCATTTGCTTTAAAAAGTTAATTAAAATCTTATTTTTAAAACATTCCAATACTTAAGAACAAAATGAAAAGTATTTCTATAACAAATGTTAATAACTTAGGAAAAAATTAGTTAATGGCGGTTTTTAAAAATCGTTCTGCTTAATCGATATTCGTATTTTAATTCAAAAACGCATATCAAATTATAAAAAAACACAATAATTAAGGTAGTGCATGCTAATATTTTATAGAAAATTAATTTTTACATTAAAAATATTAGGCCTATGATTATTTTAATATCGAATAAAGCTAGATATATCAGCATCTATTACATTACAATTAGGGATTGCAATACCGGACCAAAATTTAAATACCGATATTCGGTATTTTTTAGATCTTAATACCGGGATACCGGTTTTAATACCGGTATTAGAAAGTTTAGAAAAAGAAAGAAAACAAGGTGTTTCTTTGTTTTATTTGCCAGTTTTATAAGAGAGTGTAATATCACAAAAAATAATATGGAACTTATAAATTATAACAGTATATAAAGAATCACAAAAAAGTAAAGGAACAACTTATTTATTTAAATCACAAAAAAGTGTAAACATCACTATTCAGTCAGTGGTACTATTACAAATTTTTGAAATGTGATCTTAAAAAACATAATGCATCAGTTGTATTGCCATTAAGCCTGAAAAGTAATTTTGTGTAAAAATGACCAGCTATCGAAAACGCTCTTTCGGCATCTACGTCTACGTTCTTCAGATAGTGATTTGTGCTGTTCTTTCATGATTGCAACATGAAATTTATTGTTGCATTAGCTGTTAATAAATTAGAATCTCTCCGACATAATGCCTCAATAGTCAGTTTTATTGGAAGTAGAGCTGATATAGTTCTGGATATTAAGACGAATTCACTGTCTGAAAAAATTAATTTGAAGGTTTCAGTCGATTATTGCTTTTTGGATTGGATTTCTAAATTTCAAAAACCGTTCCATCATTAGGAGTAAAGTGTTCCAACGTGTCTTAGAATATATTATTAACATATATTCTGTTTTATTTTCAGTTAGTATATATTTTTTAATATGGAATTTTTTGTAGGGGAATGTTTAAATATCTTAACAATTTTCCGAACTTTATAAATTATAGGAAGCAATTCTTGAAGGGTTAATATTTCATCCTCATTAGCAATATCTTCTTCCACAATTACATTGTCATTATCTTCATTGTCAATATCACTCTCACTCTTACTCTCTTCAATGTCGGAATCCGAAGTTTCTATATCCACAGTATTTGGATTCTTCTGTTCTTTATTTTTTTTATTTTTTATTTTTTTTTGGTATAATACATCTATTACTCCTAACTCAATTCCATGAGCATAGCACAATTGCTGATTTGCACCAATCAACTTTCCAATTTTTTTTCATAACTGTTGCTCCATCAGTCATTATGGATACAATATCTTCTTTCAGGAATAATCCATATTTCGCTAATTTAGATTTAAGCAATTCATTAAGCCATTAATTAGCTAATTAATTTCGCCAGGAGGGGAGACATAAAAACAAAAACGTATACTATTTTGCTATGGTGGCGATCCCTGAACATATAGTGCAGACAATTTAAAAAATTTCTAGTAAATACCGAAAAATCGGTATTTAAACTTGTGAATACCGGTATTACGAAATTGTAAAATGGCTCAAAATACCGGTATTCGGTATCCCGGTATACCGGTATTGCAATCCCTAATTACAATGCATATTTTGTAGATTAAGTTTGAAATAAATGAACTTTTTTTATTATAATTTTTACCGATTAGTTTCTCATGTAATTAGTATGTTAATTTTTACATTTTTTTTTTTTTTTTTGAAAAATCAAATAATTCTGATTCTGAGGCAAAAATTACAATTTCAATAATATTAAATAAGCAATATTTTGTGTGAATTAATATTAAACATTATGGGAAAAATCAATTTAATATTATATTTTTGAGCTTATGGAACAATTTAAAATTTTTTAAATATTTTATTTATTACTTTTCAAAAACATCTAAAAGTCACCAATAAATTTTACTGAAATTAGTTTTGTTGCTTAATGATTATTTTATAAATTTATAATGCAGAATTCAGAACAAACTGCTTATAAATTAAAAGATAAACTTTATCTAAAATACCCATTATACTTTTAATTAGAAAAAGTGACTATCCATTGTTTCAATCACCGTACAAGATCATAAGATAAATTATCTTTACATTTCAGCTATGCTCGAATTAATTACGGGGATATGATATCTTCAAATACTGTTAAGTGATATCTCAACAGCCGTGAAGTGAGAAAGAGAGCCAGTTAGAAAGAAGCTACTCAGTTAATTACGAAGGTGTTAACTGTCCCACCCTAGCAGCAGAGAAATTTGAGATCACGTTTTCCAGTTCCACATCAACCAGATGACATGTCACTCACATTTTTTCATAGTGTTTATGGTGCAGAGTTGCAATGTTTGGCGAGTTATCGCTTGTTTAGAGAATCAAAAACAGCGATAAATGATTGTAAGACATGATTAGATATTAGTTTTAGTGGATACTTCTAAGACAGACTGTATTATTAAAAAAAGCAATGTAGAAAAATGCCTAGGAACATTTCTATTTTTGTGTGTGTGTGAGGGGGGTCAGTTATTTAAATTTATGCTTTTTTTTTTTAATATAAAGGTTGTACGAGCGAAGTTATTCAAATTAATATTAAGCGCTGTTTAAAGTTTCAAGCATTATTTAATCATATAGAAAAATAATCATTTAAAATTTATGTTTTCTTTACAATTGTATAATTTTATAACTGTAAAAAATAACTTGTTTTAAAATTTAAAAAAAAAATGTCAGAAACCTAATTGAATATTAGATTGTTTTTTTTAAAAAAACGTTTTTAACATTTTTATTTTTACTAAATGGAATTGCCGAATTTACTAGCAATTTCGTTTGAAATTATTTTTAGAAAATTGCTTTTTTCTTTGTTTAAATTTACTTTTAAATCAAACCTTTTCTTTTTTTTTCTCCTCATGCAGGATATGCTGACGTTTTTTAAAGTAATTCGGAAATAAATGTTTTGGCGGATTGCCAACATTTTCTATTTAAACCTACTTATATAAAGATTAAATTTTAAAAAAATCAACTTAATTTTGAAAATTGGGAGAGAAAAATAGTATCTTGGGACTTATATTGTCCGCGGGTCTTTAGAAGACTTAATCCGGCCCTAGAAATAGGGCCGGATTAAGCCTACAAGGAGACTTTACATAAATTTTGGGGCCCCTTTTCAATTTCTCTATTTTTTTTTTTTTTTATTTTATTGACGATGAAGAATTTTATAAATTCGTTTGTTTTGTTATTATTTACATTTATTATAAGCTTATTAAGGAAATTTTAGTAAAAAAATAATATTATGCGAACAGTATTATATAATTTTGTTAAGAATTTGCATTTATTATAAGCTTATTAATGAAACTGCAGGAAAAACCAACGGAATTTTTCTCCCCAAAACCTTTCCCATATACTCTCTAATCATGTCAGAGAACGCCTTGCATGGCACTGGTGTACAATAATTACGAAATATTAACTTTTGTCGGGAATTTAGCATTTTTACTGAATCTATCGTTGTCATTTTTGACGAGTTATTTCACGATTTATCCCTGGCATGTGGTTAATAGCATCCAGAAATCGAATTTATATTTCAAACATGTTTTTCTCCATCGATTGAAACAAAAATTTGACTCAAACTATATTTGTAGTCACAAAATCCCATACCAAAATTGATATATTATTTATGCCATTGCGTTTTTGAATGATCGCTTTTACATGTTTCTGAAAGTACGGACATATAGACAGTCAGCCCGTGGTTGTATTTGACTCAAAATGTCTACACTGTAGATGTTAAATATGTGTACCCAATTTGCTGAAAAAACCTTATACTAAATTTTAACCCTATAGCTCAAAATATTTTTTAGTTATCTTTGCCACAGACAGACAGACAAACAGACCTCTAAATATGTGTTTTTCAAGCTCAGGGAGTCTGAAACATAAATACTGGTCAAAATCTCATATTCGAATTTTTTGACGATCACCATACTTTTTCTATAAGTTTGTACGACAAAGAAAAAACAGTATTATTTCTCATATAGCATGAATTTTGCGAATCAAATATAAAACATTACTGTTCGTTTCAGTATTCAGAGACAACCACTTTTCTACGATTCTATCTCATTAAGGGGAGAAACACGCATTTCTGGAATTCTTCGTCTTTCTTTAACCTATTAAATATTTTTTGTTCAATTTTTTTTCATGTGTATGCAAGTATGACTGTTTCTGACAGTATTATTTTAATTCAGTCATCGAATAATCAGAGTTTACTTTATTGTTGAATGTAAACATCTCCTTTCATTTTTCCTCTCACCCCTATTTTGACGAATTAAACCCATCCTAACGCATGCGCAAAAACGCGGAGGGTTTTAGAATCCGTTGTCAAACAATACCAGTAAATTTTTATAATTTCTCAAAAAGAAGGAAGCATTTAAAAGAAATCATTAATAATAACAGTAGCCAGTCCTACTTTAGATGGCAATCTTTAAGTAACGACAAAACCGGTCGTAAATCGACTCAATCAATCAATCCGCTCTTTTCCCCTCTGCAGAGTGTAACACGGAAGACAATAAATTACACTAATTGCTATGGGACTCTCCAAAAGCGGAAACAAAACTCCTTGCCCCTTTTCCTTCCTCTTCAAGCAAACTGCAAGTCCCAAGACGTTATGAATTGTCTTTAGTCTTGTCAATTCCTTTTCTCTCCCCGTCTTTTCACTCGATCCCAGGAGTAATTTCATTAATTTTTGTCGGTTGAAGCATTTGAAGAGTATTTTACAATAAAACCTTGACTTTCCAAGTTGATAAGTTTTTCGGATAATCAAAACGTGGATAATAGAGACTAAATTTAAGATCATAACTTCTTCTATGAATTACTTCGAAACATCTTATTTGAAACTATGAAATTAAGTCACATGCCTCTACTATTTAATAAATTAAAATTTCAAATATCATTCGCTGGTGAAAACGATTTGTGAATGGGCCGATTTTGTCTGCGCTCTTTACATTTTTTTAACGATTTTTAAACGGTCCTCAAAAAGAATAATATTTTTCACCGGCACATTCAATGTTTGGCATGAACATAAACAGAGTTTCTTCTCACCTCTGTGGAAGAGATTCATATGAAACTGTGCTATCTTTGCTTTCTCCTAAACGTAATACAGAGAAAGTACAGTAATCATTAAAAAAGTCAATTCGAAATTTTGACGAATCTACACGTTTTAGATCTCCCTGAGTTCGAAAAATCACATTTTTGGAAAACACCCGTCTGTCTGTCTGTGACAAACACAACTCCAAAATGCTTTGAGCCAGACGGATGAAATTTGGTATGCGATCTTTGCACCGAATTTGAAAATTTCTATCAAAATCTGTGTTAAATCTGTTCAGAGGATTTCAGAATATAAGTTAACACAATAGCCACAAAATGTAGAAACATGGATAAAATTCGGTGCACAGATTTAACATTAATACTGCAGGATCCTATTAAATTTTGTGCCAAATCTAATAATGGATTGACTGTCTGTCGGTCTGTACATTCAGAAATATGTAAACTCAACGCAACAGAAATATATAAACAGACGCAATGACTTATATCAAATTGGTATGGGATTTTGTAATTACAAGTGTAGTTTTATATCATATTTTTGTTTCAATCGATTGAGAAAAACGTTTAAAAGACACAAATTCGATTTTTGGATTCTATTAACACATGAAAGGGATTAATTGTCTATTCAGTCGCCAAGTATCAGACAAGTAATTCATGAAAAATGCTAAATTACAGCCAAAATTCTATATTATTCAAACTATAGTAAGAATCTCCTGGCGTAACAAGTTCATTAGAGAGTAGGCGAGAAAGTTTTAGGGAGACTACTTCCCCTGGTTTCTTATAAGGGATCTCACATTGATGATCTTTTCACAAGAATCGTGAAATCGACTTCAATGCCATCTTTAAAATCATTTCCGAAAGAAAAAAAAATTGTGAACGTTTTTAAAAAGACGAAAAGTACGGTTCGATATTCTAGGCTAGTTGATTAACAGAGATATCGGTTGATAAAAGCTCAGTTGATCGACTTCAATGCCATCTTTAAAATCATTTCCGAAAGAGAGAAAAAAAAATCATTAACGTTTTTAAAAAGACGGAAAGTACGGTTTGATTTTCTAGTCTGGTTGATTAACAGAGATATTGGCTGATAAAAGCTCAGTTGATCGACTTCAATGCCATCTTTAAAATCATTTCCGAAAGAAAAAAAATTTAACATTTTTAAAAAGACGAAAAGTACGGTTCGATTTTCTAATCTAGTTGATTAACAGAAATATCGGTTGATAAAAGCTCATTTGATCGACTTCAATGCCATCTATAAAATCATTTCCGAAAGAGAGAAAAAAAAAATTGTTAACGTTTTTAGAAAGACGGAAAGTACGGTTTGATTTTCTAGTCTAGTTGATTAACAGAGATATCGGTTGATAAAAGCTCATTTGATCGACTTTAATGCCATCTGTAAAATCATTTCCGAAAGAGAAAAAAAAAAAAATTGTTAACGTTTTTAGAAAGACGGAAAGTACGGTTTGATTTTCTAGTCTAGTTGATTAACAGAGATATCGGTTGATAAAAGCTCAGTTGATCGACTTTAATGCCATCTGTAAAATCATTTCCGAAAGAGAGAGAAAAAAAATTGTTAACGTTTTTAGAAAGACGGAAAGTACGGTTTGATTTTCTAGTCTAGTTGATTAACAGAAATATCGGTTGATAAAAGCTCAGTTGATCGACTTTAATGCCATCTGTAAAATCATTTCCGAAAGAGAGAAAAAAAATTGTTAACGTTTTTAGAAAGACGGAAAGTACGGTTTGATTTTCTAGTCTAGTTGATTAACAGAAATATCGGTTGATAAAAGCTCAGTTGATCGACTTTAATGCCATCTGTAAAATCATTTCCGAAAGAGAGAAAAAAAAATTGTTAACGTTTTTAGAAAGACGGAAAGTACGGTTTGATTTTCTAGTCTAGTTGATTAACAGAGATATCGGTTGATAAAAGCTCAGTTGATCGACTTTAATGCCATCTGTAAAATCATTTCCGAAAGAGAGAAAAAAAAATTGTTAACGTTTTTAGAAAGACGGAAAGTACGGTTTGATTTTCTAGTCTAGTTGATTAACAGAAATATCGGTTGATAAAAGCTCATTTGATCGACTTTAATGCCATCATTAAAATCATTTCCGAAAGAGAGAAAAAAAAAATGTTAACGTTTTTAGAAAGACGGAAAGTACGGTTTGATTTTCTAGTCTAGTTGATTAACAGAGATATCGGTTGATAAAAGCTCAGTTGATCGACTTTAATGCCATCTTTAAAATCATTTCCGAAAGAGAGAAAAAAAAATTGTTAACGTTTTTAGAAAGACGGAAAGTACAGTTTGATTTTCTAGTCTAGTTGATTAACAGAGATATCGGTTGATAAAAGCTCAGTTGATCGACTTTAATGCCATCTTTAAAATCATTTCCGAAAGAGAGAAAAAAAAAATTGTTAACGTTTTTAGAAAGACGGAAAGTACGGTTTGATTTTCTAGTCTAGTTGATTAACAGAGATATCGGTTGATAAAAGCTCATTTGATCGACTTTAATGCCATCTTTAAAATCATTTCCGAAAGAGAAAAAAAAAATTGTTAACGTTTTTAGAAAGACGGAAAGTACGGTTTGATTTTCTAGTCTAGTTGATTAACAGAGATATCGGTTGATAAAAGCTCATTTTATCGACTTTAATGCCATCTGTAAAATCATTTCCGAAAGAGAAAAAAAAATTGTTAACGTTTTTAGAAAGACGGAAAGTACGGTTTGATTTTCTAGTCTAGTTGATTAACAGAGATATCGGTTGATAAAAGCTCATTTGATCGACTTTAATGCCATCTGTAAAATCATTTCCGAAAGAGAAAAAAAAATTGTTAACGTTTTTAGAAAGACGGAAAGTACGGTTTGATTTTCTAGTCTAGTTGATTAACAGAGATATCGGTTGATAAAAGCTCAGTTGATCGACTTTAATGCCATCTGTAAAATCATTTCCGAAAGAGAGAAAAAAAATTGTTAACGTTTTTAGAAAGACGGAAAGTACGGTTTGATTTTCTAGTCTAGTTGATTAACAGAGATATCGGTTGATAAAAGCTCATTTGATCGACTTTAATGCCATCTTTAAAATTATTTCCGAAAGAGAGAAAAAAAATTGTTAACGTTTGTAGAAAGACGGAAAGTACGGTTTGATTTTCTAGTCTAGTTGATTAACAGAGATATCGGTTGATAAAAGCTCATTTGATCGACTTTAATGCCATCTGTAAAATCATTTCCGAAAGAGAAAAAAAAATTGTTAACGTTTTTAGAAAGACGGAAAGTACGGTTTGATTTTCTAGTCTAGTTGATTAACAGAGATATCGGTTGATAAAAGCTCATTTGATCGACTTTAATGCCATCTTTAAAATTATTTCCGAAAGAGAGAAAAAAAATTGTTAACGTTTGTAGAAAGACGGAAAGTACGGTTTGATTTTCTAGTCTAGTTGATTAACAGAGATATCGGTTGATAAAAGCTCAGTTGATCGACTTTAATGCCATCTGTAAAATCATTTCCGAAAGAGAGAAAAAAAAATTGTTAACGTTTTTAGAAAGACGGAAAGTACGGTTTGATTTTCTAGTCTAGTTGATTAACAGAGATATCGGTTGATAAAAGCTCATTTGATCGACTTTAATGCTATCTTTAAAATCATTTCCGAAAGAGAAAAAAAAAAATTGTTAACGTTTTTAGAAAGACGGAAAGTACGGTTTGATTTTCTAGTCTAGTTGATTAACAGAGATATCGGTTGATAAAAGCTCAATTGATCGACTTTCTAATAGTTTTTTTTTTTTTTTTTTCAGATTTGCAAAAATTTTGTGAGGAAGTTAAGGTTCTAAAAATAAAAGATACCGGCAGTTTGATTTCACTTATTTATTATCAAGCTCATAAATTTTTGATGCAAATTGTTAATAGAACCATTCTGGTTTAAATATTTCAAAAATTCTTATAAATAGCGGATTTTGAATGAATTTCCTTCAGCTAACATGCTTTATTATTTCATTTATTGTGATTTATTTTACGTTCATTGAGACATAATTTCTCCTCCAAATTCGGAGGAAAATTTTTCACATCAAAAAACAAGTGTCTTGAGGGAAAAAAAAAGTTTTAAACACTCAGACGCTAAAAAATATACAGATATTTACTTAAATTAGTATATCCAGAATTACTTGTAAAAAAAATTCTAAGAACAGAGAATTCTATGACGAGTGGATTTCAACGCATTTCTATGGTTATGTAACATAATATGTTGTTGAACATACTTAGATATTAGAAAATATTTCCTCATTAGATGGCGAATGGAATAAAAGTTTGAAAAAAAGATCGTACCATTGTATTCCATATCAAAATGTGTGAACAGATATTGCATTTTGTTTTAATGACTCGATGTTAATTCAGTTTAGAGTCAAAAAAATGTGAAAAATTTATTTTATGTTTTACGAAAAATGGCCTATATTCTTGTGCTTCTGCATTTGTGAAATTTTATTGGGCTGAAATGATGGCTAATTTTGTTTTTATATTCATAGAATTAATAGGATTCCATTACATTTCTTGATTATAATGATTATATTTTTCTTTCATTTTTTTTTTCGGTGCTACTGCTCCCCAGTAGGTGGTCCTTGAAACGTGAGAACCATTCACCTTTCAATTTGATAAGAGAAGACCCTGAAGGGGAGGGGCGGTATTGTTAAGTGACCGGTCATACGTCCCTGTCCACTTGATACGCAAAATGACATCATTACATTAATAGTCTCTTGTCCCTTCTCAAGTCCAGGTATAAAAAGAGGTATTTAACGCGGATTGGAGTATTCTTAAGTGACCGGTTATAGGTCCCTGTCCATTTTCGCTTCGTATTTTCTATTTCACGTATCTCTACCAATGTCTACCTGTTGATTACCGAGAATCCGTTCAATCCCTGGCCGGCACCGTCCAGAAAATTACCGCTTTGATATTTTAACTCCCCGGAGATCTTCTGGGTGGAAGGCCGACTTCAACAAACTCCTGATTTTTTCGATTTTTAGACTATAATTTTCGATACATCTCTATTGCTTCGTATATCTAGTTCATATTCCCATCAGTAAAGTTTACTAGGACTTATAATGCGCATTATAAAAAGTTACTCTGTTGAGTTACTCTAAAAAAAAATAACTACTCATCATCTACGATATTCTACTGCTCTAAAAAGAAATCATGGAACATTTTTGGCGACCACAGATGCGCGCCGACTGTATGTATGTTAACCCTCTTACTGCCACTTACTACGCTGATCCATCCGCACATATGGCTTTGGGAGAAGAAGCCCGACCGACTACTAGTAACTGTGTTCCCTCACGTTTCACGAGCATCCCTGAGACAATCCCTCCTATATGCAGCGCACTCGGTCCGAGAGTTACGTCCGTGCCAGAACGCACCTTGCACAGTTCTCCTCACCCGTTCAGCGATTCGGGTATCTCAGTAGCAAGTCGCTCCCCAGAATTCGTTGATACAAGCAGTTTCCAACGGCCATCGTTTGAAAATAATATGGGACAGATGCCTTATTATGCCAATCCAAACTGCTCTCAGTTTTATCCGCAGAACCCCAGTTTTATCCCGTATGATCCAAATGTTGTTAGTTATTCAGCCGCTTTGCAGAATGAAGTATTGGCCCAGAGGCCAAGAAGTCCACCGAAACGACAACCGCCATACAAGATCAAAAAGTGCCGCCGTCCTAAAAGGAAATCTACCCGGTAAGTTCTATAATTTTTAGTTTTATTTTTTTATTCTGTTCTTTGTTTTAAATTAACTTATATATATACAAAAGTGAATCAAAATCTGTCATAAATTTCATTAAAAAAATTCGTTAATGTCGCAGTTTTGTTATATTATTGATTTTTAATTATGTAATTACGTCCTGTTTAATAGGATAGTTTATTTAATACGTAAATTAAACTACTATTTAATATAAATGAACTATTTATTTCAAAGGAAACCCAGCTCTGCTGTGAATTTTATAGAAAAATTTTCATTATCATTTTTTCCCCCTTCAAATATTGAGAATTAGAGTGTATGTTACATCTTGGCACTCTAATGACCTGTAGTAAATAAAGAAATATTTTCAATATCATTATTTTTTCAAAAATTGAGAAATAGAGTATGCGTTAGTTATCTCTTGATACTTTAATTACCTGTAGTAAATATAGAAATATTTTCAATATTATTATTTTTTCAAAAACTGTGATGTATGTTGCCTTTGACACTCTAATTACCTATCATAAATATAGAATTATTTTCAATAATTCATTTTTTCCCTCTTTCAAAAGCTTAGAATTAGAGTATGTGTCACCTTTAGACGCTCTTAATTTTCTGTATTAAATACATAAATATTTTCAATAATAATTTTTCCCCTTCAAAAACTGAGAAACAGAGCATGTGTCACCTCTTAACACTCTAATTACCATTAGTAAATATAGAAATATTTTCAATGTCATATTTTTCTCCTTCAAAAACTCAGAAATAGAGTATGTGTTACCTCTTGATTCTTTAATTACCTGCAGTAAATATAGAAATATTTTCAATATTATTTTTTTCAAAAACTCTGATGTATATTGTATGTTGCCTTTGAAACTCTAATTACCTATCATAGATATAGAATTATTTTCAATAATTCATTTTTTTCCTCCTTCAAAGTTTTAGAATTAGAGTGTGTGTTACCTTTAGACGGTCTTAATTTTCTGTAATAAATACAGAAATATTTTCAATAATAATTTTTTCCCTTAAAAAACTGAGAAACAGAGTCTGTGTTACATCTTGACACTCTAATTATTTGTAGTAAATGTAGAAATATTTTCAAGATCATCTTTTTTTTTACCCTTAAAAAAACTGAGAATTAGAATGTGTGTTGCCTTTTGAGCAGTTGGTTCAAATGTACATGAAAGAATGTAATTTTTGATATTAGATTAAAAATTCATTAACTTTCTGATGGATTCTAGTTATATAATGGCTTTCAATTTAGTTGTCCAATTTATTTTATTATTTGACTTAAATGAACTTGTTTATGTAAAAGAAAACTAAATTTGTCGTTGATTTTGCTGATTGCTAATGTCATTTTTTTAATAAATTGAATAATTCTATAATATATATATAATATCTTCTACAGTTGATTTGATTTTGTACAAAATTGTACATTTTTTATTCTATAATTCAAATTCCATAAAATATTTCCTGATTCCAAATAGTTGACTGAGTCCTTTAGTAACCCAGTTTATTCTAATTTGATTTAAATGAATTATTTTTATATAAACTAATGAAGGGAGGAATTTATGAATTATTTATATAAAATGTCTTCCAGTTGAGTAATCAACCTTATTTTATTATTTGATTTAAATGAACGTATTTAAACAAAAGAGAACTAAGCTTTGTCTTAGATTTTGCTGATTGCTAATGTCATTTTTTTAATAAATTGAATAATCCTACAATATATGTAATATCTTCTACAGTTGATTTGATTCTGCACAAAATAGTACACTTTTTATTCTGCAATTCAAAATCCATAAAATATTTGCTGATTCCCAATAGTTGACTCAATCCTTTAGTTTCCCAGTTTATCCTAATCTGAGTTAAATTAATTGATTTATACAAAAAGAATGAAAAAAAAGAAGGAATTTATAAATTATTGATACAAAATGGTTTTCAGTTTAGCAGTTCAGTTTATTTTATTATTTGATTTAAATTAATTTGTTTATACAAAAGAAAACTAAGTTTTATAGTGAATTTTGCAGAAAAATTGTCAATGTCACTTTTTTTTTCATAAATTTAAAAAAAAATTCTTACAATATATTTAATTTTTTAAACAGTTGATTCGATCTTGTAAAAAACAGTACAGTTTCCTTTCGCGAATCCAAAATCCATAAAATATTTGTTGATTCCCAATCGTTGATCGAGTCTTTTTGTAGCCCAGTATATTCTGTTATTTGATTTAAATGAATTTATTTATACAAAAAGGAATGATGGAAGGAAGGAATTTATAAATTATTTATATAAAATGAATTCTAATTTTGTAGTTCAGTTTATTTTATTATTTGATTTAAGTGAACTTATTTATGCAAAAGAAAACGAAGCTCTGTCGTGACTTTTGCATAAAAATACTTAATATCGCTATTTTTTTATAAATTGAATTTATAGTGTATGCTATTTTGTCTCCAGTTGGAACAATTTTGTACAGTTCGCGGGTCCAAAATCCATAAAATATTTCTTGATTCTAATCGTTGATTGAATCGTTTGGCAGCCCAATTTATCATTTGATTGAAGTTAGCTTTGTCGTGACTTTTGCAAAAAAAAAAAAAAAAAAAAAAAAAAATGCGTAATATTGTTTTTTTTTTTTTTTTTTTTTTTTTTTTCCAAAAATGAAATAATTTTGCAATACATGTAATTTTTTTCTCCAGTTAGAACGATTTTGTATAGTTTGCGAATCAAAAATCTAAAAAAAATATTTGATTTCCAATCGTTGATTGAGTCATTTGGTAGTCCAGTTTATTCTACCATTTGATTTAAATGAATTCATTAATACAAAAAAAAAAGGAACCGATCTCTGTAATGAATTATACAGAAAAAAATGTTAAAATTAATTCTCCTCTCCTTCAAATGCTCAATATTACAATATATTATATATTCTCTTATGCGGCTACTTTTATTTTGCACAAAGCAACAAAGTTTTCAATTGTAAATCCATTAAGTTATTGTTAATTATTAAATTGTATCCTGTGTCAATAGTCCAGTTTATGACATTATTTGCTTTAACTGAACTTATTTATAAAACGAAGGAGAAGGGAATTATAATGAAAAATAAAATTTTAATGTCGATTTTTTTTTTTCTTATCTCTTGTAATTTCTTGAATGGTAAGTTTGATTTGTCCACAAATGACTACAGTTTTTCAATAATGAATCCGAAATTCACAAACTAACTTGTTTTACAATCGCGCAATTGCATCTTGTTAAAAAGATTTGATTTTTAAAAGTTTTATTTAAGTTAACAACGATTATTTGTTAAAGCTAATTAAATTATTATTTATTTGTATGTTGCCATTCTGACCTGTGAAATTATTTAAAATATTCATAAGTACGTAAATTATCAGAGTTATAGTGGAAAATATTTTTTTTTAAATGCTGCATGCATATTTAAAAAGCAAATACCCTTTAAATGTGTAAAAAATAATCACATCGGTACGGTCGAATATCTAACTTTTAAATTAAAAAAAAAATAAAAAGGATAAAACTGGTTTTTTTTCAGACAAAATTTTTCCAAAATATCCTGTAAAGGTTAGAAATCAAAAGAGATTCCTGTAGCTTGTATCTGTCTTTTAAAAATTTTGGTAAAGTCAGGAAATCAAAAGGAATTCCCGTGAGAAAACAGTAGTAAAAATGAATTCAAGTCACTTTTAGACTTTTTTAATGATGCCATTTGGCAAAGCTTGACTTCATAGGAATGTCATTATTGAGACTTGACTTGATAACAAAGCCATTATATTATCATTTTTAAGCCCATGATATGAGTTATACCTTTTAGCATTTGAAAATGCTTAGAATAGAAATTTTTCGAATTTTTATTTTTATTCAAACTATTTTTCTTTATTTCAAAGATTTTAAATTGTAGGCACAAATTAATTAATTTGAATTATTTTAAATACATAGGAATATTCATTTTTTCACTGTTTTATTTTTAAAGACAATGTTTACCAAACGCAATTAGAAAATTAATTTCTTTTAACTAAATTTACTAATATTTAACTAATATTTCAACTAATAAACATAATTAGTTAATATTTCTCATTAAAACTAATTCAGATATAATTTATAAATATGCATGCACAGAGTATTAAAATTTTTTAAATAAATATATTCGTAAAAAAAAACAAATATATTATTACTGTTTTTCTTAAACAAACATGCCTATATATTTTAATTTCTGGTTTGAAAACTCTTGAAATATGGGGAAGGGTGGGAGGAGGCACCAAACAAAGAAGGGGCGAATTTCCGATTAGGCAAACTAAAGCGACCAGCACCTCAGGACAGAAAGGGGCCTCAAGCATTTCTATTAAAAATGTTATCAATCTATTCGCTAAATAAATAAATTTATAAGAAAAACAAATCTTTGGAATTATAAAATATTATAACTATAGTGTATGCTAATATTAAATCATTATTAAATAAATTAAAATTAATCAATTACTCATTTTTAATGAATTTAAACATCATTTATTTAACTGGTCATGTTTGTTTTTTCATTTGGCAATTCCTGTAAAATAATAATTCTTATTGTTATAAGTTCATTATATCTTTATAACCAATCGTCCTAATTAACTGCTTTTATTTACAACAAAAATTATTTATTTATAAATTTAGTTGTTTATGTAAAAATTTAATTACTTAAATAATTTTTTTCAATAATAATTTTTTATTATTATAGCACTTCGGATGGTGTAAATTATTTGCTTATTTGTTAACCTTCAAAATTCTATTTCGGTGTAAATATTTCTATCTGTAATCATTGGATTCATGGCAGTATTTTTGTGCGCTCGCCGTGAACTTCAGCAATTGCAAAATGAGACCCTCCAATCATTTTCGCATGTACTCTAATAAGCGTATTTCTACCTCAGACAGCATAAAATTTGACCTTGGTTAAACCCTTGAAGGTGTTACATGGCATTTACTGTAATTTGTTTCCAACCGATTGCTACAAAAATCTGACACGGAACTCGTAACTACAAAATTATATACCATATTTGATATATTGAAGTTATTGAGTTTTTAAGTTATTGTTATTGCAAAATTACAAACGGACAGAAAGTTAACCCTTAGATGAATTTGGTCCCGATTTTGATAGGTATCCACACTTTAGATATTAAATATGTGTACCAAATTTTATTCCTATAGTTCTCTTCATTTTTGTAGTTATAATCTTAACTTATATTCGTACAGCTGGACGGATCGACTTCCTCTGAAGGGAATTCGCTCAAAATTTGGTGTAAAGACCGTGTACCAAATTTCATCGTTTAATTAATTGAAATAAACGAAATTTCTGAATGTGAAAATATTATCCAAAAAAAAAAAGACTTTTAAAATTCTGAAATTTAGTATTTCAATTATTTTTCTTCTGCATTGCAATTTTTCCTTAATTGTTACAAAATTTTTTTAAAAAATCAAATCTGTATCAAATTTAGAACTAAATTTGTCAATGAGTTGTACCGTGGTTTGTCTGTATTTTTGCATGCATTTAAATGGGATGCTTCAAAAGCGTAACGAGAGAAGTAAATGAATTTTGGTTCACAATTTTAATATCTAAAGTGTAAATTCTTAACCAAATTTGTATATGAATTGGTCATCTGCCGATATGTACTTTCACATAAATACAATAACTTAAATACATAAAATTTGATTTGCGATATTGTGATAGTAAACGTAATTTTATGTCAAATTTTAGCTTTATCAAAAAAAAAAAAAAAAGCGCTTAAAATGCATATATTTTCTGGTAATTCAGCCTTAACCATATGTCAGCGATTAATCGCCCCTTTAACGAAAAAATAGATCGCTTGCTGAATTCAACGAAATCGTTAGATTCACTGCAAATATAACATTCTTTAATTCTTCTTCTCCAGTGCCACGCAAATAATATACAAAAAAAAAAAAAAAAAAAAAAAAAAATTCTGTACTACAAAACAGACAACTCTGATATGTGAAATTCTGAAAATAAAAATTTGGGCATTCGTGCCCTGCATGGTCTTGCCCAAGATTCATAATTTTCCGAACAGAGGGAGGTAATATTTTTATTAGAAAGTATGCGAGAGAGTTTTAAAGAGCCCCCCCTCCCCCTCTCGTTTGTTTTAAACATAGCCTTAGAAAAGAAATTGCGCTCTCCATTTAATTCTAAACCGGAATTCCTGATCATGCCCTGCAAAAAGTAACGAAATGACGCTGTTAGGTTTATATGAATGTTTGTTGATTGTCAACATCTGGAAACTTCCTGACTTTCTCAAGTCAGGAATTCGCGGAGATCGAGAAACTCGTTGTTCGAAAGAGGGACAGGATAAAAGAGAGCTGACCATTAAAAAGTTCGGAGGCACCTGTGTCCATTTCCATGTGGTCGAGAATGCTCACATATGGTTCTCATTTAGACGTGAACATTTTACCCTCCCCATCCATTTTCCCTATTCAACTACTGTCACAGATAAGGCCACATGGACCCGATAGAGAAACTTTTGTCAAAGTTTTTTATAGAAAGTTTTGTCAAAATTTTCATTACTTAAATCTAAACTAAATTTCTGGATTTGAAAATTTTCACAATAACAACAAAAATAATAATAATACAATCTTAAAATTTCAAAATTTACCTTTTTAGTGATGTTATATTTGCAGTGCAATTTTCCCGTAACTTTTTATAAAATTTTGAAAAAAAAAAAAAAATATTTTGAAATGAAATCGGTAGTGGTATTAAATTACTGAAATTCAGGCTAAATTTATTTCATCCCTTCATCAGATCTTTTAAGTCATTTGTTTTCCTCCTAATGAAAAAGTTGTCATATCTCAGGCAACTATTAAAAACAAAACGAAAACCTTTTTTTTTTTTTTTTTTTGTATTATTTCTAAGCTACAAAAAACTAGTACAAGGTTTATTTTTAGTTTTCTAATATTTAATGAAGAAGCTATTAATTTATCTAATTTATTTACATGAGGTAACTACTTAAATGTGAAATTTCTTATAGCTATTAATAATAGAGAAAATGTACTTATTGTACGTATATTAGTCTTTACAGGGCAGATTTTTTAACCCTAGAGCCGTCAAATTTGGCCCAGATTATTTTTAGTTTTGAAATATACACTTTTGAGCACTTTTCTTATAATTTTAATTAAAATTTGAAATTATGTGAAATTTCACTCATATTAATCTAAGTGCTTCGTTTAATTCGTTCAAAGTAGTCATTCCTTTTTTTTTTTTTTAATTTTACGAATTTAGATTATAGACTTACAAGTGAAAAATAAGTAATTCGAATTGTTTATATCACAATCGAGATGAAATGTTATGAACAGGTACCGTTTTAATATTCTACGTTTATTTATGATTTATAATAAAAAATAAACAATAAAATTTAGATTTGCGGTGTTGTAATAATAATTGTAGTTTTAAGTCAACTTTTGATTAGAAATAATTGATTAGAGTGATTGATTTTAATTGATTAAAAGAAGAAGCCATCTAAAATGTATATTCGATTTTCTGGTAATTGTGCATTAACCATATACCAGCGAGTCGCCCCCTCTCCAAAAAAGAGTGCATGCTAGATTTAACAAAAAGTTAGATTCACGACCAATTTCATATTCCGTGACATTGTCCGCCGTTGCTTTGCAATTAATACACAAGTATTTTTAATATTATTATATTTCAAAACACACAACTTTGATACGTGAGAACTCTTAAAAATAAAAATCTGAGCATTTTGGCATTTCTACCAAAAAAGTATCCGAGATAATTTTAAGATACCATTCTCACTGTTTTTTATATTGCTATTATGTTATAAACATAACATTAGAAGAAAAAAAATAGCGCTTTCCATTTAATCCTAAACCGGAAGTCATGGTCACTTCCTGGGAAAAGTAAGAAAATTGCGTCGTGTTAAGTTTTTCTTGAGCGCTCATTATACTTAATATCTTCCCCTACCTGAGAATTCAATGAGAACGAGAAACTTATTGTTCGGTCAAGGAATAAACAGCATAAAAGAAAGCCGGTCACTTAAAAGCAAAGCGATATCTATGGCTACTTCCAAGTACCAGATGTGGGAGAAAAAGTCCACATATGGTTCTCATTTAGAGGTGGACTTTTTAAAATCAGATACATCTTCTCTATTCAACTGCTGTCATAGATAAGGTGTCTTAAATCAGTATTTTCCATTTACCATTTTTCAGTAGCCAATTTCCGCATCGGAATGTAAACCTGTCTTTTGTGTGATTGTTTCCTATTCCCCATATGGTGTCGCATACCTTAGCACATATGTGAACTGTTTCTTGTCAATAAACACTCCCTTTTTTTCCCCATCTAAACAATTAAAGAAGAACCGTTCTTCCGTTTCATTACCTAACGATCACTTTCGCGCCCTATGTATTGTGTCGATGTATTGTCAGCCGTTTCTCCATATGTTCCGTGTAGCCTAAAGATATTTGAAAACGCTTTCTGCTTCCCTTTTTTTTTGTCCCCTCGCCAGGTACAAATTGCGAAACATAGTTGTCCATCTAAGATTTTCTTGAAAATAATGGCAATTTTTAAATATGCCCTTCTTTTTCTCTGTTTTATTTAATATATTTCATCACTTTACTATGGCAATAGAAGGCAAATGATGCAATATTTAACTTGGGAAAAGATAAAATAAAGTTTTTTAAAACAAATTTTTTTTATTTGAATTTAAAAAGTATTTACCTGTTTCTCTTTCTTTCTCTATGGCAATTTGGCATTTTTTTTTTCCATAATTTTTTTTTCCGTCGACGCGTAAAAAGTTTAAACTTTCTTCATTAAATTTCTAAGGATTTTTTTTCTGTATTTCAATAAGAATTTGCATTATTTTTTCAATAATTTTATTTCCATCAACGCATAAGTTTAAATTTTCTTCATTAAATTTCTAATGTTTTTTTTTTTTTTTGTTTTTGTTTTTTTTTGTATTTCAATAAGAATTTGCATTATTTTTTCAATAATTTTATTTCCATCAAAGCATAATAAGGTTAAATTTTCTTCATTAAATTTCTAATGTTTGTTTTTTCTGTTTTTCAATAAATAATAATTTTTTTTCCATGTCCGTGTAATAAGTTTTCATTTTCTTCAATAAATTTCTAAGGAATTTTTCAATAAAATTTAATAGCAAATGAAAATTTATAAATATCATTCGTGTATGGATTGTTTTATTTTGATCTAAATAATTATCTTAAATTTAATTTTTTTATAATTTTTAATTAATTAATTCGCATTGTAGTTAATTGTTGCTTTATTCACTTCGTTATATTCATATTTTGCGATAGCGGCCTATTTTAAGATTACAATATAGTATTTTATTTTCCATCCTGTCAAGATATAACGAAAAAATATAATTTGAATAGTTTCGTTTTGCAAAAGGTTTTCCAATCTATAGAATCGAAGAAAAAGTGTAAAGAATTTTAGAGTATTCTTATTCAATATTTTACCGCTACTTTTTTAGCATTACATTATGACGAGGAGATTTAATGTCTCTTAATTCTTTATCAGCCGATTTCTCGTTTAAAAAAGGCATGTAACTACTTATTAGTTTTTAAATTTTAATAAAATATAATTCTATTTATTAATTTATTTAATAAAATATGATTCTAGAAAATAAACCGATGTTGAAAAAAAATTTAAAATTGCCCAATAAAGCATAGTTTATATACATGTAAAATAATAGTAAAGTTACAAAATTTAACAGTATATTTCACTTTATATTCTTATTTTCAAGTGAAGGAATATATATAATTTATAAAAAGCTTAGGGCAATATTCAAAAAATTTCATTTCGAAACTATTTGTTCCGAAAATCATATTTTTGAAATTATGTCTGTCGGTAAACTCGTTAATTTAAACCGCTTTCAGCTAGATGAGTAAAATATGATGTGTGTAGATTATAAATTAGTAGATTTCTGTCAAATTCTGAATGAAATCTGTTCTTCTCAAAAACTTGTTAGAAAACCATAAATTTTGTGTAAAAGTCGAATATCAAATTTTATCCATATAATTCAATGAATTCCGGACTTAGAGAAATCAGAAATGTAAATATTAGTCAAAATCCTGGATTTTTTTTTAATGTATATTTTCTTTTACCTATATTTTCTTTTACCATATGAGTTTTGGACTTACACTTTAAAAATTCGCCAAACGAATTTTAAACCTTGGAGATTTGCCAAACGATTTGTGTGGCACTTGGAGATATGTAAGATTATTACGACGGTTACTAATAAATAAATAAATAATTTTTAAAAATGGCAGTACAATGTTCTTGATTAAATTACGATCAATTTAAG